>NC_081772.1:22385757-22703712 GCF_963082965.1 Carassius carassius
TTGAAAAAAATAAACATGCAGTGGTATGTTTAATGACTAAATAGTTTGTAGAAGCCTTCAATCCAGTTAGTAAATATTTTTTTTATATTGGGAGGGGGGGACTAGACAGTCTAATTTTTTTTTTGCAGGAATATAATTTTTCGTGATATCTTCTTCAGATTTGAAATAAAAACTCATGAGACATGTGACTTTAGACATTACTTTTCTAGATTGCTCCAGGACTGATTTTATATATTTTATATCAAATAAAGAAAACATATTTCAAGGCACTTCAGTGTCTATAACTTTTAATATTTCAAAAATATCAAATCTGGTTGATAAAAAGTAAAGCCCAAAGGGTCTTTTTTCCAAAGACACCAAAATTATGTGTGTAACACACTGAAGTAAGGAACTTACAATTTTAAGTTAGGTAGGGAACTTTCAGCTGTGAGTCACATAATCGGGGGTGCTGGCTAACAGGTTAAGCTATCGGTCATTAGGAACGGCTGTGTAAGCCGTGTGAGGTCTGAATAGCTGGTGAGGGGCAACTAGTGAGGTAATGTTATGTTTTTGTGTTTGTGAACACAAAGAGAGAGTTTGAGTAATTTTGTTGATGGGGCTGTAAGCATGGGTCATCTAATGACAGTTATAATCCTGCTATAATCCTATACCGAGAGGGAAGATGGTGATGGTCAAAAAAACAAAAATAAGTTAAAAGTGAAACGAAAAGGCCTAATAGCTGTAGGAAACCAAAAGGACAAATAAATAAATTGATTTAAGTAAATTAGAACATTAGTACATTCACGCTAAGCAAAGGTAAATTAAAGAAAATAAAATTAAAGAGAGGCAGAATGAAGCCAAAATAAAAATAATACAAATTAAACCAAAGTTTGTTGGGAGGGACCTACCTAACATAAACAGGAAATGAAACCAGGTATGAGGGGGTGAAGGAGATTGAGAGGAGAGGGAGAGAGTTACACTTTACACTGACACCTATCTAATTGTTAGTCAGATGCTATAGAATATAAATACTTTGGATGTTAAAATATGTCCCCAAGAGATGTTTACTGTTTGTTTATGGGCAGGATATAGAGGCAATCACAGTATATTTTGGGTAAGAGTGAAACACAGGGCAACAGTCTTGGCCATTAGCAGTTCCACACCAAGCATGATTCCAATGCAGGCATGAGAACCAGTGTAGTTACGGTGGAAACAGAATCACAGGAACTGGTTGATTACATGTGAATTACTTGTTTAACAATGTTATTGTGCAAACCAGTGGAGTATTTCACAGAGTTTGAGAGGATTTAAGTTCATTTGTAAACAATTCATGTATTAAGTAAAAAATAATATAGTATTATAGTAAAAATTAATCAATCTATTTGCTGGCTGTGTCTACAACAATTCCTGAATGCCTTGTTACTGGAATTGGCTATGTATTATGACTTAAGTCTCTCCTGTTGCGTAGACCATTTCTGCAAAGAGGTCCTCGCTGTCTATTTCTGCACGAGCATCCTCTGTATAAGAGCAAGAATGTAAACGGACACATTTTCTTACTATGCTCAAACGCTAAGAATTTCATCATATTTTTTTCTAATATGTTATTATTTTACTTTTCTCAGGACATATATGTAAGGCAATTAGTTCTAACTTAGCTATGTGACATTAATTTTCTTTGATAACTCTCTTTTTCTGTGTGTTGATCATAAAAGTATTCTATCTTGGAACTTGTACTAATCAAGGCCTTTCTATATAGTCTGATGTGTTTTATGTATTTCCGGTCTATAGACATCACTACCTCTCTGGATTTCCTTCTAAACATTGTAAATCTTTTGACTTGGAGGTTATAATTACTACAATTCTGTTAAAAATGTAGTTTGTCCCCTGTGACGTTGATGTCCTTGACAGTGTATGGTCACACATAACGTCTGCTTTAATGTCATGCAAAAATATTTGTGTAAGGACTTTCTTTATGCTTTTACAGGGTTCAATAGGTATTAAGTTTATTAGCTTTATTAGGCATCATTGTTAAAAGTAAAGTGTTCTAATCTTCTGCAAGGGTAATGTATTTTCAAGATGTATTTTCCTATCTTTATCCTAGTTCCATACATTCCTAATATTTATTTTACTAATCATGTGGCATCTGAGCTGTCATATTTACCTCACCAGTATTCACAATTGTCTCTATTTTACAGTTTTGAACTTCCCGCTATTGATGAAATAGCAAGCTTTATCAAACAATCTAAGTCTTCCACTTGTCAGCTAGATCCACTTCCCACTCACCTGGTCAAAGCTTGTTTATCTTCTGTACTTGGTATAGTAACTGATATACATTCATCTCTCACCTCTGGTGTGGTTCCTTCATATTTTAAGGTTGCTGTAATCACTCCAAGACTTAAGAAACCTGGAGCTGACATTAATAATTTTGTCAATTTTTGCCCAATTTCCAATTTGCCCTTTCTCTCAAAAATTTGGGAAAAAGTTGTTGCATCTCAGGTTCATTCTTATCTCCTAAAAATGAAAATTTCCAATCTGGTTTTCGCCCTTAGTACAGAGACTGCTATGGTAAAAGTTGTTAATGATCTGCTGATGTCAACCAATTCTGGACTTTTAACTATACTTATTCTACTCGATTTAACTGCAGCCTTTGGTACAATTTCACATCAAGTTCTCTTATATAGATTACTCTCTGTATGAATCACTGGTATCCCAATTTTAGATCATATGTTTCACCTGTTACAGCTGGTGTTCCTCAAGGCTCTGTTTTGGGACCGGTTTTATTTATTATTTATTTACTACCCCTTGGTAACATTTTTCAGTCTGTGTATCTCCATTTACGGAACATCAGTGTCCATTTCTCACCCCAAATTCCACAGCAGTTCTTGTACAAGCTCTAGTTACCTTACGCATTGATTACTGTAACTCTCTTCTTTTTGGTCTGCCTAACAAACTCCTTCAAAGACTTAAATTGGTCCAGAATTCAGCTGCCCGTATAATCAGTAGAACCATATCACTTCAGTTCTCTACCATCTGCACTGGCTTCCTGTTAAATATCGAGTAGATTATAAGATTTTACTTCTCACTTTTAAAGCTCTTCATAATTGTGCACCACAATATCTCTCAGATCTTCTTCATCTGTTACACTTGTTGTACCTTCTGCTCGTTTAGCCACTATGGGGTCTAGGACATTTAGTTGTTCTGCTCCTAATCTCTGGAATTCTCTTCCACAATCTATACGAGAAAGTGACTGACTACTTTTAAATCATGTCTTAAAACTCACCTGTTTAAATTAGCTTTTTCTGATCAATTTTAAACTATTTACTATAATATAATTGTTGTTTGTTTTATTGTTGTCTTGATTTAAAAAATGACAGTAAAAACAGATTTTTCAGTTAAAGGCAGTTCATTATTGAATTCAGTGATGTCATTATCCAGCTCAGTTCAATATAAATAGTATCTGTGCAATCAAGTCAACAATATTGCTATATCAGAGCAGAGGCGACAGCAGCAAGGAACCAAAACTCCATCAGTGAAAGAATGGAGAAAAAACCTAGGGGAAAAACCAGGCTCATTCGCGGGGTCAGTTCTCCTCTAACTCTGCTACGTTGGTCATCAGGTAAGTTTGTAAATTACTGTTTATGAAGTTCAGCCTATCGTGGCCTTCACATGTCATGGCCTATTGGGATTTCATTAACAACTGAGTATCTCTTCTACTTATGGTCAACCTGATCTGGCTCAATATCTATTTTTGGGGGATAGGTTTCCTCTGTGGGTTCCGGCAGTAAGATGGAATTATATCAAGTGTGTGCAGGAGTCTAACCTAAAGAATGTTTATGTATCTGTGTATATTGTTACGTGCTTGAAATTTTTGGGGGATGTTTCATAACATTTAAGTGAGACACAGCTGGCACTGGGGCAAACCATGAAAGAAAGAGATCTGGCAACAGGCAATGACGTACAAAACACAATCTATTTATTTTGAGAGCTGCAGATTAGCAGTTCCTAAAAAAATGATTTAAGCAATTATGGGAAAAAGGAGAAAACTTAGTGACGCCAAAACAAAGAAATAATCGAAAGAAAAAATAACCCTGATAACTTAATCCCAAACCCACTAATCTAACTATTAAACAGAAACTTCAGCTATTCGACCCCCAACATAAACTACCCTAATTAATAACAAAAGTACATAGGCGGCAGTCACACCCTACCTAGAATTAACAAAAGAAAACGTCTCAGGTTACGCATGTAACCATGGTTCCCTGAGAATAGGGAATAGGTTACATACATAACCATGAGACGTTCTCCTTCAGGAAAGAAACAGCTGAGTCTTTACTCAGTTTCAAAAAACATCTAAAGACACACCTATTTTCGCCAGCACTTGACCAACTAATACTAGCACTTCTCTATTCTTTTCTTCACTTCTCTATTCTTCACTATTCTTTTCTATTCTTGAAAAAAACACATAGATACATGTTCTGTGCTAGACTAACTGAGACTTGTCATGGCACTTCTATACTTGTTCTCTTGTTGGTCTGATTGTTTCTATTGTTCTCATTTGTAAGTCGCTTCGGAAAAAAGCATCTGCTAAATGATTAAATGTAAAATGTGACATTCTGTAGTTGTTTCGCATATTCATCTTTTAATCATATTTGCAGATGTCTTGACTCCACAGCAGAGAAAGCAATTTTGTCTTTACTGTGCCAATACTAATGGAGGGCACTATGTGTGTGTGTGTGTGTGTGTGTGTGTGTGTTTATATATATATATATATATATATATATATATATATATATATATGTGTAATTTCCCATTAATATTTTACAATAATTATTATTTAAAATATATATACTTTATAATATATATTGATGCATATTAAGGCCTTTGTACCATGAAAACAACAGCAGCCTGTCAGAGGACATACTTTGTTTAATCTGATGATGATAATAATGATAATAATAATAATTATTATCATTATCATCATCATCATTATCATTATTATTATATAAAACTATGGTTTACAAAATTAAACTTTACAAAACAAGATGAATAAATCTGTACACACTGGAAACGCCAGCTTATTTGTCATGTCATTGTATAAATAATGACAGATTTGAATGTGTGTATGTTTTATTTTTTTATTTTTTTATCATCCAAGATGGCAGCATCCACGACAGCACGAGCGTTTGTTTAGAGTCAATATTGAATGTTTGAGTGAAGTTTTAGTTTTTCTGTGAATTTTGAAATATCCGTACAGATTGCAGAAGGATTGCATGGTACTTTTCTGATTGCTTTCTGTGGTAGAGTTCGTTTGGGAATCCTACTTTGCTTGGGCCTGGATCGGTGGACCCATCTGGGCAGTTGTGGGGCATCGACAGGTGGAATGCTTCCTTTGAACGGAGCTGTGGAATTTCCTTGCTGGTGACGGGAGTGGGGTTTTGGCTCTGTGTGGTCCTCTACAGATCCGCGTGGAACAATCTTACACTGCCTTGTTGGGCTACCCATTGCATTGTTTGTTGTGGTTCTCCCATTCGTGGAATTTGATTGCAACATCGCAGAATTTTTTGGGGGACGGCGAAGAGGCGTATCGCTCCTGAATGGCATTTTTAAGAGTAGCTCTCAAAAGGTATGGATAGATCTCATCTGGAGGAACCTCCTCGGATATCGGTTTTTCTGAGAAATTACACCACTTATTCCTTGTGACTACTGGCTCTGTTCTGTTGGACTATAAGAACTGCTTTATTGTCCTAAATCACATTTTTACTTATGCTTATATTGATTCTCGTTATATGCCTCGAAAAAGGCAGTGCCTTGTTTTTATTTTATTGTTGATCTCGGGAAATGTACATCCTAATCCTGGCCCTAATATTAATAGCCTTAGTACTCCTGAAGATTTTAAATCCAGGTCGGGTCTGGGTTTTATTCACTTAAATGCTTGTAGTCTGTTGCCAAAAATGGATTGGTCAGGATATGGGCTACTCAAACAAATGCAGATGTTGTAGTAATTTCCAAAACCTGGCTAAAAAAAAAAATCTATTTTAGATAAGGACATCATGATTAATGGCTATAGAGTTTTCCGTTGTGATTGTTTAATTAAGGGGGGTGGGGTTGCAATTTATGTTAAGACTAAATTTAACACCAGGATATTATTTTCTAAATCTATTGTTAAACAATTTGAGATCTTAGCATTAAATCTTGAAACAGCCATATATTATTATTATTTATTATATAAGTTATATTAATGTTATTGGCTGTTACAGACCCCCTTCTGCAGTTGTTGATGCTTTGCCAAATTTAATGGAATTTTTAAATGAACTTGATTACAGTGACACTGTTTTAGTGGGAGATTTAAATTGGGACTGGTTATCCTCTCTGTCTGATGATTTAAAAAATCACTGTAATGGTTTAAATCTTACACAGATAATAAATAGTCCCACTAGATTTAATAAAATAAATCCTAACAAATCCACTCTTATTGATTTGTTTTGACAAACACACCTCACAAATTTTCAGATGTAGGTGTGTGTCGCAGGTCAGAGCGGACCACCAATTTAACGGGTCTCGCTCCTCCCTCTAACTTCCACCTCGAAGGAGGTCCCACAACACCCCAATGAACGCACAGACAACCAAGATTAAAATTTAACAATTTTATTTATTTGAAAGTTTGGGGAAAAAGGGAGGGGAAACTTTAAAACTACTAATGACTCAAACTATTTTTGTCCACAGATACGGATTCCAGTCCTCGATAACACTACTCTTCAGCCCTTCCTCGACAGCTCCACTTCAGCCCTTAATTTCCAGCCGACTCCACTCCAGGTAAGTTTAAAGCAAGAGCTAGGCGGTTGACGTGCAGGGACTTTCTTGCTTGGGGGGGGGTCGGGGGTAGATTTCAAGACCCAAGGCTGGGCTGTTGGCTTACTGGGGTCCTTGCCCTCAAATAAGTACAGAGTTCCATACACAGGTGGATGAGCACAAGCTGGGCTATTAGCTCACCGGGGCTCTAGCGTTCAGGTAAGTACAGAGTTCAATACACAGGTGAGTATTCACAGGGCTGGGCTGTTATCGTGCAGGGGTTCTAGCTCTCAGGTAAGTACAGTGTTCAATACACAGGTGGATATTCACAGGGCTGGGCTGTTAGCGTGCAGGGGTTATAGCTCCCAGGTAAGTACAGAGTTCAAAACACAGGTGGGTATTCACAGGGCTGAGCTGTTGGCGTGCAGGGGTTCTAGCTCTCAGGTAAGTACAAAGTTCAATACACAGGTGAGTATTCACAGGGCTGGGCTGTTAGCGTGCAAGGGTTCTAGCTCTCAGGTAAGTACAGTGTTCAATACACAGGTGGATATTCACAGGGCTGGGCTGTTAGCGTGCAGGGGTTCTAGCTCTCAGGTAAGTACAGAGTTCAATCCACAGGTGGGTATTCACAGGGCTGGGCTGTTAACTGGCTACTCACCACTGAAGATATTCAGAGGTCAGTATTCCAAGCAGATACGGGTTTGGTCGATGACTGACGGCTGGTGGGCCTTACAGGTGAGACTGCAAACAATACTGGGCTTCCCGCCCAGCTTGGCAGGAGGGCACACGGGGGAGGATCGGCTGTTGTCCTTCGCTTCCCTCGTCGAAGAGACAGCACAGACGTCACGCACAAGGCCGGTGGTTGCTGACAAGGCAAATGACACAACGTCACGTGGATGCAAGGGTAAGGCTTTGATTTAAAAGCTTAGAGATCGCTGCGTGGGCTACGTCATCCAACCTCCTCCAGAGGCGCCTCCAACACGTCCAAGCTCCAGCTTACTTAAGGTAAAGACTGTGGTCGCCACCAATACACTGCTCCTCTCCGTCAGATCTTTTCCTACGACAGGGGACACAGCCACGGACAAACACCACACACCACAAAGGCACTACAATTCTTCTCGTGTGTACACTTCAATATATCAGCACTCACCGCACTCCACACATTCAGTGAAAAGAAAAGGAAGGTCCGTGGTGTATTCCTGTTTCGGGCTCCGAGTCCTGGCGGGGCGTGTCAGATGGACGAAGGCAGGGGGCAGACCACGGCAGGCGTATATATCGTACACCGGAGTCTCTCAGTCTTTCCCAGCGATCTCCAACACAAGGCACTACTATCAACCCTGAGTAAACACACGAGCACTGAGGATTATTAGATCAACACAAGAGGGGGGGGGGTTGGGGGGGTGGTTACCCACTGCTACGGGGAAATATGCAGTCGGAACTATTAAAGGTAGTTAGTCTCCCTCCACGTCCGTCATCCACTCTCCACAATATACAAGGAATGTTCATGAAGTCTTCACCTGCCAGTACACAGTGTTGTCCTCTCCCAATACAAATTCAATGATCTCCTTCACCCAGGGGCCTTCCAAACATAGCATCGCTCCTTCAACTCAATCCACAATAAGATGTAAACACAACATACAAAAAGGTTGATCACTTAACTTCCTCCGCACTTCCAATATCCACTTTCCTTGGATTCTCCGTTGCAGCCCGTAAATCACAACAGCCACGCCACGCCCTGCCACGCCACTTCTGTATCGTGTGGAACAACAGCAGAACTAAAACTACCCCTTCCTGTTCATAAACCAGCCCCTTTTATATCTCTGCTTCCTTCCCGATCCTCCAATCGTTATCCGACACGTCCTCTTCCCACACCTGACGTGTATCTGGGATAATTTCCCCGCCTTGGGCCAACCGGAACAAAACTCGTGTTTCACTTAAATTAGTCCGGGCGGAAATATTTCCCACACTCCAGTTCCGGAAAGTGCTGAAATCGGTATGTACCACAATTTGTCATAATGAATTACTTCCATGTATTTTTAAGGATAAAACAGTCCTATCAGAAAAGTCTGCAATTTTAGAGTGCTTTAATAAGCACTTTGTGGAAGCAGGTTCCTTGTTTGAACGTCAACTCCTTGCAAACAAATCAACATTAACAAACTGTTTTAATTCGCCAGTTCCGCCCCAGAAATAGGTGGCAAGTAAAGAGCCCTTTTGTCTAAAGCTTTTCTCCGTCGCTGATGTGAAAACAGCTCTTATTGCTTTGGACCCTAGTAAATCTTCTGGTCCTGATACTTTAGAGCCTTATTTTTTCCAAATAGCTGCTGATTTTATTGCTGAACCAATTGCAATTGTTTTTAATCAAACCCTGGTTAACAATGAGATACCAAGAATTTGGAAATCAGCATATGTACTCCCTCTTTTAAAGGGAGGAGATTCCGCGTGTTTGGATAATTATAAACCAATTTCCAAATTACCGATTTTAGCTAAAGTGTTAGAAACATTGGTTGTTGATCAGTTAAAAGACTATTTGGTTTCCAATCATATTTTGTCTGATGTACAGTCTGGATTTCGAAGGCAGCATAGTACTACTACTGCTGCAATGAAGGTCATTAATGACATTAGTGAGGCAATGGACAGCAAGAACACTTGTGTAGCTCTTTTTATAGATTTAGCCAAAGCATTTGATACAGTGGACCATTGCATTTTGCTGGAAAAGCTACGAAATATTGGTTTTTCTGACCATACTGTCGATTGGTTTACTAACTACTTGGCTGATAGAACTCAGTGTGTATATTTAGAAAATTCCAAATCAGAAACTCTGAGTGTATCTTGTGGAGTACCGCAAGGATCAGTCTTGGATCCAATTTTATTTACTATTTATATTAATAACTTGGGTGATGGCATTTCTCAGGCTCATTTCCATTTTTATGCTGACGATACCGTTATTTATTGTGAAGCTGCGACTTTACACCAAGCTTTTTCTTATTTACAATCTGCTTTTCACCTTGTCCAGTTACAACTGCATCAGCTTAAACTAGTTTTGAATGTTGAGAAAACTAAGATTATGCTTTACTCAAAATCTAAGAAGTCTTCAGACAGTTTACAAAGTATTTTTACTATACATGGTGAGCAGATCGAACAAATTAAATTGTATAAATATCTGGGTATATTAATTGATGATCAGCTTTCATTTTAAGTTGCACATTGATAAACTGGTACAAAAGCTCAAATTAAAAATAGGATTTTATTTTAGAAACAAAGCCTGTTTTTTTTGGAAAACTAGAAGAAGATTAGTTGCTGCCACTTTCCTCCCTGCACTTGATTATGGTGAGTTGCTTTATAGAAATGCGCCTGATAAATGGTTGTCTTTGTTGGATACTGTCTCCCATAATGCATTAAGATTTGTGACTGGATGTAAGGCACAGTTACTCATTGCGCAGCTCGCGAGCCGCATGCGGCTCGTCAAGCTATAACTGGCGGCTTACAGTATCACACTGCCACTTGCCTTCAGAGCATGTGAGGCGGGAGCGAGCGGGAAGCGAGCGGGCTGATCTTGGACAGAGCGCAGAGCGGCAATTTCAAAAGGACGGTGGACGGAGCATCGCATTTCCCGCTCCAATTTCGCTCTGCTCACACCACGAGTCTGAAGCATGCTCATTAAAGTCATCAACAGTAGACTATTTTCAAGCAAAACTCGGCTCAATAATGGAGTTCAAAAAGTAAAATGAGAATTCATACAGGTGTAGCCTATCAATATAAGTCGCTCCGGAGTAGCCTATAAGGCGCATCAGTCAAAAAATGCGCCATGAAGAATAAAAAACATATAGGCCTAGCCTCGCACTGGACTATAAGTCGCATTTATTTAGAAATGTATAAAAAAATTTTTAAAAAAAAATCTTATGGACGGGACAGTTCTCCGTTACGGACGTGAGCGCTCTGACAGCGGCACTAAGACTGCTTTAAAACTTTCACTGAGACCTCAAACAGAAAGCACAAAGCCTGTCTTTAAATTTGATTTCGTTTTGTATTAATTGTATCTTAATTTTAATCAAGGTTTCATCAACCAATTGTCTGGATTTAATAAGAAGTAAATAGAAAATAGATAACCACGATAGGAAGGAGCCGGTGTGAACCTGGAGTTTGTCTCATGAATGAACCGAAACTCAGCGTATAGCCTACTTGCCTCACAGACCCGACAAATAGGCTATATGTCTACTTTTAAACAAAACAATTCAAAACGAAAGAAAACAGACTGCTCTCCCTCCCGTATGAAATGTGCATTTCTCTCAGGCGCGTTCACTACTGCGAAGATCACAAGTCAGCATCTTTCTAGCCGACAGACATTTAAAAATTAAACAAAAAAATTAAATGTCTTCTGCTATATTTTACATATTCATAATCATTAATTTTGCCGGTTCGTTGTGACAGCTTTTAGGTGCCCTTAAATGTTACATGAATGCATCAGCACTGAAAACAGAGATTTTTTTTTCTTTTGGGGGCATTTTGTTTGACATGAATGCCAGCTTTCGCTCATCCCACTATTAAAGTAAATCTGTTCTTAAACGAAAACGTGTTATTTCTTTTTTGTGGGATGTCCAATTTATATGTAGAAATGCACATTTGCAAAGGTGACTTAGTATGTTGTCGTAAAAGTGGCTCGCCTTTTGATTTTGCTCTGCCAATGTGGCTCTTGTGAAAAAAATAGTGAGGATCACTGATGTAAGGCATCAGTACATCATTGTACTTTGTACAAAATGACAAACTGGCCCTCATTGTCAGTGAGGAGGCATATACATTGGCTTATTTTTATTTATAAGTCTATGCTGCATATGCTTCCATCTTATCTTTGCTCCTATATGTCACGTAATGTTAGTTCTTATAATTTACGCTCTGGTAATATGTACTTGTTATCTGTACCTACAGTTCGTACAGAGCTTGGTAAGAAGGCTTTTAGTTATGCAGCCCCGTCCACTTGGAATACATTACAGTCTGAATTGCAATTGCGAACTCTGATTGGTGAATTTAAGCAACACATGAAAGTCTTGGAAATAGATGCCATTAATTGTTGTCACTTTTTTTAAAATAATTAAATAGTGTTAAACCTATGGTTAGTATATATTGTACTTTTAAGTAGTCTGATGTTGATGTTGTTTGTTTATGTATCTGAGGATATTGTTTAAATGTCTCTTGTTGTTGTGTATATGTTTGGTGATAATATTTGTAATTATGTGCTGTTAAAATGCTGCCATTTTGGCCAGGTCTCTCTTGAAAAAGAGGTTTTAAATCTCAATGAGATCATCTGGTTAAATAAAGAAATATATATTTATATATATATATATATATATATATATATATATATATATATATATATATATATATATATATATGTGTGTATATATATATATATATATATACACACACACACACACACACACACACACAAAAAAAAACTGATTTGAAGAAAATTAAGTAGAAGAGGATAAATTAAAAAAAAAAAGGAAATTGGAATGACTTTATTTGTAATTAAATATTCCTTCAAGTATTTGAGCTCCTCTTACCAAAAAGTAGTATACTTCGAGTTTATTTTACTATGTATACTTAAGTAAAGTTCAAGCATATTTTTAAGTATACTTTATGTAGCAAGTATACAAATATCAGTGTTCTAGTAGTATACTTGTAAGTGTATTGTTTTAATACTCCTTGGGACTAAATTGGCCCACTTTCTAGTATATAAAATTATAACAGTAGCAAACATTGAGTATACAACTAGTTTACCTCTGTTTATAGTTTGTACTGCAATTGTACTAAAAGTGAACTTATAGGTATACTGATAGTTTGCTAATTAAATACTTTGTACACTCTGAAGTATAGTCTCAGTAAACTACTAGTTTAATAGTTTTGTTCTGCAAGTATAGTCATAAGTTTTCTTTAAGTGAACTTTACATCATACTTTAAGTATACTACTATGTCCCTATTTAGGTTCAAATTTGTATAGATTGTGTTATATGAATATCTGAACATACAAAACATCCAAAGAAAGAACAGGGTATCTGCTTGTAAACAAAAAAAAAATTGTATTCTAGCTTCATGCATTATTTTTTAAAACACTTTAATGTGGGTAAGTTTAATAAAAAAATAAAGAAATAACATTTTGAACAAAGAGCTGAATAAAGACTGAATTGGATTCAGAATGATAATCAAAATCTAGATGGAGTCTAGATTTTATTCCCTAACATCACAGTTTTTATGCTGTTTCATGTCAGATGGTTGTGTTAGATCACATGTGTTAGTATCTGTTGTTTCTTTTTTCTTCTTCACTTGTTCTGTGAAGAATTCTGTGCACAGGATGTGAACTAGCGCCCTCTACCATATAATAATGAAAACACTGATTCTAGGAGTATAGCTCAAATATATTTAGACTTTTTGTAAGTATACGTCAAGTATACTTAAATGTCATTATAAGTATATTTCTGAGGAGTACATAAAGCCCATTTCTGAGAAGTACATGAAATGTAAACTAAAAGCATACTTTCCTATTTTTATTTTAAAAGAAGTATACTAAAGCACACTTGAATAAACTTCCTTTTTGTAAGGGTCATGCAAGATCATCCGAATGAAGAGAGTAGGTCCTCAGAAAAAAATGTGATGGATAATATTTTTCTGCTACTCTGTTTCCAAAAATGTTCAGTTGTTAAAATGAATGAGGCAAAGTCTGGAAGTAAAATATTTAAGAATCAGTTCATTCACCAGGATCTCATAAATAATTTATTTAACACATCCCAGAATACTGCTGGCTTAAGTATAGCAATCCATTCAAAATTAAACTCAAATCCAACAGAATTACACTCATTCATCTCCAAATTTGAACGCAAGAACCTAAGATTCATTCCAAAAAAAGGCCAGTAAGAGGAAGACAAATAATGTGTTGAGATGCAGCCAACAGAAAAAGGGTTTCTCTGAAGGACTTCAGGAACTAGAGTTTCAAGATTCACACTGTTTTCTACTTTTTCTGGGATCTGACAGATTGAAACTGATGGAAAGATGAGGTTTTGAAGGTTCCTTCTGAGAAATGATGGCCTTTTGTCATTCATTCATAGACTTAGCTGGACTTTGGTTTAGCTTGAGTCTATCAAGAGCCAAACTTCCATGTCAGAGTGGAATGAGGAATCTGGCATGAAAAAAGATGGATGCTTTTGTCCTCAGGTCTAAGGAAACACAGATGTATGCACTTACTGGATTTTTCAACACACACACACAGTCAGGGCTGCAGCTGAATTGTGAGGTGATCAAACAAGGCTTTGGTTTCATTAAAAAAAAAAATTATAGTCATTTTTCAGTTCTCACATTAGACGTGTATCATCATTAGCTTCAGCAATAATGCTCATGTTTGCACTCATGTGAACTTTCCTTCCAAATGGATGCACCTTAGATGTTTAAATATCAAATCCCTATAGCAAATGTGTTCATGGAAATAAAGCATTTTTAAAAAGGATAATATCTATTTAAAAGTGTGAAGAGGCAGGTTGGAAAAACATAGGAATGATGGTGCAGTCACAATAACACGACAACACAAGTGCAAGGTAATTTATTTCCAATGTCCACAGTCCCAAAATACGCATATTTTAACCAAAACCAATAAATAAATAAATATTTACAGAATATTTACAACCAGTGCTTGGCTGAGCTACCTTCTACTGGCATGGCCTACACTACCAATTGTCCTCCTCAACTTGCCTCTATGAGAACTAAACCAACCCTTTTATAGCTTAGAGAGAGAAAAGAGAGTAACCATTTGAGGGTAAGAACAAGGTAAGGAATAATTTTTCAACCTTCTACAAAAAGGTAAGTTAATTATACACGCATTTGTCACGGGTATACAAGTCTTGAATAAAATTATGCATACATTTTCAGTTAGGACATAAAGCACGTCCTGATTTTGCTGAGTTAGATGTGTTCCTAGGTCAACATATTTTGTTGACCCTGGAACAACATTTTACTCCAAACATTTATTCTTGACCATATCCCTACACCTAAACCTAACCTTAACCATGAGCAATCCCTAAAATCAGAGGAAATGATAGATGAATGACACTGATGTACAAGCACCAAACAGTGATTTTAAGCATAAACTTCACAAAATCTATAAACTGGTTCTTCAAATCTGATTGGTTAATCACAATGTTGTTCCAGGGACAACAAAGATGTTGTCCCAGGAACATGTCTCACTTGGTAAAATTAGATTCTGTGGACATAAACATAACCACATAGCTAACCTTCTGCCAAGCTAGCAGAAGGTTTGCACATGTGCAGCCCATGAAAGTTCCTGTCTTAAGAATTTACGAACATTTTGACCCTTCTCATCTGCCATACTCATAGCAGATCCAACACGGAAGATGCAACAAGCAAGAAACCTCAAAACACGAACAGAGACACAAACTGACAAATATACAGATAAGTAAATACATTTTTTTTTATAATTAAACCTGTCTGGTGTGTGTGTGTGTGTGTGTGTGTGATTATTGAAAAGGTTATAGCAGGGATATGTAAAGATTAAAGTTAGTGTATGCATGTATTTGAACATAACAGTAGTACAAATCCAAGCGTGCACCTGAGGGAAAGGCTATAAACTGTAAATGTATGCATGATGATGTATATATAAAACTAATGTATGACTGGAGTTCAAGTGTTGTCTTGGTCAGTGAGCCAGTGACAGAATCCTCTGTCACACAAAGTTAGGGTCTAGGGACTAAACATGAATGAATGAATGAATAAGCTACAAGAGGCTGTGCTGTATTGTGAATAAGTCACAGCTGAAAGTGTAGTCATAGTCTTCACTAGCCAGACTGAAGGCATAAGGTCTGGAAACCATGGCTGTATTTGTTCCATTCAAAGGACATTAAAGTGTGTGAGACATTCATTTAAATTGTGTTTATTAACACAGGTATATTATGTCACATGTAGTTTGAGAATGTTAATTGGAACACGCATGGATGGATCTCTCTTCTAACATGTTGGTTACACATAAGAACCTCATGTCCCACTTGTCTGCCCCAACAAAACACCAGTGTTGAGTTTGAAATCTTATTATTCCTCAAGTGTTGAGTAACCTGTCACACTTACCTTTAATGGCAGATCGGTCAGATCCACAGCTATGATTTACTCTGCAGCTAACTTCATTGATGTTGATTCTTCTCCTAAATCCCAGTAACTCTTTGTTGGCAGTGGCTGTGTGGGTCCTTCGACCCTCCGGCTCCACCTTGGTCAGTCGTCGACCATCCGCCGCCTCGGGACTCCATTCCTCTGGCTTCACCTCGTCACTCCATCCCTCCGGCTCTGTCAGGCTCCTCCTTCCCTCTGGTTCCACCTCCATCCTCAGTCACTCCGGCTCCACAGCGGTCTTCCAGGACCCCGCCTCCGCCTTGGTCGCCTGAGCCTTCTGCTCCACCTAAGCCCTCCGGATCCTTGACGGCACCCTGGCTCTGCGGCTGCGCTGCTCCATCTTGGGCTCCTCACCCACCGGTGCAGTTTTCGCCTGTCGGCCCCCTGGTGTCATCAGCTCATTCTCCAACATGGCTCCTCCCGCCGTCTCTGGAGGACCATCTGGCTCCTCCTGCTCCGGGCTCCTCCCTGGATCCTCCCTCCATCCACTCCGCCCTGGTTCCATCCTCATTGCTCCCTCTTTGCCTGCTCCTCCCCCGCCTCCAGAACACCCACCCTCCCTCCGCTGGTATTCCTCTTGCGGTGCGAGGACGCACCTTTCCGGGAGGGGGCGAACTGTTATGTTCATGGATTTCTGTTCCCTTATTTGGTCACTTTCCTTTTCTTGTTTTGGTTAATTGATTATTCCCCACCTGTCTCCAGTTCCCTCATTACCTCCTGTGTGTTTAAATACCCGGTCTGTTCAGTTATCCCTGGTCCGTGATTGTATACTGCTGTATCTGTAACTTAACCTATTGTCTATGTTAATGCTATATTGGTATACGTATATTTGTGAGTGTTAACCTAAGATTGCATTGTAAATGTAGTATATTGTCTGTAATCTCCTTCGTCATCCAGTAAACTCCTCATTTGTTCCAGATCCTCCTCTAGCACTTTTTTCTTACGTTAGCACACACCCTTACTTGTAACAGCATGATTTTCTTTTCTATTTTTTCTTTATTTTTCTCACAGAGTATAAATTGGTATTTATACTTGAAAAAATATGTATGACTTTACATTTTGTCATTTTACAAATTATAATGTAAAGAAAAAAAACTGTAATGTTGCAGTATTATATTTTCAATAACCATTCATTAATTCATTGATTTTTTTTTAAATAATATTATTAACTTTTCATCAACAAAAGGGAAGCGGGGGCTCACACACAAAAATATGCTGGCCTGTCGTGAGTATTTAATGCTGATGAGTTTAACTGGATTTAAACACTTAACTTTAATTTAATGTGTAAGGTTATGTAACCATTTTCATGTCCATTTTCATTAATAACTTCAAAAAGGTGCTCACCTGATTTCAGTGCTGATCACCTTTAGATGCTCTATACCTCAGTGGTTACAAAGGCCTGATGAAAGCCAGAAATTATTATTCAGATTGTAAAATGGGTCTATAATGTGACAGCAAACTCCTCTATGGTCACCCTACACAACTGCATTATAAATCAGTGCTGCACCCACTTTGCAATCAGTCATTACACACATACAACCACATGACGGAGGACATGGGGAGGTTGATTGAAATCTTGTGGGACAACATGGTGCTGTCTTTTGAATCTCTGGTCACTCACACCATGACTGTCCTCTGAGGCTCGCATGAAGGGACTTCTCTGTGTAGCCAGGTGCAAATTGACAGGAATTGATTTTTGCTCTGATTGAAATGCTGTCTTCATGATGTGCTTGACTCAGCTTAAGCAGACACCTGCTATAGATCCACACAAAGCTGTCTTCATCTTGGCCACGAAAGCGTTCAACCTATTCACGTTGGCAGCCTTCATAAAAGCATAAGAAAAGAGTGTTTTTTTATCATTGTTATATTAAAATTATAGTATGTACAGGTGCATCTCAAAAAATATATAATGGAAAAGGTCTTTATTTTTTTACTTTAATAAAAAAAAAGAAAACTTGTGTTCTAGATTCATTGCACACAAACTGAAATATATATATATATATATATATATATATATATATATATATATATTTTTTTTTTTTATATATATATATTTTTTTTTATTCTGATGGTTACGACTTGCAGTGTAGGAAAATAAAACAATTTAATATCTAAAAAGAATTGAATATTAAATTTTGAGCATGGTTAGTTTGATAGATTTTGAGTATAAATACTGGGTATTATCAGAGGTGGTTAGTAACGAGTCAATTCTGTTTAAAGGCTTGTTCAAACCAGTTGGCTAACCATTTTATTGGTTCGTGAATCAGTTTGAATGATTCATTCAGTATCCTGTTGCGCGGTGTGCGCGCTGAGCGTTTGAAATGGTTCACTTCACTCAGAGTTGTAACGTTTAAGAACAGTAAGAGCATTGAAGACGTGTCTGGATCTGCACTGAATTGAAAGCAAATCTGCAAAGGCTATTATTTGCTTGCGATGAAGATCTGTATTGGATGAACACCACGTGCGCTGTCTACGGTTCAACAGGCGGGCTACACTCGATTACAATACACCATACCACTTTGACATTAGTTTGTTGTACGTGTAACTTATAACAGAGGGGAACCAAGATGAATGCAGCTTCCAAAAGGGAAAAAAATAGCTGATTAATATTTTTTTATATTTGATACAATCACACTGACGTGACAACTCAGTGAGTCATATCATTAGCTATGGGAGGCCGTTTGAGGCGAAACCCTTTGAAAACTTGTGATTCACACTGAAACACTTGCGATACTCACTGAAACACTTGGGATACTCACTGAAACACTTGCGATACACACTGAAACTCTTGCGATACTCACTGAAACACTTGCGATACACACTGAAACACTTGCAATACTCACTGAAACACTTGCAATACACACTGAAACACTTGTGCGTATAAGTGAAACACTATATATCTGTGCAAATATATAAAAACTTTGAAACATTCTCGCGTGTGAGAGAGCATTAACATTTTCAGTGTGTCCGGAAGTCGTTTCATTGCAAACGGAAGTTATACTACTTCTTCTTCTTTGGTTTTATGGCGGCTAGCACCAAAGTTAGGTGCATTATCGCCACCTACTGTATTGGAGTGTGAAGCAGAGTTTACCCTTTCAAAACGTGAAAAAAGTAATAATAATATAAAAAAAATAAATAAATACATATATATATATGAAATATATTCGTTGGACTAATTAATTATATTTGGAAAATAAAAAACAATTGTGAAATATAATGATATGCGTTCAACAAGGTAGCCTAATAACCCAAACGACATAACAGGCAACGCCCCTGACACCCCCGAAGAAGAAAAAAACACCAACTTATATGTTTATGTTAGGCTACTCAGTCAGGCGCTCGCTCACTCAGCAATACAGGCTGAAGGCGCGTTGCAAAATGGCCAATGCGTTTAACAGGGAATCCAAAGTGCACCCAAACACCAGACCTGTTGGTTATTGGAGGATCTTCTATTTCTGGTCTGTTAAACGCATAAGCCATTTTGCAACGAGCCTTCAGCGTGTACTGTGTGAGCGAGCGCCTTACTCTGTAGTGCAGTGATCCTCACTATTTTTTTCACAAGAGCCACATTGGCAGAGCAAAATCAAAAGGCGAGCCACTTTTACAACAACATACTAAGTCACCTTTGCAAATGTGCATTTCTACATATAAATTGGACATCCCACAAAAAAGAAATAACACGGCCAATACATTTTCGTTTAAGAACAGATTTACTTTAGTAGTGGGATGAGCGAAAGCTTGCATGCATGTCAAACAAAATGCCCCCAAAAGAAAAAAAAATCTCTATGTTTTCAGTGCTGATGCATTCATGTAACATTTAAGGGCACCTAAAAGCTGTCACAACGAACCGGCAAAATTAATTATTATGAATATGTAAAATATAGCAGAAGACATTTAATTTTTTTTATGTCTGTCGGCTAGAAAGATGCTGACTCGTGATCTTCGCAGTAGTGAACGCGCCTGAGAGAAATGCACATTTCATACGGGAGGGAGAGCAGTCTGTTTTCTTTCGTTTTGAATTGTTTTGTTTAAAAGTAGACATATAGCCTATTTGTCGGGTCTGTGAGGCAAGTAGGCTATACGCTGAGTTTCGGTTCATTCATGAGACAAACTCCAGGTTCACACCGGCTCCTTCGTATCGTGGTTATCTATTTTCTATTTACTTCTTATTAAATCCAAACAATTGGTTGATGAAACCTTGATTAAAATTAAGATACAATTAATACAAAACGAAATCAAATTTAAAGACAGGCTTTGTGCTTTCTGTTTGAGGTCTCAGTGAAAGTTTTAAAGCAGTCTTAGTGCGACTTATATTGATAGGCTACACCTGTATGAATTCTCATTTTACTTTTTGAACTCCATTATTGAGCCGAGTTTTGCTTGAAAATAGTCTACTGTTGATGACTGTGCAAGACTAATGGATTCAGGGTCAGGCTTGAATGAGCATGCTTCAGACTCATGGTGTGAGCAGAGCGAAATTGGAGCGGGAAATGCCACGCTCCGTCCACCGTCCTTTTGAAATTGCTGCTCTGCACTCTGTCCAAGATCCGCCCGCTCGCTCCCGCCTCACTACTCTGAAGGCAAGTGGCAGTGTGATACTGTAAGCTACTATGCGAGCCACCAGTTATAGCTTGACGAGCCGCGCAATGAGTAACTGTGCTGTAGTGGAAAACGTAGGTTTTAAGAACATGCTTAATGTAATTGAGCCCCGTTACAATATTCCTTCACGAGCTCATTTCAGACAGACCGTAATTCCTGCTTTGTTCCAAAAAACATAAGCCCTATAGAGAACCAATTGAGTAAAAACACACTCAATATAAAGAGTTATAGAGTTCCATATAAAAAGTTACATCTTTGTATTTGTTCATAACTAATATAACATTTTCATTTTTTTTTATAAGGAGCTGTTTTTGTTTTATACAGTATGCTGCTAAGAAAACACCATAGAAGATGGGTAAAGAATAGCTCCATCATTGTTCAATGTAAAAAAAAAAACATACTTTCTTAGTTTTAATAAATACATTTTTTTTATAAAAATCAAGGAAATTTATCTGCTAATTTTTTCTTTTTGCTGTATCTAAAACGTACCGAACCGTGACACCAGTGTATTGTATCGAACCGAACCGTGAATTTTGTGAACCGTTACACCCCTTATATATATATATATATATATATATATATATATATATATATATATATATATATATATATTTTTTTTTTTTTTTTTTTTTTACATAAATACAATTAAACCCACTAACCGTAAGTTATAGCTCAAATATTCTCCTCATATATTCGGACTAAATGAACCGAAGGACACGGAAAGAAAATGTAAAAAAAATAAAAAATAAATCAGAATTGTCAATAACACACGAGTGATCACATACGAAAAAGCCTAGTGTAAAGAATAACAACAAATACCTAATTTTTTAAACAAGTTTGGAAGGAGCCATATACGTGGAGAATATTTGAGCTATAACTTCCTGTTGCAATGAAACGACTTCCGGACACACTGAAACTGTTTATGCTCTCTCACACGCGAGAATGTTTGAAAGTGCAGTCTTTGTGCAGGCACAACAGTACGTGGGCGATTACAGGGCATATGCAAAGAGTTTCTATGTAACCGCATGTCTTTCATATATTTGCAAAGATATATAGTGTTTCACATGTATGGGCAAGTAATTCACTTGTACACACAAGTGTTTCAGTGTGTATCGCAAGTGTTTCAGTGTGTATCCCAAGTGATTCACTTGTACACGCAAGTGTTTCAGTGTGTATCGCAAGTGTTTCAGTGTGTATTGCAAGTGATTCACTTGTACACGCAAGTGTTTCAGTGTGTATCGCAAGTGTTTCAGTGTGTATTGCAAGTGATTCACTTGTACGACAAGTGTTTCAGTGTGTATCACAAGTTTTCAATGGGTTTCGCCTCAAACGGCCTCCCATAATTAGCTGCTAAATTCGTATCTGCATTCGCTGGCTGGCGGTGAGCCAGAGACAGACGCGTTTTTACAGCAGTGTCCATTATAACCAATCACACAAGATTCTGTTAAGCTTATTAAAGCATTGGCCAATCAGAGGTGTTCAGATGAGTCATCGCTGAAATGCCGGTGCTTCCTTCACTCGCTCAATGACGGAATACCTCTTTCTGGCGAATTCTCTCGTCAGAAATAACAAAGTGCAGATGTGTGTGTACGAATCTGTAAATAAGATATTGATTTCACAGTGTTAACAGGTTTAGTGATTTTAATGGGAGTTTCTGAGAGTGATTGATAGACTGTAAGTGAAAATGATCTTTGATAATGTAAATGTTATTTTCTCTCTTTCTGAACAATGAAAGATTAGTAGCAGTTTTTATATCACATTGACTTTCAATGTCAAATTCACATTTAATATAAAGTAAGTCGTATTAAAATATGTTATGTCATGACACCTATATTACTTAAGTAAACAGACAGGTTGTTTATAATAAATTACATAATTAGGCTACTTTGACCATTGCATATTATAATTATTAACAATTTATGAAAAAAAAAATTAATAATGCTTAATAATAATTTGCCAATATGCTGTGGCTGCCGTGTTTCACATGATGACCCCCCTATGCCTAGACACAATTAATAATGATATTACCACAATATTTACGCTTGCAGAAATATACGTTTGTTTACATTTTGCAGAACAGATGAAAGAAGATCCGTCAATGTGCATTTGGTTCGTTATGTTCAGTAACTTAGCGGTCATGTGAGGAGTTTTCACTCTTCTTTGTGTCAGAGGTTATTTATACATATATAATACATACTTATATAATTTATTTCGTGATGCAAATCAGAATTTTTATCAGCTGTTACTCCAGTTTTCAGAGTTGGTCTGTTTGATCCTTCAAAATGTAATTCTAATATATTGATTTATTACCAGTGCTGGAAACTGTTTTGCTGCTTAATATTTTTTTGGAATCTGTGAGATTTTGTTTAGGATTATTTGATGAATAGAAAGATAAAAAGAACATCATTGATAGTTAATCAACATATTGGAATGATTTCTAAAGGATTATGTGATGTGATGTACATTGAAGACTGGAGTAAAGGCTGATGAAATATATATATATATATATATATATATATATATATATATATATATATATATATATATAATGTAATGAATTAAACTCTAATAATCATCGGGAAGAAGGAGGCGGGAACCGGCGGACAATCAAATGAAACTTTAATAATCACAAAATAAACAAAACAGCGCACCAGCCCCTCACGGACGACTGATGCGCACAAAATAAAAACCAAAACACAACTAAAAGCCCAGACCTGGTCCTCTCTCGTCCTTCACTGTCGTCGCTCCAGTTTTATATCCTTCCATCTCCTTCGTGGGACTCGAGACCGGCGGTGGGCCGCAGGTGCCACTGATTTGCCCAATCATTGCCGGCCTCACTCCTTGTTCCCACGTCCCTCGGCCCCGCCCCACTCGCCACATACCCCCATCGCCCCTTGCAGGCCGGGGGGTACCGCTCTACTCCCCCCCCCCCCTCCCTACCTCCGGGGGGGACCGCTCACGGGAACCTGGGGGTAGGACAGACGAGGCGAGAGAAAAGGAGATGGAAGGAGGAGTGACAGAGACGAGAGAGGGGAGACAAAAAAAAAATCCGGTTCCCAGATGCACTGCTGCTCGGCGCTCCACCGGCTGGGCGATCTCCTCCGCGGTGCCTGGCGGTGGCACTGGACGGCCCTCGCCGGACGGCAAGACACTCTTCCGCCGCCCGGTGGACGGCGACGGCGACGGCTCCTCCGGTTTTGGGCAGCCGGCAGGATTCCCCCATTCCCTGCTCCTCCCCGTTCAGGCGGACGGCAGCAGGCTCCGGCTCTCTGGCGAATGGCGCCGACTCCTCCGCTCCCTCACGGACGGCAGGCCGCCCCTCCAGATAGCGGGCGGTCGGGAGCGAGCTCGCCCGTCCCCGGCAACTCGCTCCAGCCCACCGCCTCGAGCGTCCATGGCGGCATCCTCCTCGCCTGCTCTGTGGCACCGCGGATTCCCCACAGCGGCGAGGGATCTTCAGCAGCGCGTCCCTCCTTCTCCCGGGCTTCGGCACCAATGTAATGAATTAAACTCTAATAATCATCGGGAAGAAGGAGGCAGGAACCGGCGGATAATCAAATGAAACTTTAATAATCACAAAATAAACAAAACAGCATACCAGCCCCTCACGGACGACTGATGCGCACAAAATAAAAACCAAAGCACAACTAAAAGCCCAGCCCTGGTCCTTTCTCATCCTTCACTGTCGTCGCTTCAGTTTTATATCCTTCCATCTCCTACGTGGGACTCGAGACCGGCGGTGGGCCGCAGATGCCACTGATTTGCCCAATCATTGCCGGCCTCACTCCTTGTTCCCACGTCCCTCGGCCCTGCCCCACTCGCCACAATATATATATATACATACATACAGACACATACATTACATACATTTTATCTATATATCTAAATAGACTCAGTATATATGACCCATAGTAACTAGTAACTAACTACTTGAGTACATTTTTTATCCGATACTCTTTTACTCTTACTCAAGTAACTATTCAGACTAGTACTTTTACTTTTACTTGAGTAAATATTTCTAAAAGTACTTTTACTTTTACTTGAGTACTGTTTTTGGGTACTCTACCCACCTCTGGGTATTATGGGGAAGTCTACTGACTTGACAGTTGTCCAGAAGACAATCATCAACACCCTCCACAAGGAGGTTAAGCCACAGAAGGTCATTGCTGAAAGAACTTGCTGTTCAAATATATATTCATAGAAAGCTGACTGGATGGAAAAAAGTGTGGTGGGAAAAGGTGCACAAGCAACAGGGATAATCACTGCCTTGGGAAAATTGTCAGGAAAAGCCTTTTTCTAGAACTTGGGAGGGCTTCACAAGGAGTGGACTGAAATCGGAGTCAGCACATCAAGAGTCACCACACTCAGACGTTTTCAGGAAAAGGGCTACAGCTGTCACATTCCTAGAACCAAGCCACTCATGAACCAGAAAGAAAAAAAAAAAAAAACGTCAGAAGCATTTCACCTGGGGTAAGGAGAAAAAGAACTGGACTGTTCAGTGGTCCACAGTCCTCTTTTCAGATGAAAGTAAATTTAGCATTTCATTTGGAAATCAAGGTCTAGAGTCTGGAGGAAGGCTGGAGAGGCACAGAATCCAAAGTACAGTGTTAAGTTTCTAAAGTCAGTGATGATTTGGGGTGCCGTGATGTCTGTGTGAAGTAGATGAAATGGGGACATGCAGAAACAAGCAATTATTTTAATATTACTCTCTTTGTGCTTTAATATGAATATGACACATCTCATATCTACTTTTGACTTTTTCCATCAGATTGCACGTTTTACGTGACATCCTCGTTATACTGTAAATTCCATGTTCATGACTGCACCGGGATTCCCTCTGCATCACTGAAATAATATGGCCTTGATTTATAACTGTTTATAAATGTGACACGCCTTCATCTGCATGGAGGGATGGTGTCCACGAATATGAGTGAAGATGTTGGATGTATTGCCCATTTTTGCAGCCACTTTGCTTCCACATTTTTTGCAAATTGGATCCTTCCTCAAAGACAAAGCATTAGTTTTTTTTGTATCCGAAGTATTCCTATACTGCAGATTTTTTACTTTTTTTGGCAGGGATGGAGATTAGATATAATCTCCGTCTCTGCAATTTGCTCAGCTGTATGTGCGTATAAGCAGCCAATTGAATGCATAATGAATCGACTGAGCTGAAATAAGTTGCATGTGCAGGGGTGAGATTTTTATGGCATGATTACCCTCCACGTTCAAACTGTTATAAACCGTCATACTGGTATATCATTACAACCCTACCTCCTCATTTGTCCCCCTATTTATTCTCCTTGTGTCTGCAGTCCTGTGCTGGTCCTTTGTTCAAATGTCAGATGTATTAGTGGTATGCGTTGTATTTACCCGTGTTGCTGAGGCCTGCCTTGCCTTGCTGTGTGGTGCCCTGTGCCTGGCCTGTAGAGATGGTAAGATGGAGCCTCATGAAACATTTGGCTCTTTTCAGCCAAGTGGTTCACAAAGGGTTCATTTCTCGGTTCTTAATTTGCTCACACTACCACCTGGTGGCCAAAGAGTGTAAAACAAGCAGATACATTACAGATGACCTGATGTGATCTGTGATACATGGTATTTTGCATCAGTTAAGGCTTAGAAATAATAGTGAAGAAGAAAAAAAAAATCTATTTCCACATGGACTAATCTATTTATATGAATATGATGAATATTGTCTATTGTTATATATAATGATTATATAACATAATATAACACAACTGTGTAATAAACACATTGGCTTGAAATGAATGGGGCTATCAAACTTGTTTAAATCAAGTCTTTCCTCATAATAGGCAGGAGGGGCAATATTATTAGTCTAAAGCTGGAAAGTGGCTGGGTTAAACAGGGCAGTGGACTGTGAAATTTGGAAGTTTTGAACCGCTTCCTAAATCAGTCAGGCCAAGTGAGGGTTTTGGATGTCATCAATGATTTCATTGCTCTAAAGCGATACAAGTCTCGATACGTGCTTCACTGAAAGCTGCCAGGATTTCTCGACACATGCTCCGAAGCCTCGGCACAGAACGTAACATCACTACTGACCTGGACTCAAATGTGAACTCAGCGGAGAATGGGCAACCTCCAATTACTGTACCACAGTAAACAACGAATCGGATAGTGGACAAGTCTGTTCTGGTGTTCCTCAGGGGTCTGTCTTGGGTCCTACATTGTTTAGTGTTTATATGCTTCCTTCCAAATGTGAACTCAGCGGAGAATGGGCAACCTCCAATTACTGTACCACAGTAAACAACAAATCGGATAGTGGACAAGTCTGTTCTGGTGTTCCTCAGGGGTCTGTCTTGGGTCCTACATTGTTTAGTGTTTATATGCTTCCTTTGGGGCAAATAATTAGGAAATATGGTCTGGGGTATCATTTTTACGCTGATGATACTCAAATTTACATTAGCTCTAAATCAGACCCAACTGTCACCTCAAAAATTCTCTCGGAATGTGTGCAGGAAATGAAAACATGGATGCATCATAATTTTTTAAAACTAATTCTTCTAAAACAGAGATTCTACTTATTGGCACACCAGCAGCTACTCGCAAAGGAAATCATTTTAATTTGACCATAGATGAAAGTGTTTTAGCTCCATCTACTAGCGCTCGTAACCTTGGTGTGATTTTTGACGCTCGTCTAACATTAGACTCTCACATTAAGAGTGTTACCAAATCTGCATTCCACCATCTAAGAAACATTGCAAAAATTAGGCCCTACCTTACTCTACCTGACGCGGAAAGGCTAATTCATGCATTTGTTACTTCTAGGATTGATTATTGTAATGCGCTTTTTGTCGGTTTACCTGTCAAATCTATTAAACGCTTGCAGTACATCCAGAATTCAGCAGCACGCGTGCTTACATATACATCATCTCGTCAGCACATTACAGGTGTGCTTTATAGTTTACATTGGCTACCTGTCCAGTCTCGTATTGCTTTTAAAACTCTCACATTAACTTATAAAGCTATGCACGAAACAGCTCCTTCTTATATCTGTGATTTAGTTAGCCTGTATACGCCTTCTCGTTCCCTCCGGTCTACGGATTCTCTAACTCTTCAGCAGCCCCCCTGCAGATTAAAATCTATGGGGGAAAGAGCGTTCTCTGTTGCGGCACCCAGGTTATGGAATGCACTTCCTTTTGCTATTAGGGATGCTCCTACATTAACCAGTTTCAGGAAATTGTTAAAAACACATCTTTTTAAAATTGCTTATTTTAATCATGAATAGTATTTTACTGTGTTGTATTGTAATGATTATTTTGTATTACTCTTGTACTTTTGTATTTTACTTGTTTTCTTTGTAGCGCTTTGGGTTTTAGAAAAGCGCATTATAAATAAAATGTATTATTATTATTATTATTACCAGCCTCCACTACCAGCAGCCCCCTCTACCAGCGTATGATCAAAGTAGCAGCATTGAGTTCCCTCCATCAACAGGGGACTGACCTGAGGGAATTTGGCTTGAAGTTCAGTAGTGCTGCGGATGGGCTGGATTTTATTGATGCAGCTGTCAAGGACTTGTTCACCTATGCCCTTGATGAGACCATCAGCACATAGAGGAGGTTTGGCAAGGAGCACCTGTCTTTTGGTTATTTTTGGACTTTCTAGCCTACGACGGGAGACAGTCAGTTCTGAAAAAGGAGGTGTCTTTTCATGACATGGCCACCAGTTCAGAGCTTCTTAATAACATGGCCGCCAATCCAGCGCCTCATCACAAAATAGCCACCAGAAGATTAAGAGAAAATAGAGATTTCATTCTCACAAAAAAAAAAAAAAAAAAAAAAAAAAACCCCAAAAAAATCCTTGGGGAATCCAGAACCTGCTAGCAGGGTAATCTTCTCACAAGGAGGGACAATAAAGCAGAGATTATAAAGGAAAGGGGGAATGAGCGACAGGTGAGGGAGAAACAGCTTGTGATCTGTTCATCCCCACCACAAGATCAGAGCTGATTGCCCAGGTCAAAAGTTGAAAATGAGAAAAATAACACAGACAACAGGGGAAGCCAAAGAGGCACCTTGAACCATGAAACAAACACATACCCACATGCACATATTATTATACATTGTAAATGTTTAAGAAAAAAAAATAAGGCAAAAAAAAAGCATTTTACATAATGAAAGCTTCTAAATGCATGGGTTTTCTTTAAATACTTATACGTAATTATTCAAGAATTTTAGTTTATTATTATTATTATTATTATTATTATTATTATTATTATTTACAAGATTAAGAGATTTATTAGAAAAATGAGTTGATTTTAAATTTCATGGCATCAACACATCTCAAAAAAGTTGGGACAAGGCCATATTTACCACAGTGTGGCATCCCCTCTTCTTTTTATAACAGTGTGCCTGGGGACTGAGGAGACAAGTTGCAAGTTTTGGAATAGGAATGTTGTCCTATTTTTGTCTAATACAGGCTTCGGTGCTCAACTGTCTTAGGTCTTCTTTGTCGCATCTTCCTCTTTATGATCCGCCAAATGTTTTCTATGGGTGAAAGATCTGGACTGCAGGCTGGCCTTTTCAGTACCCGGATCCTTCTTCTACACAGCCATGATGTTGTAATTGATGCAGTATGTGGTCTGGCATTGTCATGTTGGAAAATGCAAGGTCTTCCCTGAAAGAGACGATGTCTAGATGGGAGCAGATGTTTTTCTAGAACTTGGATTTACCTTTCAGCATTGATGGTGCCTTTCCAGATGTGTAAGCTGCCCATGCCACATGCACTCATGCAACCCCATACTATCAGAGATGCAGGCTTCTGAACAATGTTTTCTGGAAGTATTCCTGAGCCCATGTTTTGATTTCCATTACAGTAGCATTCCTGTATGTGATGCAGTGCTGTCTAAGGGCCTGAAGTTTACGGGCATCCAGTATGGTTTTCGGCCTTGATCCTTACGGACAGAGATTGTTCCAGACTCTCTGAATCTTTGGATGATATTATGCACTGTAGATGATGAGAACTTCGAACTCTTTGCAATTTTTCTCAAATAAACTCCTTTCTGATATTGCTCCACTATTTTTCACCACAGCATTGGGGGGAATTTGGTGATCCTCTGCCCATCTTGACTTCTGAGAGACACTGCCACTTCTGAGAGGCTCTTTTTATACCCAGTCATGTTGCCAATTGACCTAATAAGTTGCAAATTGGTCCTCCAGCTGTTCCTTATATGTACATTTAACTTTTCTGGCCTCTTATTGCTACCTGTCCCAACTGTTTTGCAATGTATAGCTCTCATGAAATCCAAAATGAGCCAATATTTGGCATGACATTTCAAAATGTCTCACATTTGATATGTTATCTATATTCTATTGTGAATAAAATGTAAGTTTATGAGATTTGTAAATTATTCCATTCCTTTTTTACTTACAATTTGTACATTGTCCCAACTTTTTTAGAATCAGGTTTGTAAAATAGTGTTCAACATTGTCAAAATTGTGTATTTGAGAATCTAGCTCAGACCAAAATTGCTATAGGGCAATGGTGCTCTTCACCTCCACCTGTCTGGGATAAAAATTCCCAGCAATTATCCAGCTGTGATCCTTGGAGAGTCTTTGACCACTCAGACTCTCCTCCTCACATTGCATTAAGAAAATACAAACACATTAGCCAATGTACTGTAGGTGCACTCAAAATATTTTCAAATTTTCTTTTGATTGGAACTTCTTAATTATATCCAGTGCTTTAGTTGTTTTCTTCTCTCTTTTTTTTTTTTTTTGTTTGTTTGTTTTTGTTTTGACTTTCTATTTTGAATTATTTTCTTGACTTTGATCTTTTTAAAGGTCATCATTTGGTTGCTGCTCATCGAACTTGTTCATCATGTTAGCAGAAAGTTATTTTATTAAACTCAGTGCTTTTTTTCTCTCTCTCTCTAGTATGGCCCTGTAGTGGCAGAATTCCTTGTATGGGCACTTCCCCAGGACATACACACATCAACCGGAGTGAGAGCAAGTGCACGCCAATGTGCTTCATTCATTAAGAATTGTTAATCAAGTCTTATGCAAATAAAATTTTACATAAGTTATATACATACATGCATTTCACAACGACATTATTATCTGTTCTATTTCTTGGCAGCAAAGGTTTTCCGCCTTAGATGGCATTGCACTGCACTTACCACATGTACATATTTTAAAATGGGCAAATATGCAAAAAAAATTACGACAACATCATGAAATATGAAGAATGCAATATTACTCCATATGTACTCAAGATTAACATGAGATTGGCAGAAACTGTGTGTGTTATGTCTGCTTTAAATATGGTGCCAGGTATTAGGCAAATTCATTATAAACAAAGGAAGTACAATACAATACAATACGATGGAAATAATAATATCAAAACCAAAGAAAGTTGGCAGATATAATGCTATGGAATTCTGAATGATGCAAGAATGATAAAATATTATTAGGTTTAGGTGTTATTTAAAATGATGGATGCATAAAATTACTAAAATAATGAATGATGCATATCTAATGTACTAAAATTACTAGCATAATACTAGGTCAACTGCACAGAAAATTCACTTGGTCACAAATTGAAAACAACTAAATTTATTTTAATTTCAAATGGCAGCTGCTCTTTAACCTTTTTTATAAGATGTCATAAGAGTGAACACTTCCAAGCCCCTCCCTAAAGACTGTCATGGGCCGTCATGCTAACCAACCAAAACTCGACCCCTTGGAAAAGACAGTTGGGTCCAGTTTGATTAGTGCTGCATTGCATGTTGTTCATCAAAAAAAATAGTTCAAGATGACGGAAGTCAAAAGGCCTGATTCAAACATCCTGCATCTTCAGCACAAATGGCACATGTTAATTTTGATATTTACTATTTTTGCCTTGTGCCACATGCTGTGCTCAGCAGAAGATTTTGTTGAACATGCATTGTCAACTAGTTTATGAACAGTCTTCTGCAGTAAAGATTTTTATGAGGCAACATAAAATGATGAAGTGAACTACTCGCTTATTGTTTGAGAAAAATGTTGCTGTAAGTTTCACACAACTTCTTATTCAGAACATCACAGCATGTTCAGTAAATCTGACTGAATCCAGATTATTTAAGCAGGTTATAGTTTCAGTTTGAGGTTATGTTCGATTTCAAGTAGATTAATTAAAAGTAGAAGTAAAAAAGTTAAGTAAAAAGCTAAAGTTGACAGTGTTACTTCACTGTTGCCACCACTTATATTTAATTATTTCAAAATCAAGAATTTGGAGGTTTGAGTAAGAATAATTTGCAAGAGTGTGATTAGCACTGTAAAAGTATTTCTGACATTTAACTGACTTTGGGACGATGAAGCCAGAAGTGCAAGAATTTTAACTCTTTTCTCGGTTTTAGGACTCCTGCAGAATTGTATTTTAAAGGTGCACTGCTGAATTCTGGCCTCTGTTGCCATTGTGGTTGAATCAAGTTAGAATTGTCTGGGTAAAGCAAGAAAGCTTTTTTTCTTCTTCTTAATTTAGCCATTCAATACTTTTTTATTGTTAATTTTTGCACTCACACACACACACACATGCACGCACACACACACACACACACACACACACACACACACACACACACACACACAAACAATATATAATCATAATAATGAAATACAAATGTTTTATGAATGTGAATGTCTGATTATAATCTATGATCTTGCATTACCTTCATTATCCTCTTTAAATCACTGTGTAATAGTCACCTATTTCTGCCTTTATGTACAGCTTTTTGAGGTGATGATAAACATGCTTTGGTGTATTGTTTTTCTCTTCACATGAAAAAAAGCATACTGTTGTATCAGATGCCTGTGGTGTAATCACGGACTAATATATGGTCTTTTATTTGTTTTTTTCATCTCGTCATTGTTATGTCACGCAATATGGTTTTAAGGGGAATGGGAAGTGATGTGTAAAAAAGGGAACTCCGGAGTCCAAACGGGCTTCTCGCCACGCTGGGCCTTATATTTTTGTTCTGTGTCTTTTTCCTCTCGCGGAGGAGACTGTAGTTCCATACGGACAATTGATGTCTCTTGAATGAACATTCGGTCTGCTGGCCAGGACACTGGGACATTGGGACATTGGGGTTTTGAGGGTTAAATGTGTGGGATAATTTGAGAATGTTTGTTTGCTGTGTCGTTGTGCGGCCGCGCCTCTATCTGTGAAATAAGCGCATGTTGTTGCCCGTTTGGGTATTGTAATGTGATATATCTCTTAATACACTTGGTTGAGCTTATGTTTCATTGTTTTTTCGTTAATATATAATTAATTCAAGTCTACATACATGTAGATCTTATGCTATGTATTTTTTCTTTATTGGATATTTAACGAAAGTAAGTTGTTACTGTCTTTATTTACATCAGTAGGTATCAGATCCGCCCGTTACCTTATATTTTGCGTGCAGTACTTTTCTCTTGCTTTGATAGCGTAAGGGATTTCGTTACAGAGTGGTGTCCAGTACGGGGATCTTGGATGATTTTGTTTCTGGTTTTGTTGTGAATGTATACCTATTTTTCCTACTGTAAAATATTTCTAAGTTGTTTACTCTGGGATTTCATTACAAATACTGTTGGTACATGCTGCGGAAAAAGGTGAAAATAATGATAGCAAAGAAACACACACAGGTTTTTGAGATTTTTATTTTCTGTTGAGTTAAATTGTGTAAGCAGTGTAAAAAGGAGAAATAGCCTATATAGTAGTTTACTAAGGTTACTTCAGTCAATATATATATATATATATATATATATATATATATATATATATATATATATATTTATGTTTACACAGTCTTTCCACATTCACTCAAGGCACGTTAATTACTTTGCATTATTGCTGCATTGCATTATTTACCCACCCTTGTTGACTTAATTATTCACACCATTAATGGCTGCCCCAAACCAGCAGGGGACCAAGGTGGTAGATGATGGGCCCCAAGATGATGCCACCTCTCTTATAGACTGCGATCCCGAACCCATCCCTTCTGAGGAAGCTGACCCATATCTCCACGTTACCACTAGACACAACCAAAGTGGTGTCACAGAAATAACCACCTTGTTGGACTCTCTGTATCTAGATCCACCGGCAGAAGAACAACCACCACTGGATGTGGATGAGGATGCTGAAGGAGTCTTGATGGGTGAACAAATCCAGGAGCTTCAGTTTAAGATGGAGACCTTGGAAAACCGTCTCAAAGACTCAAATGACAGCACACTCCACAGGGAGGAGGGTCTCAGAGCATCTATGGAGGCAATGCTTAAGGAGGCCAAAGATTATGTCGACATTAAGTTGCAGAGACTTGATCAGGTGTTGGTGGACTGCTTAAAGCGGTGGGATGAAGAACTGGAAACAAAGGTTCGTAACAGAAAACGTTCCTCTTGGCGGCCAGCTAGTTTCTCCACACCTACGGGCTTTTTATCTGCTGATCAGGGTATGTCTAAAGGGGATATCACCCTTCCACCATCTGGTGCAGCTATAGCTAAACCCTCTATTAGAATGGAGTTTCCCCTGTTCGGGGAGTCGAGGGAGTCTACTGATGTCACTGATTTCATTGAGCAGTGTGAGAACTTTCTCACCCTCAGGCCACTGAGTGACTTTGAGCTGGTAGGCACACTCAATGCTGTTCTTAAAGGGCCTGCGCGGAGCTGATGGTTGGCTTCTCGTGGCAAGATTTCCAACTGGGAAGGATTTAAAAGTGCTTTTCTTGAGGCTTTCCTGCCCACTGATTACCAGACAGAGATTGAGGATCAGCTCCACTCACAGGTGCAGTCACCCTCCCAGTGCATTTGGGATTTTGCCTACAATCATCGGGCACTCTGTCTGAAGTGGAGACCAGATATGAAGGAAGACGAGATTGTGCGACGCATCCTTAATGCATGTAACCCAAGGCTGGCCAGTGGTTTGCGGGGTATCGTGTCTACCATGGAACAGGTGGTCAAGGTGGGATCGCTTATTGAGAAGGATTGGAGTAACTCTAAGGATTATTGGAGTCGTGTACAACAATCCCATCCTTCAGACCGCTCTTCTAAAAAACCTAGCAACAAACCTGAACACGGACAAGGCCGGGGTCATAGTGGGGATGTGGCCACCGTTTTCGGTACCCCAACCCTCCTGGTGGTGCCAATAGCCATCCGAGGCTCCAGTGGTGATGCTGTCCTTGATTCGGGGTGCACATACTCATTAATGAGTAAAACTCTGTGGAACAACATAAAAAGGGCCGGTGAGACACTGACTGCAAGTGAAATTCCAAGGTTCATGATGGCAAATGGCCAAGAGAGTAAAGCTAAAGGGACAACCACCTTACTCCTCTCCCTTCATGATGCCCATATCACTGTTAGCATACATGTTACATGTACACATGTACACTGTTAGCATACATGTTAGTGATGATCAACTTTGCATGCCCTTACTGCTGGGTTTAGATTTCATGTGCGCCAGTCAAATTGTTCTGAAGCCCCACCTGAGAAAATATGTGATGCCAGGCGGCAAAGAGTATCGGTTCTTGCCTAAGGGTCGTGAGGCCCTGTGTTGGAGACATGCAGAGCCTACAATTAATTTTTATATGGCAGTGATGGATGAGGTCGGTAACAAACTTCCTCCAGTTCCGCTGTTTGACGCACTGCCTGAGCTGGTTAGACCACTGCTGCAGAAGTGGCCCACAGTTTGGACAGATTCCACAGGTGCCACCGACGTCATAAAACATAAGATCTTGACTACTGACGAGCTGCCAATATGGAGGAGAGCTTCTAGAGTGTCAACACAAAAGCAAGCGGTTATTGAGGAACAGATGAAGAAAATGCTCAAAAATGGTGTCATAGAGCCTTCCACTTCTGCTTGGGCCTCCCCAGTGGTTTTGACGCCTAAGAAGGATGGAACGCTCTGTTTTTGTGTGGACTTCAGAGGACTTAATGCCAAAACACACCATGATGCTTACCCAATGCCACTGATTCATGAGATCTTAGAGTCCATCCACGGAGCACAATATTTTAGCTCGCTTGACCTTCAGAATGGGTACTGGCAGGTGGCCATGGATGATGAAAGCAAACAAAAAACAGCTATGATCACACACCTAGGCCTATTCCAATTTAAGGTCATGCCTTTTGGGCTGAGAAATGCTGGTGCCACCTTTCAACGTTTGATGGAGAATGTTCTGGGGGAGTTGAAGGGCCAAACCGGTTTCGTCTACATAGATGACATTATTGTCTTCTCCAAGACTCATGAGCAGCACCTGGGTGACTTGGAGGCAGTGTATAAAAAACTTCATCAGGCCCACCTAACTCTGAATGTTGCAAAATGCCACCTCATGCAAACTCAACTTACCTTCCTAGGACATGTGGTCTCAGGTAAAGGCGTGGAAATGGAGACAGCAAAGGTGGAGGCCATTACAGCTTACCCAGCCCCAACAGATCTGAAAAGTCTCCAGAGATTCCTGGGGTTGGTGGGCTGGTACCATAAGTTCATTCCTCGGCTGTCAGACATTGTTGCTCCTCTTAATAACCTCAAGAAAAAAGGAGTCAAGTGGGAGTGGAATGAGCAGTGTCAGGTTGCTTTTGAATGTCTTAAATGGTTGCTGCAGTCCCCACCAGTGCTGACTCAGCCAGAGCCACAGTCTGGTTTTCAGGTGGACTGTGACTCCAGTGATGTAGGTTTGGGGGCTGTTTTGATGCAGACAATCGAGGGTGAAGACAGAGCCATTGCATTTGCCTCAAGAGCTCTCCATGGCGCTGAGTGGAGATATTCCACCTCAGAAAAAGAGTTCTTGGCTGTCGTATGGGCGGTGGAAAAGTGGCATCATTACATTGAAGGAGAGGTATTTGATGTGTATACAGACCACAGCGCACTGGCCTGGGCATTCAACTGTCCCAAGACGTCATCACGGCTCACAAGATGGACTTTGCGTCTACAGGCATTCACCTTCCGAGTGCATATAAAAAAGGCTGCTGTAATGTAGTTCCTGATGCTCTGTCCCGAGTTCCTCTTCCACAGGATGGGAGGGTACGTGTGGCAGTTGCAAAATCTTATTGGTCTGACCTACCTCAGTCGCTTCAGGACATCGGAAAAGCTCAGCAGACAGACCCCTTATGCCAAGATCTTGGTCACACTATTGGTCAGCATTCACCTGATCTCCTCCATTACCAGCAGAAGCAGGGAGTATTATACCGGGGTGTACCGTCTAAATATGGCGGCTTTAATTACCAACTGGTTGTTCCTGCTAACCTAGTTGTGAAGTTTCTGTCTTACTTCCACGACAGTCCGTTGGGAGGTCACCTATGAAGGATGAAGACCCTCCTGAAGATCCTAGAGGTGGCCTGGTGGCCCACAATTCGCAAGGATGTTTGGACCCGTGTCCGAGCTTGCCATATCTGTCAACAGTACAAGGGTTCGAATGAAAAGCCTGCTGGTTTTCTTCAATCGCCAGAAGTCAAAGTACCAGGGGAGATGATAGGAGTGGACTTTATGGGGCCATTCCCTCTCAGTAAAGCCCGGAATTCAGTTTTAATGGTGGTTGTCGACTATTTTAGTAAGTGGGTGGAACTGTTTGCATTGAAGGATGCCAAGACACCAAAGGTCTGCCAGATCTTGAAGAATGACATCTTTACACGTTGGGGGGTGCCTGCCTTCCTTGTGTCCGACTGGGGGCCACAATTCACTAGTTACTTATTATCCAGCCTGTGTGAATCATGGGGTGTCACCCAAAAGCTCACGACAGCAAACCATCCCCAGACAAACCTTACGGAGAGGGTCAACAGGACCCTTAAGACTATGATGGCCTCCTTTGTAGGCGAACATCATCAGGACTGGGATCGGTGGCTGTTGGAGTTCCGGTTGGCTATCAACACTGCCGTGCATGAGACCACTGGTGTGTCCCCTGCTGCGCTGGCTTTGGGGCGCAGTCTTAAAGGCCTGTTAGAATGCCTTATCCACAAATCTCCTGCACCCAATACATCTACATACCACACAGTACATTCACATACATTATTACTGAAGGAGGTCGAACAACATGTGGGAATGGCAAAAGCCAGACAAGCCAGATACTATAATGCACGACGCAAAGATGTACACTTTGCAGTTGGGGATCTGGTCTGGGTTAGGTCACATCCTCTGTCTAAAGCATCAGCTAAAGGAGACTGTAGTTCCATACGGACAATTGATGTCTCTTGAATGAACATTTGGTCTGCTGGCCAGGACACTGGGACATTGGGACATTGGGACATTGGGGTTTTGAGGGTTAAATGTGTGGGATAATTTGAGAAGTTTGTTTGCTGTGTCGGAGTGCGGCCGCGCCTCTATCTGTGAAATAAGCACATGTTGTTGCCCGTTTGGGTATTATAATGTTATATATCTCTTAATATACTTGGTTGAAATTATGTTTCATTGTTTTTTCGTTAATATATAATTAATTCAAGTCTACATACATGTAGATCTTATGCTATATATTTTTTCTTTATTGATTATTTAAAGAGTAACTATACCCTAAACCAACTTTTTTTAGTTAGTGATCTATAAGAATGGGGTTTTATTAGTGCTGTTCATTGATTCGAGTAACTTTTTAGACATTTGAGTATAAAGTGTTTTAATTCTATAATATAAGGTGTAAAAACGTGTGAGTGCTGCCCTCTTCAGGTTGAACGGTGGCTACTGCAGTTGATTTTTCCTATTGGATGTTGCGGTGGCAAGTGACGTAAGCGGTGGCAGGTGACGTAAGCGGTTTCCAGCTCACCACGCCCCTTGGTACAAGCTACCACGCCCTTGGCAGTATAAAACCATCAAAATCACTGTAGTGAGTCAGGACTCAGGAGCTGGAATTGCGAGTATTGGTAACGACCAGGATAGACTATTATAGCATCTATTTAGCATAGCAATTATATAGTTATTTAGATCTTCAAGTTGGCGTAGATTTATCTGTATTTAGTACAGTGGTCAGGATGGTGTGTGTAGTGTTGCTGGTTGCGACAGCACTGCTGGACTGCATAGTTTACCAGCAGACTTTAAAATTAAGCGCCAGTGGTTGCATGCACTTGGCCTGGAAGACCGTGAGTTCCCGCCTAGAGCTCGAGTGTGCAAACTGCATTTTACACGGGATTGCTTCTCCAACGCAATGGAGGTGGAAATGGGATTCTCCACACAGCTCGCGCTGAAAAGCGACGCGGTGCGGGAGTTAAGAGCGCAGTTTGAGCCAGCGCCTCGAATTGATATGAACAGACACCTCGACACCCTCCACTTCAGGTGAAAGTGGGGGAGAAAAGTCCTCTACTTCAAATGATCGCTCTGTTGCAAAGCTACTTGCGTCGTTACAGTCACTCTCCATTTTAGCGTCTCTGACAGCAGCTGTCAATCAATCCGTCACTGCGAGTCTCAGGATCACACCGCACTCGCTCAGCCCCGCCCTAGGTTCGTCCCCTCTATCTCCGCTGTGATCTGCCCACTTTTCAGCATTTTTCAAATATTGTCAGTGGGTGGAGTCAGGCTCTGAGCAGGGGTTTAGTTACACTTTAACGAAAGTAAGCTGTTACTGTCTTTATTTACATCAGTAGGTATCAGATCCGCCCGTTACCTTATATTTTGCGTGCAGTACTTTTCTCTTGCTTTGATAGCGTAAGGGCATTTGTTACAACTGGACTGTTGTTTGTATCTGATTTGTGAACAGGATTATAGAATAAACCGCCTCATTCGGATCCTATACTATGTTTTCTTGTGACATGAGCCTTATAATCCTCAGCAGACAAACTGGGATTTCTGTTTTATCCAGGGTTCATCACCGCATTATGGCATGAGACCATGGGATGTGTCCTGCTGACCTCAGTCTTGCAGAGATGATTGAGACAGCAATCCTGTTATCAGAGTTTCATGTGGATATTCATCAAAACCAGTAGTTGCAGTAATCAGAGGATCTCACCTGACCCATTCTGTGACAGTTACTAAACCTGACCAGGCGTGTGTTTCCCAAAAGCATAGTTAACTAACTATGGTTGATAATTCCATTTAACTGTATTGGTAATGATAGAACTTGCGACCATAGTTGCTTTTGGAAAACATACCCCAGAATGACTAAACCATTATTTTCTCCTGTTCTTATATAATTTAAATACTATAGTGAAGTTGACAAATTTTTCTATTCCTCAAGGTTATAGGATAATTCTGAACTCCACATTCAAGAGAGACAGCAAGGAGGGGTTGTGTAGGTAAACCTCATTCCTTTGTCCTCAAGAGGCACATTATAATCTGGATTTTGCACTAGTTAGTGTGTCCATCTCTCATGCTGATTGATGCTAGTTTGCATCTCGCTTAGAGTGAGTAGGACCAGTTGTGTTGGTGCCGTGACCCCAGTGGGTGTAAAGTTTAGGGGAGGTGAGTATAACAGAGTCTAGCTAGGAGGAGTTTTGCACATTCCCAACACATTCTCACTCCCAACTCGTCACATATTGACGCATTGTCACAAAACCCCTTGGTGTCACTTTTTAACGACCAGGTTACCCCTTTAGCATGTTTTTTGAAGTGCAGTGTACTCCATTGCTGTAGGTTTTGTGCCTTATTTATCAAATCAAGATGCATTTAATTATTTGCATGCATTTGTAAAAAATAGACAAGTTTTAAATACAATTATTATTTCATAGATATTTTGAAGTACCTAGCCTCATCTCTACCCTAAATCTAACCACTTCTCAACAATATAAAGTCACGTGTATTTATTGCAAAAAAAAAAGAAAAAAGTCTGTATAAAAGTATTACAATCTAGCAGCATAAGCCTGTGTATTATAACATCCCTGTACTTCAAAAGCCTATTTGTTATTATTATTATTTTTTCTCCTCTGAGAGCACTTGCTTTGCATGTAGCTACAATCACCCACAGGCTTATTTTTTTTTTTTTTATTGATATTTCCATCTGTTTTTGTTATTCAGCCTCAGTTGACTGACTGCTAACCTGATAGTCTCAAAATAAAATAAAATAAAATAAAAAAATAAAATAAAATAAAATAAAATAAAATAAAATAAAATTAAATTAAATTAAATAAAATTAAATAAAATTAAATAAAATTAAATAAAATTAAATTAAATTAAATTAAATAAAATTAAATAAAATTAAATATTGATCCAACTGAATTCTGAGCTCTCAAGCAGCTCAAACCATGGTCTCGCCTCACACCATGCTGTCAGGTGCTGTGCTTGCTTGATCAAGTTTATCCTTATCTCATATTTTCTCAAAAGTGTTGTGGGACAACACGGTGGTCTCTTGCTAACCTCAGAATTGGAATTATATATATATATATATATATATATATATATATATATATATATATATATATATATATATATATATAAATATTTAATTATATATTTAATATATATTATATATATATATAATGGACTGGTGAACAGATGTTTTTGCAGGTTCTTTTCTGGAACTCTGAGCATCTACAGTATATATTTATTTGATTTCTTCATATCTCAGAGACTTTAACACAGTCCAGCACTTGCCATTCAAATAAATTGGAATGCTAGCATCTACCTTTCTCTGTCTTCCTGGATTGTTCCCATGTATTTTGTTTATTAGTCTTGTTAACCCAGTCTTAACCCATTGTTATAGCCCTCTTATTTCTTAAGCTGTATTCACATTAATACAGATAAATCTGAAAACATTCACCCTTTCGTCTATACTGTGTTTTTTTATTAATGGAAAACTGAGTTTTTTGAAAACAATATTCCAAGTGGATACATAAAAAACTGTTTTCATTTTTTTTTTCATTGTAGTTTGTGCTGTGAGAACTGCAACCCAGGCTTACTGTAAAAACATGCAACATTTCTGCACAATGATATTATGTTGCTTCTTACCTGTTTCATGACACTTTCAAAGTGAAATATTCAGTAAGTAGTGCTAAAAGCATGTTTTCTCTGAAACAAATGAATGTGAATCTGGCAATGTTTTATTACGCTGGCTGTACACATACAGTATCCCAGCAATTCCAAAATGAAATACATAATGAGTGGCACCAACAGGTTAAAGCTCTATGAAAATTAAATACCACCTACACTAAACCCTACACTTAACCTAAACAAGCACTCCACATTGCAAGTGTAATGCTGTAACATGTGTTTGACCATGTAAGCTTTCTATGTCAGAAAAGCCATATATATGACAATGTGATGCAAATGACAGTGTATTAGTTTACAAATCATGCATTGCGATAAAAGTGTTTTGAGGTCATAACATAGTATTGTGCAAGGAACCACATGAAATTTGCCCAAGTAATCATAATTTAGGTGAAAAGGCATACATGTTGTTGGTGTTTTACTGCCACTAGTGTGGAGTTTTGCAAAAAAAAACAAATAATAATAATAATTGTAGTAAGAGATGTTTTTTCCTATGAGCCTATGTATTTGAAAACAATGATGCATGTGATTCAGTCAAGTGATGCATTAAAAAAAAACACACATGATTTATGACATTTTAGGAATGGACATTAAGGTGTTTTAAGTTTTTCAGATGCTCCAATGTGGACAAGCAACTTTTTCCTACTAAAAATGCTTGTCTGGACAGAGAACATGGGTGAATGTGGTTTACATTTTGAATCTTATGTTATTTTACAATAGACCAAGATTCTAAGAGTAACAATGCTGAAAGTGAAAGTGAAAGTTGTGACATTTGCCAGGTATGATAACCAAACTCAGAATGGGTGCTCTGCATTTAATCAATCAATCAATCAATCTATCTATCTATCTATCTATCTATCTATCTATCTATCTATCTATCTATCTATCTATCTATCTATCGTATGTATCCATTTCCATGTAATATCATCACTCCCACATCTCTTTTAAAATAAGTTTGAAAAGGCAAAAAAGGCATAACTTTTGTAAATTGACGTTCTCTACATGAGAATAACAAGCTGCTCTACTTTGACAATGTAATTTATCAAGTAAAATAATTCTATCAATGACAATGATGATTTTGGGGACAGGAAATTTAAATTTTCTTAATGTTATTTCCTGAACTCCACAGAAGACAATATTCTTTAATGTCATTCTAAATGTAAAATATAAGAATGTACAACATTTCACCGTATTTAACTACCAAACACTAATGAGCCCAGGTGTCCGGAGACTTGTGTTTTCTTTGTCTGGTTGCATAAAATTCAACACTAATGTAAATGTATACTCTAATAATGACTTCCATTGTCATGTGAAACAATAGTGATAATGTGGATCACAAAATTAGAATGAATTTTAAAGGTACAGTCTAGCTATTGTTATGCCATCTGCAGCTTGTGTGAAAGCTGGGGAGATATATGAATATGTATAGTTCTGCTTCTCTGGATGGGTTGATTGCTGTGATGTTCAGATGTCCAAGAATTATGAATTATGAATCTCTTCCCAAAATGTTATTTGTAAACAAAACGATTGAACCGTCTCAACACCCCCACTCTCACCCTGCTAATAAGGTCTGATTATGCTTTGAAGTGGAAGAGCATTATTTCCATAGACCATCTTTAATCCAGGTAGACTGAAGACCTTTGTGTTTTGTTATGTTTGTGTTTGATGTTTAATTTATGGCACATTTCCAGGAGCACAATATAGCAGGAAAGGGAATCGGTTTTGCCAGGTGCTTTTATTTATTTATTTATTTATTTTCTCCACTCTCTTCCTTTTTTATGACTTATTGATGATGGCTGGAGGAAAAATAAGCAGCTTCACTTTTATAACAGTTCTCTTGAATCTGATCAGAATTTCATATATAACAGTCACTGGGTGTTTTCATTGTTTATATCACTTCCCTTGTCTTTGTTAGAGCATTTCAGACAGGCTGTCAGTCTGTGCTTTGGTGGTTGAGATTTTACAGTGACTCTTTATGCAGGTAACATCATTAAGATGGTAAGAAGCAGCAAGTGACTCTCTATGAGTGAGTCATTGAATCATTAACTGATATATCCAAATGCTGATTCATTTGGGAATGAAACAAGTAACTGTCTATAAGAATGAGTCATTGAATTGATAATTGAAACAATATGTTTCAAAATGCTAATTCATTCTGGAATGAAGCACATGACTGCCTTTATGCTTTAGTAATTTAATCATTCACTCAACTGATTCATTCAATAATGCTGATTCATTCAGGAATGAAGCACATAGTTGTCTTTGTGAATAAGTTGTTCGATCAATCATTCAATCAATTTGTTAAACAGTGCTTCTTCTTTACATTATTTTAAATGAGTCTACCCCCCAATATTACTGTTATAAACATAAGCCACATCCAAAAGGTAAAGGGGGAGGTGTTGCTACAAATGATAGTATAAAACAAAGTTATACAACAAAAAAAGATACTTGAGCTTGAACGCTCCTCTGTTATTACCACTCCATGGAATGCAGGCCATGTTTGCAGAAATCCACAGGTTTGTTGGTTTAATAGGATATCTGTTCAAATGACGTAGCTCATTTGACATAGATCATTTAAGATGAAATTAAATTAATGCCATAATTTTTCAAGATGCAATAGAGTAATTCCACAAAAAGAGTACCCTTTTTCCCATGAACATTTGTATACTAAACACATCTATAAGTAAATGTTTAACTTGTCAAACTCATTAATTCAACATTCATTTAATTTGTATACATATTTATACATTATATATTTTATGTGACAATGGTGTAATCTTCAGAACTGAAAGGAGATATACATACATGTATAGCCAGTAATAGATATTAAATGTAAATAATTTGAATTAAATATTTTTCAATTTTATTTAATAATTGTATTTAAATTAATTATATAAACAGTAATTTCAAATAAAACAACATAATTTAACTGCATATTTACCACTATTTACTGTCCCATTCAAAATAATAATTAAGATTTTAAGTAAGATATCTTATTCTCAACAAAGCTGCATTTATTTAATGGAAATACAGTATAACCGCCTTATTGTGAAATATCATCACAATTCAAATGAGATTTAATTATATTTCAATATATTTTAAAATTCAATTTATTCATTTAACACTGAATTGTTAGCAGCCATTACTCCAGTCTTCAGTGACACATGAACATTCAGAAACTATCATGATATGGTGATAAAATATCTAAATCATTAATAATAAAGATCAGTCATTTAAAATAATCATATAATCAGAGGAAAAAGGTTAAACTCTGACAAATTCTGCATTCCTAATACATTTCATAAGTTCTAGATTAATCAAACGTTACATATCTGTTATTTTCGCATAAAATCACTTGATATTATTTATTTATGTAGGTAGGTAGGTAGAAAGCAATAATGTTTATTTAAAATGTCATGTTGTTTTCTCTTGAATGCTAATGAAAGGAGACCATAAGTTTGATAACATATATTATAAATAATAACTATTATTATAGTTTAATATATATTATTAGTAGCTTGAAATAGTGCAATACAATTTATTGGCTCCTAAACACATGCCTCATCTGTTTCAAATCATACTTACATGTCACCTTTGCAAAATGAGAAATGCATGGACTGATTAAAGTAGCAAGTCGCCGCCAGTAATCAGCACATATGTTATTGTTTAGAAGCGTTTCTCTCTGATGTAGCTACATGTCATTAATACAATCATTCTGGGCTTCATTTGTTTGTTGTGTTTGCTGGTGTCCTGTTGTGGCCATATGATGTCTATCATCACTTCTATCACCCGTCTGTGACTCTGCCTGCCGGTAATTCATAGCATGCCCACAGAATCCATTTAGTTTCAATTAACTCTTCTACCATCCACCCCAGGGCCACGGCCCTTGCCTATCCGTAGATCTGCCAGCATCGAGCGTTCACCTGCCTTGTCCTTAAACTTGTGTCCCATTTCGTAGATTTAGTGGAAAGGGTCTGTCTCGAAGTGAATGCCACAGTTTTGTGTGGCCTTACTGAGCATGAAAGTCATTAGTAGTGTTAAATGGTCAGTGAATTTGGGAGGCTTGGCTGCTTTTCTTGGTGCTTAATAGCCAACTGAAAGAAAATTAGCATCTGCTGTGCTGAGAGACCAGGGTGTTCTCTCATATTCTCTCTCTCACGCTCACTCGCAGCCTTTCTCTTAATATTCGGACAGAGAATCAACAGTGCCACCTTGTGAATAAAAAAAATCTGATCGATGAGCACTGCTGTTTAATTTAAGCAGCTTTTAATGGGTGAGGGACACATAGTGCAGCATGATAATGGCTAAAGGTCTTGGCTAGACAGAGTAATGGAGTTTTAGATGCAGTTAAACAGATATCAGTAGTGTGTGTTGTCTCTGAATTTATGCAGGCAGGGGTGTTTGTTGTCAGTTCTTTGCACACAAGAACACCAAATAAAGCAATGTTCATAGTCCAGCAAGCAAGTTGTGCACAAAATGAAGCAGTCATTCCTTCTGTGCAGAACATTTTCAAGGCCACATCATGTTTGTCTTAATATATTAGATGCGATATTAAATGTATATATATTTTTTTTTTTTTATGAGCGAATGTTATCATTTTTTGCCATGTCAACTTTTAAAATGAACAAAACCTACGATTTATTAAGAAATACTCCAGGTGTTGTTGTTGTTTTTTTTTTTTCTCAAGTTGTTCCAAACCTGTATGGATTTCTTTCTTTTGCTGAACACAAAAAAACAACATTAAGAAGCTGTAGGCCCGGTCAGACCTGTATGATCAGACCAGCACTCCAAGAACTATCTTTTTTTTTTCAGACAGGGCTACCTGCTGTTTGGAAGATTATCTAACCTGATTAGATAAGACTACCTAACCTAAATTCAATTGCTGATAGGTTGCAATTTAATCTATTTTTCTTCTATAAAATATTCCACTATGACTGAATGCATTATTATATAAAATATAACACATACTAGGTTATGACTGAATGCATTAAGTCTGGTTTATTTTTAATAATTGTATTTGTAAATAGAAATTGTTCAGTTACTTAAATATTTTCATAGTCATTTATTGTATTCCTAATTATTAAGGATTTATCACACTCTTTGGTATTGAGTTAGGGGATGAACATTAACTTTATATTTACATACAATATATAGTACTCTGAGTCATCTTCTCATACCAATTTTTTGTATTACTTTTTCATGAGGTCCTACAAGTCATCAAGTTGTAAACAATGCAGAGAAAAATGGTGAAATAAAGAATTTGGTTAATAATGTACAACCCATTCTCACTCCAAAGGCGTCAAAAACCGAAGCATGGTCAAGTGCCCCTAGCGTCACTTTTATGACGCCAAATGTGCCTTTAGGCGTCGCAATATCGACGCACTACGACCTTCATTGCTTTCAGTGGGAAACTTTTGGCGTCAGGATTTCGACGCGAGGACATGAGATGTTTATCGCTATGAAATCACGTTCAAGAAGTCTCATTCAGCACACATCGCGATACTTGCCACCAGTTTAAAAGTGGCACGGGTTGGGTGAGTAATCGTAAATACGCTCTTTTAATGCCTTTTATGAAATGTATTCTGTCTTCTTTATTAATCAGATTAGCGCCATATGTTTAATCGCTGTATTACATCGGTCATCAGCGGCTGTCTTTGAGTTTCATTGCGTTTAAATAAATGAACACAGCTGTTAACTGGGGTGATTAAACTCTATCGGTCACGTGACGTGCCATAGACCTTCGATCCGTTTTATATTAATTTCAGGTTCAATAATGTAAGTTGTATTTGTAGTAAAATCATGGTTATCACGACACTTACAATAGTAATAAATTAAATGAATAAAACACAGTAAACGGGACATTTACCATGTTTTTACCACAGTAACTGTAGTTTTGCTATGGTATATTAATAATCAACACAACAATACAATAATCACTAAACCAGCTATGTTTGTATCACTGTAATGTTAGTGTTTTTATGTGCTTTTATATGACAGATGTCACAGTAATCATATGTTCTGTACCATGCTTTTAATACCTTTTAATGTAAATAAAATAAATAAATAAATAAATAATAAAAAAAATTATTTTTCCATCCTGCAGTTCATTCATATCAGTTTATATCTAAATATTTTGCTCACAGATCATTATTAACATTCTGTATATAATTCAATTTTATTTTCTCTGACTCTCCCCTTTTTTATTATTTTTATTTTTAGCTGAAAAGACATAAAGGCAGTCAGCCCAGTGGTGTTTCTTGAGAGGTATTCCTTCAGAAATGGAGAAGGCAGAAAGCTGCGGAGGCAGACATTTTGCAGCAGTAAGTCTGTGATAGTTTGTCCCTTTTATCAAACATTCCTGCTGTTACCATTTGTACAGCATTTGTTGTTTCTTAAACTGTTGCACTGTCCAAATACCCACACTTGCCATCTTTGCACTTGACCACTTGATTACTTATTTGACGTCTTTCCTGTATTTGGCCTAGTGTTCGAGTGAGCATGATGACCACAAGTGTGTGTCGAACTTGACCTGATGACTGTGGTTCCCAATCCTGGTCCGGGAGAACCCCAACACAGCATGGTTTTGGTGTCTCTCTTATCTGACAAACACACTTTTGAGGTCTTGGAGTCTTCACTGATGAGCTGATGAGTTGAATCAGGTGTGTTTGAACAGGGAGACATCTCAAATGTGCAGTGTTGGGGTTCTCCAGGACCAGGATAGGGAGCCACTGCCTTATGGGACACACTTACTGTATGTGTTTACAGAGATTTTTAATATCTAATTATCAATATTTCACATACTGTACATTGGACAGCTTTCCGTGACCTCTTGTGAGATCTCGGCAAAAAGTCTGACGATTTATTCCAAAACACGATGCATGATGGGATACACTAAGCATTGTATAGTGCTCCGGAGCAGTATTGGAGAGGTTTAGTGTGTGTTAAGGACGCTGTGCTTTGGCATTATTAAGACCGGGGACAGTCTTGTGCACACACTGTCACGTACACACACTCTCAAGTGGCCAAGACTGCAAGTGTGGGTATCTGGACAGGGTCAAAGTCTTAAAAATGAACCCTAAACACAGTCGCACATCACAGTCTTAATAATTCAGTTTAACACTTGTATGATATTGTCTCATCTGACACTATCAAAAGAATTCATATGACTATAGCTTGCTATTAATTACTTGCTTTTAATAATGGATGCATTTAACATTTAATTATACAGCATCTTTACAGAGGCTGCTTTTATGGTCTAAACAAAACCCAGTGTAATGTATAAGTTGAATGTAATGTAATATTTTCTTCCTTTCTGTCTTACAGGATTGTTTGCAGATAACACTGTAGTTCTCCATCATGCACAAGGACTCACCTCGTTAACTCTTTGATCCAGGGACCATTTCTGTGTGTGTGGGGGATAGTGATTAGACTTTGCAGTGGTTTGATTTTTGCAGAAGATGTAACTTTGTTTTAATTAAGCTTATAATGAATACATTACAAAACCAGTGATGAAAACAATAGTTAAAAATAGTATTTTTTGTATTGATAAAGCATTGTGTTCTCTTTTCCAAGCTTCATACAGTAAACTTTACTTGGTGTCTTCCTAATGCTTTTATCATTTAAAAAAGCATCAGTTCTCATCAGGAGTTTTAGTAAAGGAGATATTCATACACAGTCATCCCCTAGTTCCAGTCATGAAGTGAATTCATGATGTTATTGTCAAAGGTAGCAGGTGTTTGTTTCACTTTCTCTGTCTTCCATTGTTCGGACAATCAGTGTTTATTTGATGCTGTGCTGATAGAGTTTTATAGATGATATTGCACACTTGACATGCATGTCTTCATGATGTTATTTTGTGAGTTTGAAACATTTACATTGTGTTGTATAACATTTTGGTCAATTTAATTTTTGAGAAAATGTATCTTTTTCCAGTGTTCTCTGAAAGACATACTGTATTTACGGTTTTGATTTTTAATAAAAGCATTTTCATTTGCATGCTGAAAACAGTTAACGTTTACAACATAACTGCCTTTTTATTCTTTATGGTGGCAAAAACGAGCTTGGTGACAGAGGATGCAGTGCTGTAATTTGGACACGCTGTCTTTAAATGAGTTTGACATCAATAAATACTGGAAGATCCTTACAAAACTATGCATGTTCATTATGCTTTATGTATTTATTTGTTCATTCATTCATTTTTTCTTTTTTGTTTTTATTCCTAGAGTTCAAATGGTAGAGAATGGTAAATCAAAGAAACACAAATGTGAACAATTTTAACTTTAAAACACAATGTAATATACAATGTAAATTTTAGAAGCACATCATTCGATTAGTAAATATATTTGTCTTTGGTCAAAAAAAAAAATCTAAATCTTAAAAATCTGTTTTATATTTAATGAGGAAATCTATCTGTTGGATACAACTGCGAGTGCTGGGCATGTGCACATCAATATTGCCCAATTTTTGTCAAGCTGAACAACGGAGGAAGGTGTAGACGTTAGTAAAACAGAATCTAATAAGTAGCAAGCTTAATCTATTGTTAACCGAATCTATCCCTTCAGCCGAAAAACGAAAGACATCTGTCATAAATGGATAAGGAAGTGTGACGCCGCTGCTCAGCTTTGATGTCATTGGCTGTGAATTTTCAGGACAGTCTGTGGTTGGACTATCTTTTAACCCATATTAAACAGCGCATCATGTTAAAAAGTATGTTTTGCTGCTAGCATCACATTAGTAATATATTAAGTCAACAATGAAGTGTTGCTATGTTGAGAAAAATTACCTCTTTAGCGAGATCCTATCCCTAACCCTAAGCATAACTTCAATGAACTACAAAAAACAGCCCCCTAGTGTTGCCTTTCCATAGATAGAACGACGGAGGCTTGTGGGTAATGTAGTTTAAAACTTTTTATTAACGAAACGAAATAAATTATTTATTTTAAGGAAAACTGGATATCTAAATATGTTCAATGTGCAAACCTCTTTAATATATATGAGAGGCAGGGTGAAATGTGGTATTTTACAGTGAGCAATATTTAAAATGCCTTTATGCTAGCTTTCCATTTATTTCTGAAAACTGAGTTCAACATTATTTGATCAGCATAGCATAAGTAGTAATCCTGCAGATTTTCTCTGTGATACGTTAATTGGACTCTGATTTACAGCCATTTGAAATGTACAGTTTTTGGCTCTTTCGGGGGGTGCTACTGGGCCCCTGGGGGTAGAAGGGCAGTAAAACCTACATATATGTATTCTCCTCATCATGGACAACAAACTGAGCTGAGTCACATTTATATCTGACAGTTTTCACAGTCCTCTGTTTTCTATTCTTACATCATTGCCATTATACCTTTTGACAGGACATTGTGAGGCCATCTGATGAAACATGGACAAAATTAGAAAGAAATTATTTAATAATGAAAATAATAGATTATTTCTTTGATTTTTGAAGTAAATGGCAATAAATATAATGGATGAACCTGCAACAACTTTATCTATTCCCCACTGTAAAGCAGTAATCAAGGACAATTTATACTGTGATACTTCACTATTACACAAGGACAAATTCATGCAGTGCTAAGAATACTAATATATATATATATATATATATATATATATATATAAACTAATTAGCAAAAATCAGTGTAAAAATGTCCTCCTCACCCCCGTGTCTTGCTCCTCAGATGCTGGACATCAGTAATGTGCTCTAGGTTTTAATGCTGTTCAAGATCCATGTTGATCATTCCTGCTACATTCTCAGTTATCCCTCAAGTGTTTGTAACAATAAAGCCCATGGCACCATCTTGTAATGCAAAATAATTAATCTCGTAACTCCCTTTATTTCACAAAAAATTTGCATATTTGTTACTAAAATAATAAAAAATAAAAAAATAACTTTCTGGTGTACTGATGTCCAGGATGTTATTAATCCGATCAAAAATGTTTCTGTCTTAAGTAAAAAATAATTCCAATAATTAATAATATGTAGTATTTCCAAGTCTAAAATAAACCCATATGAGCCTACCTAGTAAAATGATGTATTTACAAAGAATCTTCAGAACACAATATTCACCATTTTCATTTTATTGAAGCATAGACTATAAAGATGATAAAGTAGCATCAGGACAAATAAGATTCAAGGAAAATAATTATTTATCATAAAAATACATTAACCTCATATATTAATCAGTTCACACAGATGAGTGATGAAATGTCCTTAAAAGTCACACAATCCCATCCAGTCAACTGTGATACAGATCATGTGATACATATAAGACATGTGATACTGTTCCAGAAAATAATGATTCCTTATCATCACATCTAAACTGGTTTCATCTCCCCATCGTGATCTTCTTCTCTCGTGTCTGGAAATAGTTTGTGGTTGATATCCAGCACTGATGTGGTGTAGCTTGTTCTCAGCCAGAGGATCTCTCAGTCCTAACATCCCAGACCTGGTCAAAGTGAAACCAACAATCCAGATGAAGTTGTTTAATGGACAGAGAGCTCAGCTTATGTTCTGTGTGATTTTTGCAGGGTGAGCAACTATGACCCTTGTAGTACTGCACACTTACCATTCTTCAAGCTGTTTTAAGAACTTTAGAGAAGCTTTTTCTTTGTAGACAATTTACCACATCCTCTTCTTTCACTCCGTTCAAGAGCATCACTTGGTCAGAACCCCTCATTTGGCTGATGAGATCATCTGTACAAATTAAAATACTGCAATAAACAATTTAATTATGCAAGAATTAAGAAAAAGTTACAGAGGCAAAGGACTTGCTCATTAGACTCCATTAGCATGTGTAGTTTTCAAAGACTCTAGAATTGATCTAATCTTGCAGTAAATGTGTCTTTTTCCTCTAGAATCTTTCTCCAAAGTTCCTGACTTCTCTCACAAATGTGTTTTAGTCTGTGCAGTGTGGCTTTAATCAGGCCTGGCTTTGGTAACATGCTGTAATTGTAATAGTATAAAAAAATATATATATATATAAAAACCTTAGAGAGAATAATTACGGCTGACATGAACAGTCCCATGAGAGATCATCATAAAGTCCTGTAACACATAACACAGCATTGCTTCAACACACACATACCAGAGGACTTCTGTTTGTTTGAGCACAAGATGGCTGTCTTCATTCCTCATCCTGAGCAAATTATTTCCTTGGTCTTCCTTATCTTCTGTAAAACAAGATAATCTCTACTTACTCTGTGTGCAATTAATATTGTTCATTAAACATAATTAAGTTAATTTAAAATAAGATTCAGACCAGAGCATTTGATGAGTAAATGTCGATTCAAAAAAACTCAAAAAAATTGTACCTGGGAAGAGCTGATCATGGCAAGATTCGCTGAGACTCAGTAATAGCTCTTTTAGTTTTTAGGGAGGTTTGTGAGGCTTGGCTCTTAAAAGAGCTCTTGAGCTCGATATTGTAGACAGCATTATCAAAAAAAAGAGCATTATCTGCAAACAATCCTGTAAGACAGAAAGGAAGGAAATATTAATTATTAAAAGCAAGTAATTAATAGCAAGCTATAGTCATATGAATTCTTTTGATAGTGTCAGATGAGACAATATCATACAAGTGTTAAACTGGATTATTAAGACTGTGATGTCCGACTGTGTTTAGGGTTCATTTTTAAGACTTTGACCCTGTCCAGATACCCACACTTGCAGTCTTGGCCACTTGAGAGTGTGTGTACGTGACAGTGTTTGCACAAGACTGTCCCCGGTCTTAATAATGCCAAAGCACAGCGTCCTTAACACACACTAAACCTCTCCAATACTGCTCCGGAGCACTATACAATGCTTAGTGTATCCCATCATGCATCGTGTTTTGGAATAAATCGTCAGACTTTTTGCCGGGATCTCACAAGAGGTCACGGAAAGCTGTCCAATGTACAATATGTGAAATATTGATAATTAGATATTAAAAATCTCTGTAAACACATACAGTAAGTGTGTCCCATAAGGCAGTGGCTCCCTATCCTGGTCCTGGAGAACCCCAACACTGCACATTTGAGATGTCTCCCTGTTCAAACACACCTGATTCAACTCATCAGCTCATCAGTGAAGACTCCAAGACCTCAAAAGTGTGTTTGTCAGATAAGAGAGACACCAAAACCATGCTGTGTTGGGGTTCTCCCGGACCAGGATTGGGAAACACAGTCATCAGGTCAAGTTCGACACACACTTGTGGTCATCATGCTCACTCGAACACTAGGCCAAATACAGGAAAGACGTCAAATAAGTAATCAAGTGGTCAAGTGCAAAGATGGCAAGTGTGGGTATTTGGACAGTGCAACAGTTTAAGAAACAACAAATGCTGTACAAATGATAACAGCAGGAATGTTTGATAAAAGGGACAAACTATCACAGACTTACTACTGCAAATGTCTGCCTCCGCAGCTTTCTGCCTTCTCCATTTCTGAAGGAATACCTCTCAAGAAACACCACTGGGCTGACTGCCTTTATGTCTTTTCAGCTAAAAATAAAAAATAATAAAAAAGGGGAGAGTCAGAGAAAAGAAAATTGAATTATATACAGAATGTTAATAATGATCTGTGAGCAAAATATTTAGATATAAACTGATATGAATGAACTGCAGGATGGAAAACTACAGTTACTGTGGTAAAAACATGGTAAATGTCCCGTTTACTGTGTTATATTCATTTAATTTATTACTATTGTAAGTGTCGTGATAACCATGATTTTACTACAAATACAACTTACATCATTGAACCTGAAATTAATATAAAACAGATCGAAGGATAGAGTTTAATCACCCCAGTTAGCAGCTGTGTTCATTTATTTAAACGCAATGAAACTCAAAGACAGCCGCTGATGACCGATGTAATACAGCGATTAAACATATGGCGCTAATCTGATTAATAAAGAAGACAGAATACATTTCATAAAAGGCATTAAAAGAGCGTATTTACGATTACTCACTCAACCCGTGCCACTTTTAAACTGGTGGCAAGTATCGCGATGTGTGCTGAATGAGACTTCTTGAACGTGATTTCATAGCGATAAACATCTCATGTCCTCGCGTCGAAATCCTGATGCCAAAAGTTTCCCACTGAAAGCAATGAAGGTCGTAGTGCGTCGTTATTGCGACGCCTAAAGGCACATTTGGCGTCATAAAAGTGATGCTAGGGGCGCTTGACCATGCTTCTGTTTTTGACGCCTTTGGAGTGAGAATGGGTTGTAATGTATATATTACATATTAAATATAACATCAAATAAAATAAATGCTTTGCATTCTTGTTGGGGAGATTTTTCATTTCTCGGGCAATTATTCTGTCAGATTCCTCAAATTCACTAAAAGAAAAGATAAATGCTGGTGTCAGAAATGTTGTGTAACACAAAAATCCAACATTTTTTGAACAAACAAAAATTTAAAACATAAGTGATAACTTGAGTGATAAGTGCACAAGTAATTAATTACATTTTGCAAATAATAGTTAAATTGTCACTTGACTATATTTAAGTTGACCATAATCAGAGTCTAGAGGAGTAATTTAAAGTGGAACCATCATTACCACCAAATGCTGATCTGCTGATTTTGATGTGAGAATTAAGTCCACTAATCTTTTTCATTCCTTTCCCGATCTTGAACTGCTTGGACATGTGCCTCTTTTTGAAAGAAATGTTGCTTAGAGTAAAACAAGATAAAAGACACCACCACCTGAGTTACATTTTTAACTATGATAAATAAAAGCACCATCCTGACAAGAAAAACAGCCTGGTAAAATAAAGGTTACTTAAAAAAAAAAAAAAAATGACCTCCTGGAATTGAAACCCAGTGCCACTCACCACTGAGAGGGTGAACTGGAAAGAGAGAATACACAGTCATTTACAATGTTTACAAAAGCTTTAAATCAATTATCTCAACAATTCTAAATCTTACCATGAGTACAAAAACACCACAATCATTCCCTCTTGTCTGACGTGGCAAAGCCTAAAATCAATAAAGCAAACAAATTTATTTTAGAATAATGTACAAAAAAAGTAACTTGTAAAAGCCAAATAATTACAGTTCTCTTACGAGAGCTCTCTCGTACTGCGTCTTAGCTAAGACGCTACGGGAAAAGTCTCTTTTCACGAAATACTGAAGCAAAAAATTTTGTATTTTTGTAAAGCGCATTTGCAGCAGTACACAGCCATAGGCAAGACGGCTCGCTCGCTCATTGGCTGTTCTGCGGCAACTGCACTGCCTATCGAGCGCAGGCTGATGCAACATCAGTCCAATAAGGGCGCTTCGTGTCCTTCTTGCCACTTCCCGCCGAAACAGGTGTGGCCCAACCTAGCTCGAAAAGGCTGACTCACCTGATTTTTCATCTCTTCAGTGAAGCTCACGCATTGCTGGATCACGAAGGAAGCAAGCGCCGTCTGATCGCCATCTCAGCGGGACGAGCCACTTCTGAAGCTGCTGGCCTTCGCCGCCTTCCACTGCCCTTCCTGCTGCGCTCTCCGGCACACATATCCTTTCAATTCTGTTATATCCAACTGTTCTTTATGCGTATGTGTGTGTTCGCCCTGCGACACACACTCGTAAAAGAGCTTGCGTCTTTTTTAAGATGCCTTCCTGCGGCTCGTCAGAGCCCCACTCAGCAAAGGAGACCGGTACGTCATCTGTGTCTCCTGCCTGGGTGAAGATCATGCAGCGCTCGCGCTCACTGACGGCGGATGCCCTCACTGCGAGCTGTTGCCATGGTGACTCTGAGGACTCGCTTGGCCTTTTTCTCTGAGCCTGCATTCTCCGCTGCGCTGAGGCGCCGTAAAAGCACTGCTTCCAGCGGATTCCGGATTCCGCCCTGCTTCACCGGCCTCCCCTGCATCGTTTCCCGATGGGCAGCGCCCGCTTTTTGCCGCCACGTCGTACGAGGAGGTCGATCTCAGGGCCGCGTCGGGGGAAGAGGACACGCGCTCTCTGCTAGCTTCGGGCAGTGAGGGCTGGGTGAGCTCCGAGGATCTCGCGCCTTCTGCTCAGAAGCCCAGCAAACGAGCTGACATCGAGAAGGAGCCAAGGCGAGTGCTCACGCTGGCCACGACGAGTCTCGGCCTCGAGTGTTCTGCACCAGCACCCCCCCACCTCGTTCCCGGCTGGATGGTAATTTCCTTTCGGATGAGCGTACTTCTCAAAGCCCGCCTCATTTCTTCCTGAGCTTCACGAAGAGGTGGCAAAGGCTTGGAATGCTCCATATTCAGCGTGAACTCGTTCGTCTGTCTCACTAGCATTCTCCACACTGGATGATGCTAAAAACAGGAACTACCAGTCACTTCCGCCGGTGGAACAGGCGATAGCGACGCACCTTTGTCCGCCCTCTGCTGGACGGCGGACGGAAGCGGTGTTGCCATCTAAAGCCTGCTGCATGACGTCACCTCTGCTCGTGCGAATCTTTTCTGCTGCTGAGCAGGCTGCGTCTGCACTACCCCCGATGGCTGCTTCATCGAAGCGCCGGTGTATGAGTTCCGCTGTGGCCGAGCTCTCACCCAAGCGCGCCGCTGTTTCAGTTCCAGGAATTGTGACTGTCTCAGCGTTTTCCGCAACGCGCAAGCCTGCACAGTTGCCCGCTTGCCTGCACACAAAAGCCGTTAACACAACAGCTTCAGCAATGCAGCTCGAGACCCCCGTTCTTGCTCTACCGGCCGTCGCCCCACACCGCGGGGACCGCGGCAGAGGATTACGGTGAGGCCGGGAGCCCCGAAGCCATTCTAGGAAAGCGCCAGTGTACGAGTCGCCGTGGCCGAACTCTCACCTAAGCGCGCCGCTGTTTCAGTTCCAGGGATTGTGACTGTTTCAGCGTCTTTTGCAATGCGCAAGCCTGTACGGTTGCCCGCTCGCCTGCACACAAAAAACGTTATCACGGCTACCCAGATATTTCCCGTAAAAGGTGTAATTTCTGGTGCCACGGCCGATGGAGCTATAAATGTAGTGACGATGCCCACTGCTCAGTGCCCATCTCCACATATAAGCACAGCCCTTCATTCAGGGCTCGCGCCCATAAAAGCGACTCAAGTCGATCACGCGCACTGCATAGTAAACATGCCCACTCCTCAGTGCCCACAATCACTATGTCACACGTGTCATGTGGTTTCTGTAAAAACGAAACCCGTGCACGTTCGTCCAGCCACGGCCGATGGTGCTATAAATGTAGTGACGATGCCCACTCCTCAGTGCCCATCTCCACATATAAGCACAGCCCTTCACACAGGACTCACGCACAGAAGTTCGACTCAGGTCGGTCACGCACGCCACATAGTAAACGTGCCCACTCCTCAGTGCCCACATACACTATGTCACACACGGTGCGTGGTTTTTGTAAAAACGAAACCCGTGCAGGTACGCTCTGCCCAGGCAGACAGCGAGTCGAAAGTGATAAATGTGCACACTTGCAGCCCACAGTTACTCGCAGACATCACGAATCCCACGGGACCCGCTCAGCCCTCCCCCAATCGGTTAAGCACCGGGACGAGGTCGAGGAGGAGCGATCTGCCCGCTGTGATCAGCGCGCTCCCCACCTCAAATGCCACAGGCGTAACGCCCATGGTGCAGCGCACCCATGCGCCGCCGTTGCCCAGTCAACAGAGCGCGCTTCGCATCCAGCCCTTAGCCATTCATGCAGATGCATGGTCAGCGCTTCCAGGGGTTTCGGATTGGGTGCTAGGCATTATAAAGAGAGGCTACTCGCTACAGTTTTTTCCGACGCCCTCCGCGCTTTTTAGCGCGCGTCGAAACTACGGTCAAAACAGAAGTAGTACACATAGCGAAATATTAAAACTGTTGAGCAAAGGGGCTGTAGAGCCTGTGTCTCGAGCTCAAAGCGAGGGGGGGGGCTGTACAGTAGATACTTTCTGGTGCCCGAGAAAGACGGGGTCTCAGGCCCATACTGGATCTAAGACAGCTGATCAAGGCACTGGTGAAGCGCAGTTTCAGAATGCTTACGACCAGGAAGCTCCTCGCGCAGATTCGCAGAGGAGACTGGTTCATGTCAATAGATCTGAAGGACGCGTATTTTCAAATACGGATAGCGTCCAGTCACAGGCGATATTTGAGATTCGCCTTCGAGGGCCAGGCATACCAGTTTACAGTCCTGCCGTTCGGCTTGTCCGTGGCTCCTTGTACGTTTACGAGGTGCATGGACGCAGCGCTCGCTCCTCTCAGACTCAGAAGCGTGCGAGTGCTGAACTATTTGGACGACTAGCTGATTCTGGCTCAATCACGAGCGGAGCTCATGGAGCACAGGGCCGTTTTTCTCGATAACCTCGAGAAACTCGGTCTCAGTGTCAACTGGACGAAGAGTTCGCTGAACCCCAGTCAGACGATACTGTTTTTGGGTATGGCTCTGAACTCATGTTCCATGACGGCGCGGCTGTCACCACAGCGCGTGTTGGGCATTCAGCGCGCAGCGAGTTCTCTCCGCTGCGGCGCGACCGTTTCGCTCAGACATTGTCAGAAGATGCTGAGTCTCATGGCCTCAGCATCTCCGGTTCTGCAGCTGGGCCTGCTCCGCATGCGCCCCCTGCAGGTCTGGCTGAAAGCACGGGTATCTGGCTGACTGCGTCTCAAGGTCGATCAGGGCTGAGTTACAGCCCTGAAACCCTGGACAGCAAACGGCTGATACCAATCAGATGTAAGCCTGGGGACTTCCTCGAATGTGAAGATGGTGTCTACGGACGCCTCCACTTCGGGATGGGGAGCGCTGCTCGAGGGCAGACCGTCCTATGGCCTGTGGTCAGAACGAGAAAAGCTCCATCATATCAACTGTCTGGAAATGCTGGCAGTGGAGAACGCGCTGACGCGCTTTTGTCCCCGAATCAAGGGCCGCCACGTGTAAGTCCGTTCGGACAACATGTCTGTGGTGTCCTACATAAATCGCCAGGGCGGTCTCGGGTCCCGAAACCTGTACAGGCTGGCGGAACGCCTCCTGGCTTGGGCTCAGCGCAACTTAAGCTCGCTGAGGGCAGTTCATGTGCCTGGGCTACAGAATCTGGGTCCAGACAGGCTGTCCAGAGACAATGTTCCCACGGGCGAATGGTCGCTACACCCGCAAACAGTCCGGCTGTTGTGGGAGAGATTTGGCAGGGCGGAGGTGGACCTCTTCGCGTCCCACGAAAACGCTCGCTGCCCCGCGTTCTTTCCAAGAACGAGGCGCGCTGTCACGGAGATGGCCGTGCTGCCCGCTTTATGCTTTCCCTCCCGTCTCCCTCCTTCCGCAGGTGATAGAACGGGTGAGAGAAACGAGATGTTCAATACTGGTTGTAGCACCCTTTTGGAAGAACCAACCATGGTTCCCAGATTTGATGCAGTTAGCAGACGTCGCCCCGTGGCCAGTGCCGTTGAGGAGGGACCTCCTCTCGCAGGCCAGGGGCTCGATTTGGCACCCTCAACTGGAGTTGTGGTCCCTCCATGTGTGGGCGCTCAACGGTTACCCGCTGATCTCGCAGTGGGAGTGCTAAATACCATCACTCAGGCTAGAGCTCCGTCGACACGACGGCTGTATGCCTCGAAGTGGTCGGTGTTCTCCAGCTGGTGCACAGCTCGGGGATGTTCACCCCTTAGTTGTGAGGTGACGGAGGTTTCTCTCCTTCCTACAGGAGCTGTTTGATAAGGGCAGAGCCCCATCCACGCTCAAAGTTTATGTGGCGGCCATCACAGCGTTTTCTGAAACAGCTCTCGGTCAGTCAATAGGAAGGAACGTTTTGGTCATCCGCTTCCTTAGAGGAGCTAGGAGGCTGAATCCTCCCAGACCTCCGTCAGTCCCTATGTTTGACTTCGCGGCGGTTTTGGAGGCCATGAAGGGTTCCCCTTTTTAGCCTATCCAATCAATTAGCCTCCAGCATCTGTCGTTCAAGGCAGTATTCTTGTTGGCTCTCGCTTCAGTGAAGCGTGTGGGTGACCTGCACGCGCTCTCGGTGAGCCAGTCGTGCTTGGAGTTTGGGCCTAATGACTCAAGGGTCATACTCAAACCTAGGCACGGTTATGTGCCGAAGTCCCTCAACACGCCGTATCGGGCTCAGGTTATTGCCCTGTCTGCCCTGTCGGTGTCAGGAGAGGATAGAGACTCGAGTCTTCTTTGCCCTGTTAGGGTTTTAAGAGCTTATGTGTCTCGCTCCGCTGTCTTTCGACAGACTGAGCAGCTGTTTGTCTCGTTCAGTGGACGTTCCAAGGGTATATGGCTGTTTCGAGACAGACTCTATCCAGATGGATAGTTGACGCCATAGTATTAGCTTATGCTTCCAGGGGCCTTCAGTGCCCACTGGGCGTCAGAGCACACTCCACAAGGGGCGTCGCCTCGCCGTGGTGTACTGGGATCTCCTTGCAGGATATATGTATGGCGGCAGGTTGGTCCTCGCCGTCTACATTTATCAGGTTCTATAACCTAGAGGTTCCCGCCTTGCAAGCAAGGCTGCTGTCGGTATAGTCGAATCAGGGCCCTGAGGGGAACTCTGAGTTCGTGAGCGTTATGCGCTGCCGACTGTTATATGGGCAGTATTGCCTAAGACCCACATTGCCACATTTGTCAGGCCTTGCCTCGGCTGTGTGATGTCATATTGCCGCATCTACGGATGCTGCTAGATATGGGGCGGAGGGCTTTCCCCCTTCCTGTCCTGGACTCTCTGTGAGTCCCTCGGGTGACTGTGCACTGTAAATCCTGGGCGTTGCTTCAGGTTTATTGGTCTGTGATCCCTGCGCGCACAGCGTTTTACATAGGGTTCCCGTAGCGTCTTAGCTAAGACGCAGTACGAGACAGCTCTCGTAAGAGAACGTACTCGGCTACTAACGTAACCTCGGTTCTCTCTAGAAGAGCGAACGAGTACTGCGTTCTCTGCCGTGCATACGATTCACTCTGGTTTGCTTCGGCGATGAAATAAATCAGGTGAGTCAGCCTTTTCGAGCTCCTTTTATAGGTTGGGCCACACCCGCTCTTCTAGAGAGAACCGAGGTTACGTTAGTAACCGAGTACGTTCTTTAAAGGGGTCATCTGATGCTATTTCAATTTTTCCTTTCTCTTTGGAGTGTTACAAGCTCTTGGTGCATAAAGAAGATCTGTAAAGTTGCAAAGACTAAAGTCTCAAATCCAAAGAGATAGTATTTATTAAAGTTAACAGTCAACCACACCCCTCTAAAACGGCTCGTTCTAACACGCCTCAGCATCTCTACCTCACTGTGTGGGAAGATCTGCATAACCCCTCCTCAAATATTCATGCAAAGACAGAAGGCATAACTTTTATTCTCTCTGCTGCCATGCCGTGGAGTCGCTGTGTGTTTCGTTGTAAAAGCGAAACTACTTTGTTTGGCCTTCCAAAAGAGGACACAAATCAGTGATTAAGTTGTATTTTAACACTGTTCCAGAACAGTCCAACCCAAATATTCAGATGTGTGCTGCACATTTTATGGAGGAAGAGGACTGTTTCCTGAACCAGTAGCCTGCAATGCATCTGTGGCGCAATGGCTGTTTCTATAAAGCTGGGCAGTTGAAACGCTGCAAGGACAGTCTGGCACTTCTGACTTATAGCCTGTAAGTACATTATTTATGTAAGGAATAATTGATGACTGGCCATTGGATTATTAGAAAAATAATACACACCTGGTAATGCGTCCATGATGCAAAGCGATTATTCCGCTTATACTACGTTACCACACCTCAAGACATCGATCAGATGATATATATTTAAAGGAATTTGTCCGGGTTTTGTACTTTAATCATTATTGTAAGTAGGATTATTTCTTCTGCATCTCATCCAGCGCCTCTTTTGCTGGTTCCAAAACGTTATTTTAAAGTTGGTAATGGGGGCATGAGCCGTTGATAGCATTCTAATGCAGTTATTAATGAAGTTATTAGAAAGAGATCGAGAGAGACAGAGACACAGAGAGAAAGACAGAGAGAGCTTGTGTGAATTAGGCAGCAGCAGCGTCTCTTAGCAGCGAGAAATGTCATGTCATGTTGTTGTTGTTTTTTTTAGTAATTTCAGTTATCACAGCTTTACTGTGTGAAGTGATATGTAACTATAATGCGGTCAGGAGAGCTGCCTTGAAGTACGTTCGCCCTGCATTTACCAGAAAATAATTGCACACCTCAGAACGTTCGTCAGCCAATCAGATTCAAGCATTCAATGGCCCATAGTATAAATTTTAATAATTTGCCAATTATGATACAAACGAGAGTTTTGAGCAGTGTAGGCTTGTTGTTGTCTCTCAGATAACAAATTCAGACATGGTTTTATGTTTACGCAGCGCGATAAGCAACGCAAAGCAGTGCATAAAAAAATTATAATCATCATTATAATCAGTTATTATGTCCCCACTGGATGGAACAAATGCCTCATTTGTAATGGGTTTTATTGTTTTTTTCTCGTCTAGTGATGTCCGGTTTGCAAACAAAACTCTCTATTTAACTGGATCTTCTTAGTGAACCAAATCAGTTCAGCAAATCGAACTGAGTCATTTGAAATGGTTCGCGTCTTCAGTACGCACTAATCCACAAATTACTTAAGTTATTCGGTTTATAAACGTGCCTTACAATGCCTCTGACGTGAAATAAACCAATATCCAGAGTCATTCAGTTACTCCTAACAGTACATTGACTAAACTGCTAAAAGAGAACCGATGATGTGATGTGCACGAGCAGCTGTACTGAGTCTCATACTGCTGGCCTGGGCGACGGCATATGTTAAGAGGCGTAACATTTCCATCACACGCTTGAGGCATTCGGCCAATCACAACAGACTGGATAGCTGGTCAATCAGAGCACATCTTTCTTTTCAGACCAATGAGCCTTGTAAAAATCTATGTGTTTCAGAAGGCAGGGCATAAAGGAGAAACAATAATGTGCATTATATGGAAAATAATGTGTTTTCTTTTTTACTTAAACTGCAGAAACACATTGCATTATACCAAATACGCAAAATAATATTATTTTTTTAGCAGCATCATATGACCCCTTTAAGTTGATTTCTCACCGGAAAATCATATCCAGTCTTTTCAGTCCATGTCCCATTATCAACTTGGTAAGACAAAAGATATTGGCAGCAATATTGACAATGACAGCTCACCTCATCTCGAGAACACCCTGCTTAAAAAAGGCTAGATGAACATAGACAGAAGTGCAAGAAACGGCTTTAGGAAGGTAGCGAAAAGTGACAGCTCTATCACACTGTTAAGAAATGGATAGAAATGGCTATAAGAATGTAATGCTCTGCGTACAGAGAGTCTAAAAACACCATCTCTCTTCGAAGCGGCATCATCAAAAATGTTAAAGGTGTAAAAATATTTCATTTGAACCTTACTGCTTCTTCCAAGATATTTCAGTGTTTGATTTTAGAAACACACATATTGCAATAGCAATCAATATATGCTCTAGTAGACATTTCAATATTTTCTTACACAGACAACAGTGTTCTGGTCCATTAGCATTTGTCCATGCTGGAAAGACTAACAGGTCTTTTAAGTCTGCATCTTCCTAGAATCGATCAGGACAGTTATGTCCTTTAATTTAGTTTTTAACTCCCACACAGTAAATATAGTACATATACTCACCAGTAACCCAGTAACAATGTTGTGAGGAGTTATTTTCCATACAGGGACAACATAAAAGTATGCAATGTATATGTCCTTGCCCTACAGGAATGAAAATAATCTGTTGACAATGACATGAACATTTTCATACAGTTTAGAACAAGGTTTGTTTTTGTTTTTTCTCTATCGCTGTAGCCTGAAATTCTTCAGTGCTGTCAGTGTTCCGAACCTTTCGGAAGAGTGCAGGGTGCACTTGAAAGAGGTGCCCTTTTGTCATATGACACCATGGGCCCTATTTTAACGATCTAAACGCAAAGTGTAAAGCGCACGGTGCAGGTGCACTCAGGAGAAGGGTATTCCTGCACAACCGGAGGCTGCAGTTTCAGGACCGCAACTCTTGGACCGCAGCTTTAGGAACCTAGTTTTTTTGTGACAGCGCCTCCTACCGTACTGGATCAACACTAATTAAAGATGGATGACGAGGACAGCAATCAGACGGTGAGTACCGATATTTAATTAAGTTTTATTTTATAACGTTTAAACGGTGCAAAGTTTACATAGTGAGAACTGCTAACTATGAATTAATAATAATTCCCACCAAATTAGTTGAAGTTGAAGCCTACAGCCATTCTATCGATGAAGCAACTGATGGAAAAGGGATTCACTTTGGTTCTGTTGTGATGTTGTCGCAAAAATGATACACACACACACACACACACACACACACATATATATATACATATATATATATATATATATATATATATATATATATATATATATATATATAATAAACATTCTTGATTCATTCTTGTGTCTTGTCTTGCTAAACAACTTTTAAAATATTGGCTCTAGTTTAGTGACTCCATACACTGATTTCAACTTTAACTTACCTGATAATGGGCTAATTCACCTTAAGGAGATTAATCAATATACTGTATAATTCAAGAGACTAAGACTTTAAAGGTTCTTCATTTTTTACAGTTGTTTTAAAATTGATATACATCAATTTTACAAAATGTATATTTTATTTATATTTTTTGTAAATTCATGTTTAAATTTAAAATTGTGACTCAAAGCACACTTAGTAATTGACCTATACTGCAATTTTGAATCAAAAATCACATTTAAAAACAAATACTACTGAGAATAATATATTGATGCTATATACAAAGTAACATGACTGCAAACTAAACCAACAGGGTACTAGAACTAGGGTCCTGAAACTGCAGCCATCGCTATATCGTCCAGTATGGTAGGTGGGGCTGTCACGAAAAGCTAGGGTCCTAGATCTGTGGTCCTGAATCTGCAGCCTCCGGCTGTGCAGGAACATACTATTGGCACTCAGGGTGTGTCCAAATCCACTTTTGCTATTTTAACGACGGAAAAATGGTTGGCGCGCTTGAGCGCATGGTCTAAAAAGGTTGTCCCTATTTTCTTAATGAGTAATGTGTGTTTTTTTGGGCGTAAGGTGCAATAAACAAATCAGAGTCTCATCTTCCATTCCCTTTAAGAGCCAGTTGCGCTCGTGCTATGACGGATTTGCTATTTACACAGCGGAATTTGGCAAGCGCAAAGACAGAACGCTTCTCCGAGATGAAACGGAGCTGTTCGTGTGCGGGGGAAATAGCCTAATTCTGATATATGTGATGACTATCCATTATGGCATGTAGGCATATATATATATATATATATATATATAGCCTACAAAAAATATTATGCATTGCAATCCTTTCATTTTTAATAGTTGTCATGTTGTGTGCTGCTGCGCGTTGCTGTTTTTAATAAGCAGCGTGTATGCTCTTTAAATAACAAAGAAAAAACATTGCGCCAGACTTAAAGCAGGTTTGAGCTGATTTATGGCGCAGTCTATTTTCCGCTCCTTAAAATAGTATTATAGAGCCCCATGACGCCCAGTTTACTATAATATGATATATTAGGCTTGTAGACTAATATTAATCTTTTTGATGGTGGGACTTCAATCTTGGATTCAACTGACAGTGGTGCATTTTCTTCTTGGGCTAGTTTTTTATGATCGACACTGTTTTATTTTGTCCTGCCCAAACCACTTGCTTTTAACCATTTCTTTTAAGCATTCTTCTGTGAGTGAAGATGAGGTTAAAAAAGGTTTTGCAGTATGAAACTGACCGGAGGTGAACACACTTTTATGACAGCAGTCCACTTCTCCAAGCCAACTCCATATTAGTCTGGAATTCATTTAATTCACACGAAACACGATGTTGTTGCCCCCATATTTTATTTTGCACATTGAGTGGAGTAGAAGCTCCATGCTTACTTTTGCGGACCATATAGACTCCATATAGACTGGGGGTATATGCACTCACTGTCAAGATGGGATGAGGAAGTAATGTCCGTCATTTTTGGAGGCAGTTGTGGCGGAGGACGGACCCCCAGGAGACGGGGCCTGCAGACAGAGACGATGGAGGGAGGAGCCAGGGAGGAGACAGGAGGAGCTTGGAGCAGGAGGAGTCCAGCTGGACCCAGGCCACAACCATAATTACAGCCCATGGTGGAGCCGACGGTGGGAGGAGCCATGGAGGAGGAATGACTGCCGACTCCAGGGGGCCAACCAATGGCGGCGAAGCAGGTGGAGGAGGAGTCAGAGGCGAAGGAAGGGATCCATAAGGGCACACAACAGAAATAAAAGACTGAGGAAATCCGGAAAACAAATGGAGGGTAGACAAATGGAATAAACTTCTGTCACGCTACTGTGTCGGAAGGAACATGGAGCCTAGGATAATCGAAATAGTCTTTATTAATCCAAAACAGGAATAAATCCAACAGGGAGAACAGAAGGAAGACACACGTATGGAACTGGTAGACTCGAAAAAACTAAAATGAAAGGACAAGGCTTATAAAGACAGGATGATTGGGACAACACAGGTGCTAGGAAATTAAATAATTAACATGGGACATGGAACACATGGAGGGAAAACACAACCTAATGAGTCCAGGGGTGTGACAACAGAGCTCATATTGTCAATTCTACGCAGATTACTTGATATTTTGATGAAAATAAACTCAAGGCCATGTTTTATTCCAAAGATTTTATTTGTAATTATAACAGAACTTATTTATAATTGTAACACTGTTATTGTGTTACTGTTATTGTCTGTGGTAGCACTTTGAAATTTGTAAAGTAGTCTACAATAAAAAAGAACATGCAATATTATTTTTCTTACACATACTACTACTACTAATAGTAAATTAAGTTGTAATATTAGTATGAAATAATAGTAGTTAATACAGTAATATGTACAGTAGACCTACATAGTTCTAAAATATGTTACAAATTTATTTATTTATTTATTAACATATCTTTATTGCGAGGATTAACCCCTTGAGATGAAACATCTCGTTTTCGAGGGGGTCCTCCAGTACATCAAAGCAAAATGAACCAAAACAGCAAAGCAAATATCACAGTCAAAAACAGCACAACAAAACACAACAACACCCATATACCAGCTCCCAATGCTCAACCCCACCCCACCCAGCACGAACCCCACAAGTGACATGACAATAAAACAACCACATGACTAGCATTGCACAAGATCAAGGACTAAGAGGAACACAAACAAGAACATTGATGATGATAATAACAATAATAATAATAAAAAATAAATAAAAATGAGGACATAAAAATGAGAAATAGTAAACACATGACCAATGAATTCCAAGTCCAAGGTCAAACAAACAAAACTAGAAACAAAGACAAATGTTCCGAAGATGTTCCCCAAGGGCCCTTCGAAACTCTGTAAGTGAAGTTAAAGAACGGATAGAAAATGGAAGATTATTCCAATCATATGGAGCCTTAAAACAAAATGCATATTTCCCTGTCTTTTAACTCTAGGAACAACAAAAAAAGATCTGATCATTGTGTCGCAGGCTGTATAATGAATTATAAAGCACTAAGTGTTGCTTGAGATAAACTGGATAATTCAAGCAAAAACTTTTAAAAATAAACTGTAACCAGTGATACTGTCTCCTGGCAGAAGGGACAAACCAGGACAAATGTCTGTACAACACACAACGGTGTGTCCTAAAGGGACAGCGGAGAACAAAACGGCAAAGACTGTTGTAGACCACATCAATGGAATGCAAACAAGAAGCAGTAGTATTCTGATAAATAATATCGGCATAGTCCAAAATAGGCATGAGCAGCTGTAAGACTATTCTTTTCCTGACCAGAAAATTAAAACAGTTAACAGATTGATAAAGTATTTTAAGACGAGAGTTGAGTTTGTTTGTCAATGCTTGTACATGAGTTTTAAAAGATAAATCAGTTTCCAGCCAAACACCAAGGTATTTAAAGGTCTCAGTTGACTCTAAAGGAGAGGAGTCGAGAAAGCAAAGATTAAGGTTGTTTTCACCTATATCCAAGGCTTTCCTATGGAACAATAAAGAATAGGACTTTGATTTATTAAGGAGAAGTTTATTAGCCAATAGTCACTGCTGTACAGAATTGAAGTCGTGCTGTAAAGAGAGGTTTATCCCAGAGATGGTAGGTTTACTACAGTAAATAACTGTATCATCGGCATAAAGATGAATATTACAATCTGTACAGCATAAGGGCATATCATTAACAAAGTTAGAAAATAATAAAGGTCCAAGAGAAGAACCTTGAGGGATGCCTTTCACTATACCTGTATAATCAGACTGACAACCCTTGTAAGACACACCCTGACGACGATGATGAAAATAACAATTAAACCAGAGTAAAGATGATCTCGAGAGGCCAATAGCATGCAATTTATCCAATAGAAGATAGTGATCAACTAAATCGAACGCTTTGGAGAGATCTAAGAAAATGGCACCGGTACACAGATTTTCATCAAAACTAGAAAATATGTCATTAGAGAGTTTTAAAAGAGCAGTGGTAGTGGAGAAGTATTTTCTGAAACCTGATTGGCATTGAGTAAAGAAATTATTATCAGATAGATAATCAGATAACTGATTAAAAATTATTTAACCACACTATTAATTATTGATATTGGTCTATAATTGTTCAGAATTTGTAAGTCTCCACCTTTGTGCAAAGGAATGACTTTAGTACATTTCCACGCGAGGGGCACTTCACAGGTATCAAAAGACATGTTAAAAAGCACAGCCAGTAGGGGTGCTAGTACATGCGAGGCAAGTTTAATAAACTTACCCTGAAGGCCATCAGGGCCAGGACCACTGCTATTGGAAAGCTTATTAATAGCCTGTTGAACATCCGTTGATCTTACCTGCCTAAATTTGAATGAGGTACCGCAAGGTTGGCTGTTAACACACAGGTCTGCGTGAAAAACAGGAGGTTGAACAAGCGGTGTTTGAGAAAAAAGCAAACTAAAGGCATTTGAAATCATGGCTGGATCATTAGTTATTTCATTATTAATTATCATATTATTTGAAATTGCTTTAGCATTTCTTGTTTGAGTTGTACATTGATTTCGTAATCGTTTGTATTTCTCCCAGTCATCAGGCAGTTGTGTGTGTTTATGTTTAACCCAGGCCCTATCCCTCTTTTTAAAAAGATTAATAAGATCACCATTAACACAAGGCAAATGATGGCCTTTAACCTTAATGGATTTCCATGGAGCATGTCTGTCAATAACTAGCCCAACTTCAGTATAAAAAAAAATCCCATGCAGCTTCAACACCAGGAACTAAATAAAGCCTGTCCCAATTTTTCCTTCGAAGGTCATTGACAAATATATTATTATTAATTAATTTAGTTTCCCGTACCTACAAATAATAATATTTTATTTTAACTTTCATACTTTAACGTTTTCTTTATTTTGCTAGAAAACATATTAAGTATCCCAGAATGGTATAATAACACCGACATTAAGAGAAAATTGTCAGATAGAACCTTATAATTCCAAGGGGACGAATTATTATGTTATGCTACAAAACAAATGTTCATCGAAACAGCAGGAGGCACTGTCTGAAAAAAACAATAGTTCTGGAAGTGCTGCTCTGAGCGTGCAGGTCTGAGTGTGAAGGTGGGCCTCCGGGCCTGCATCTTCACTGTACTCACAAAAAAAGATATTTTGAAGAATGTGGGAAACTGAAAAGTTGATGGCCCCTGTTCCATAGTATTATTTTTCCCCTTACTATAGAATTCAATGGGGGCCATCATGTTTGATTACCCACATTCTTCAAAGTGTCTTATTTTCTGCTGAACAGAAAAAAAAGCCTCATCCACACCTACCAGTCATGATTCTGCCCTTGAAAGAAGTCACAAGCACATGATGATATCAGGATTGACCAGAAACATGTGAGAAACTGACATATGGTCCAGAGCCTTTGCCAGTGTTAGCTTGGAATGGGAATCATCATGAAGGGTTTTATTTTATTTTCATTTTCATTTATTTGCATTTTTGATATCTTAGAAGAAACATACATGCCTCAGCCTGATGTGTGGGATTTATGGAGGACGTGTTATTGATTGAGCACACTATCCTGGAGCAGTGGCTCTATCATAAGGTTAAAGGCCAGAGAGGGGAACGGACCAGAGGTTATATCATCCTCTCCTCTGTTGTGCAACCCAAAACAAAGCTGCCCCCTAATCTGTGGTCTAGATTAGTTTATTTGGAAATAAACATAAATTGCTGCCAGCCTTCTGGTTTTTCCTTTTTTGTGAAGTTTTACAATTTGTATTATTATATTTATTTATGCATTTTTTCCTTTTAAGGTTTGAGATTCAAAAAGAATATATATTTATATGGTGTTGTTTCATCTCGATGCATTTGAACTCAAAAACTGAGAGCCAACAAAGCTCTATATACAGTGGAGTCCAAAGTTTGAGACCACTTTGAAAATCTGGGAACCAAAAATTTGAAATAAAGTTTTAGGATTTTGCATCGTTCTTGCAATAGCTTTCTTAGGGTTCTAGACCCCAATCACGACATGCTGCCTTCTGAGCATTCTGTGAAGTCCAGTATCTCCCAACTGTGTTCCAGGGACTAAATGAAGCCTTTCAGGAAAAGATCAGTTTTGCAAACCAAAATGTCTGTCATTAATTTGCATAACTACTGAGGAGTAGCACTGAGACAACAAAAGAAAGCGTTACAGAAGTCACTACCACCACTGATACACTCAAACTCTTGCTATAAGAGTTCAATCAAACCAATTTATTGCAGTTTACAATGAGGAGATCTACATAATGATTAGCAGCCTTATGCAGAGTGCCAGCAAGTTCTTTTTGGAGTTGGACCTCACACTGTTGGATTTGTGATCTTGCCCATGAAGAGGATGCTCTTGGTGGTGTCCTCTACAATCAGTACCAAGAAAGGTCGGTTGAGTATCACAGAGTCTGGCAGGGACATAGGCATGATTTCTATTGTGGTTACAGCCGCTGCCTCTGTGCCCTTCTCATCCACGCTGAGGACTGCCTTATGGACAACCTGGAGATTGGGCCCAAAATGTTAACATCACTTAGTAGAGTTTTCAGAATCTTAAGGTCTAGCAACCATCAGTGGTGCTACACAAGTTAACAAGTACACGTACCTGTGACACCATGACTTTGACCTCTCCTGTCATCCCAGAAAAATCTGCTGTGTCACTGAATGCATCAGTCACTCCCATGTCCTGCAGAATGCCTTTCAATTTGGAAGTTGCAGTGATTGAGAACTTGGGCATAAACAGGTCAACAGAGCTGCAGGGCAGAAAAGTTAAATATTGTATAACAGATACTATGTGGTATGGGTCATTTTCAAGGTTGTTAGAGGTCAACCAATACATGGATTTAAATACTTTTAATTTAATTTAAAAAGGTGTCACCGGTACTACCTTCTGAAGAGTTTATCATGCCAGCTCTCAAGATGGCGTCTGCTGATGGATTCTTCAATCTCCTTCATCTTCCCTTCCTCAGGAAGAACAATCATCATGGAGGTATTGCCTTTGTAGGGCACCATCATGACCGTAGTTTGGTTGACAGGGTCTTGATAGATGTCATAGCGACCGGTTCTTTTCATCATATCAACTTGCACGGTGGTGTCCTTGTCCACTTTGAAGTCAGCTTTGTGGGTCAGTTGTGCATCAAATGGTTTATCCCACTTCCCTATCAGGACAAATTGCAAGAACTTCAGGTCATCATCAACCAACATCAAACCAAGATCCATTTCAGGAATATCATTAAATGAAAGATAAGGTGTTTTTTTTTTTACCTCTAAAGTACATATAGTTGATCAGCATCATCACCATATCGGCGTCCAGGTCCTTCACCATACTGGTTATCTTGTCATGGGTTTTCTTGGCGATGAACTTGTTAATCTCTTCTGCAGCAATTTCAGGTTTGGAGAAGTCAACACTGAAGACTTCGCTCTTATAGTAGTGCTGAACGTCCTTCAGGAACTGGTCAACCACTTTGAAGTCTTCTCTGATGGCCACACCACCGCCTGTCTCCAGCTGCATAGCTTCCTGACTGTGGCCCAGCATGTGAATCAAGTGTTCATAACCCTCATTGACCTGTGAAGCCTGCAACTCACTGTAACCCAAACTGCTGTATATCTGTGAAAGCGTGCTGCCCTTGGCACCTACAGCAAGCATGCTCAAAGCCATTGAGATACTAACTGGGGAGAAGAAAATATTCTTGCCCTCGGCATCAGGATGTAATGCAAGTTTCTTGTAGAGGGAGAAGGCGAAGTCAGCGTTGTGTTGAGCAAGCTGAGAGCAGCCATGGTCCCCATCATGTTTTGGGTGGGCTTCGTCCTTCCCGTGGTGGAGATGGTGGTAGTGATCAGCTGTGTGGCCGTCATGGTCATGGTCATCGTGGGGTGCAGCCCAGGCCATTGCTACCAGCAGGGCAGCGAACACACTGTAATAAATCTTTCCCCACATTTTTTCACCTGTGTTTTATGACCAGAGGGTACAGAGTTTCTCAAACGGATCTTGAAATGTGTGACACAAATCTTAGCTTTTGCGTTACACACAGTAGCTATTTCACTATTTCTGGTTCTACAGTAATTTAGTTCAATCACGGCACTTCTGGAGAAACAATTACTGTCACTTACCATCAAAGTCCTCTTGACGGGAGACTGCTTGGATGGAATGGAGTCAATTTATAGTCCTTCAGATATCAGTCGAGTAAATCTTTAAATATTTACCCATTTCCACCCCCGTTCTGTGAACATAATCGCTAGTGATTAGCTGTTGCTCTACATTCAGTGATGCAACAAAGTTTTGGACTTCAGTGTCACAGGTTTCCAATACCTAAATTGTGTGTGTGTGTGTGTGTGTGTGTGTGTGTGTGTGTGTGTGTGTGTGTGTGTGTGTGTGCTGGTTGATGGGATTTAGATTAAAAAAATACAAAAAATATTTGTCAATGACCATTTTATTGATATGACTGTCTACTTCTCAAACGGTTGATCAAAAAGGTCTTCACGTCTTAAGATAATGTAGTTTCTTTCTTTCTTTCTTTCTTCCTGACGATGATGATCAAATAAGGAGTCTACCCTTTTTTTAACATTGTTTAATGTATATGAAATAAAAAAAAATAAAAAATATTGCTGTTGCAAACTCTTTTTGTATGAATAATTTTTAACTTCTAAACCTGTAACTTCATCATATTCAATAAAAAATCTCAAAGTTAACATTGGATTTCCCCCTTCTTTTAAATCAGGTTTCATCCACTATATGTGAGAGACACCATCACTCAACCTATGATATACTGTACTGTTAGAGAAGGGTGCTTAAAATGAATGCCCTCACATGATACAACACCGATCATTCTCCTTCGAGGGATATGTACAGCTGGCTTATCTGGAGAACATATAGTGAACAACATACTTATCAAGCAAGTATACTCTAAATTATATGTTTTTTTCCCCCCAAAACAAACTATGGGAGTTGGATCTCTGCAAAACTGTCAAAGGGAGAAGGGAGAATGCACAATGTCACTTTCTCTCCATTTTATTGGCATGTTTACAACAGTTGAATTCAAAATTAAGCTTCTTGAGCTTGTTGTTTACAGAGATGCAAGATTTACCTTCTTTCTTTCTTTCTTTCTTTATTTCTTTCACACTAGACACACACTCATTGATAATTTATGGATTTACTAGTATTTTATATGTATCACTTTTAAGGCAGTGTAATTTACAAAGGCCGGATGAGGCAATGCAGTATCTTTTTCAGTCATGTTTTTCTTGTTTTCAAGACTTTTGTGAGGTGTAATCACTGTATGTCACTAACCATTTCTCTAGTCAACATCTGTCAAACTTTACTCTACAATGCAGATGTCTCTGTCCCCCAAGTCGGATGGAAGTGAACTCCTTATGCTTGTAACCTGATTGCGAGTGGTCCAAAGAGAATCTTGTGCTTCAGCTGAAAAAAATAAAATAAAATTGACCTTTTTACACGGAGTTCACATAATTAATGTAATCAATTTTCTTATTTTATAAATGGCCTAGAAATAGACCTATATATATATATATTATTTATTTTATTTAAATTTTTTATTGAAATGTTGCCACAGGGACATATTTCCAATGAGCCTAGGTTGCAATACAATGTTAAGTAGCTCGGCCTGCTACTTCTAACTGACCCTTTGTGGTGCCTCCAGCTTTCTGGGAGGTTCCTGGTTCACAACTGCACTTGCAATCAACATCACGCTTAAGATAATAATGAGCGAGATTTGTTTTGTAAGAGTCTTCTGTAGGTTATAGATGGTCAGGAAGGTGCATGTATGCACCAACAAAATAATACTATTTGTAATCTCTTGATAGCTCACTGCTGCACAGAAACCACAGCTAGGGGTATACGTAACTGTCCAAACTCCTCTTCGAATCGTTTTCCAAGGGAAATGTTGAAAGAGACTGACATTGATTAGTGGCCCTGACCTTGACAGCAAACAAACACATTCTCAGAAAATGTTGGCTTTGCTGCAGTGAGAGCTCAAATCTCACCCAGTCCATGCTTAGTCGTACATATTTGAACAGTTTGGCTTGTTCTATCGCCCCCAGATCCACACACACTGTTTGATTGCTCAGATAGTCTCTCTTTAGTCTCAGTTTAAGTGCATAGATTCAGGCAAATTTATGTCATCAAAAAGTGGTCATATCATGAAAAGTCCAATTTCACTTGCCAAAATAACCATCTATGAATAAGTTACAATGAGGTAATAGAAAGCAAATATATACTATTATTCCTAAACACCACAAGAAGATGCTAGCTGTTGTCAATATGCTAGCATATGACAATAATATATATATATATGTGTGTGTGTGTGTGTGTGTGTGTGTGTGTGTGTGTGTGTGTGTGTGTGTGTGTTATGGCAAAAGTTTCTGGATCAAAAAAAAAGGAAAAGTAAAAGTAAAGCAAAGAAAAAGTGTCTCACATTTAAGTAATAAGTTATCATGTGCATGTATGTGATTCTGATATTGAAATATAATCCCAGAAACCATTGCTATGATCTTAATGTAAAAAAAAAAAAACTACTCTCCATCCTCCATCTGGATGGACAAAGTGAAATGTTGATTGTTAATAAAATTAATTCAGTACCAAAAACCATTGATGAAAACATATTTCATTAATAATAAAATAATTAATGACTGTTTTGCTCAATATGTGTGCTATGCATGTTTATGCATATTAGAAGAAAGCTGCACATTTTGTATTTAGCTTAGCAACATGCTAACTCTGTTGGAATCACTTGTGAGTGGAGAGCTTATTTTTTTCCATATTTTAGGATATTACTACCTTAGAAGGCAGATGCCTATTTAGGCAGAGGGGGAGCTCACTGATTTTGGAACAGACCTTGTTTATGCATATTTTATTACATATTGTTTTGTGAACCTTTTATGATGTAAAGCAAGATTTGCAAACTGTTATTGAAGGATGAGGGAACACCAACTACTGTAAACTAATACTAAACCTTGTTTCTCGTGGCACACGCAAGGACAGTTGTGTATGCTAGATTTATTAAAGGTACAGCAGCAAATATATATATATACATAAAAACCCATTTCTGTGTTTTAGGACTAATTTCTGCATCACTCAATAAATATTATTAGGGGACAAGCACCAAATGGCATCTATTTTATCCATTGACATTCTTTTTCTTCTTCTGCCGCCGAAAATCTATGGCAGCCCATAGAACCGATTGTGGGAAAGTTATGAAACTTGGCACACTGATAGAGGACAGTCCCAACATTAATCAGAGCCAACTTGGAGTCTCTAACTCAAACTCTCTAGCGCCACCACTTGTCCAAATTTGCACTCATGTTTATGCTAATAACTTTAGAACCATAAGCCAGAAAAAGAAAATTTGTTGGCTCATGCTGAGTCGAATGAACCCCAAAATTCAACTTTTTTTAACTCGCCCTAGGCCGTTGCGCCGATTTTTATGAAAATTGAAACAGATCATCTTCAGACCATGTTGGAAAAAATTTATGGAATTCAAGTTGATTTGTAAAACTGTTTTGGAATAACATGCGAACAAATTTGACGAAAAGCATGCAAAAATGCATGTGAGGCTATATCTCTGCAACAGTTTGGCGTATTAAGACCAAACTTGGTGTGTGTTATATCAAGTATGACCTGAGACTACCTGCAGTGTTTCGGCACAGTGCCACCTAGTGGTCAGGACATATGAAAAATGCATATGTTTGCTTAGAACTTCTGAATGGTTTGACCAAAAAATCACAAAACTGATGTCTTTAGATTGGGCACATCGTGCCGAGTTGAATGACACCAGACTTTCCCATGTCAGCCATTTTGGGCATCAGCCATTTTGGTTTATGTAGTAAAATGCTATTTTTTATGAACACATTGACATAGTCACAAAACTTGGTAAAAATTTTAAACAAATTTATAGTAAGTGGCAAATGAATGCAAACAAAGTTGGCAATCAGTCTTTTTTCTGTTCTCATATATAAAACTGTCTATAACTCCAAAAGAAAATGAGATATTTTCACCAAATTTGACACAAACATGTATGGGCACACTATGGGATTGTGCCTCTTGGTGGTGCTATAATTGAACATAACATGAAATTGCCATTGACTACAATAGATTATTATGATATAAAATGCTATATTTTATGAATGCATTGGTGTACTATTAAGAAACTTTGTATGTACCATCCAGACCATGACCTGACAGTACTCAAAATGGATTGAAACAGTGCCACCTTGTGGTTAAAAGTTATAATGTGATTATATATGCTAATAGCTTTCTGTGAATTTTGCCTATTGTAATGAGACTGGTATTAATAGATTCCTTCGGTCATGATACCAATGTTGCTATAGTCAGCCAAACTTCCTGTCCGCCATTTTGATTTATATTGAAAACATACTTTTTCGAACTCCTTCTAGACCATTGGTCCGATTTTGACCAAAATCAAATCATAGAATCGTCAGACCTTGCTGGACACAAAGTTCTGGATTTTGTGTCAATAGACAAAACCGTTTTCGCATACCACAGCAACGAATTTGAGACATGATGCTAAAATGACACTTGAGGCTGTATCTCTGCAATGCTTTGGTAAATTGACACCAAACTTTCTGTGTGTCATTGTTAAGTCACACAGAGCACACCACATTGGTTTGACAATAAATTATGCTGCTAGATAATAAATTATGCTGCTAGATGTTGTATTTTTTTATTTTTCAGCCATTATGCCTAAAATAATCTTAAAATGGTTTTAATTACTCATTCCTGCAGTTGGTCTGAGGCTTGCTTGGCCCCTAATTTCTGCTTGCAGCTATATTTATTATTAATATTTATTTATTTTATTATTTTATTTTTTTGGGGTTGAGTTAGCATCTCTAATTCAGTGGGCTTTTTTGTTAAATGTCTGATAAGGTCTGAGATGGAGTGTTTTGTGTGTGGACCCACAGTATAGTACTTTATACAACATTGTAATTAAATTTGTAATATACTGCTATTTAGGGTTTAATAGACTGAAAAAAATCCAAGTGAGGACACATAAGGATGCAGTAGGCGATCATCCAGAGGAACAGAAGCACGTGTAGCTCTTTCACCTCTTTAGGTCAACTAGTAAGGTCAAGTCCCCCTTCCTAAAACACACAAGAAGCAATCATTTAACTATTAAAATGTAGTACTTCACATATTATGCAATAGTTCATATCAAAACACCGTGTAAGGAACTGCACAAAATTAAGTCTTTATTAATCAAAAATCTGCACCCATGATTATAATTTGGTTTTAAATCCTAAAAGTGGTTGCTGTTTTACTGCCCCTAATGTTCATTACACATGGAAACTGCAGTGAAATGTATGTATAATGTGTAATGTATGTACATTTTTGGAGCTTTGCAGAAATGTAGGTAGAGGCATGCATTTCCAATGACCATAGCTTGTTTCAAAACTACTTTCAACTAAACAATGAAATAACATGTATGTAGAATATAATCCATACCTCATTGTATGTGAAACTGTCGGCTCTCCAGTTATTCTATCTAAAACTCTTCGTTATTGGTTCATATTGGTTCATTATCTGATAGACCATCCTACATTGCACCGGGGAAAAGGTCCTCTCCGATTTGATCCTTATATAGACCATTTTTCACTGGTGGCACAAATGCATCATCAACACCATCAATGTGAGTCAGATTCAGTGCATCTGAGTAAATACTGTCCTTCGTTTAAAATGAACAGCCCAAGTCCAAATGTTCATCACGAGATAATACAGCTATATATTTACCAGACTGTTTCATCGGCAAAGAGTCAGAAGCAGGTGAACAGTTTTCTAATTCACAGTCCCTTTGGGACACATGGATGTCTGCACTTTCATCGTCACCTGACCTAATCAATACATTTGTGTGCTTTAACTGCCTCTTGGTCTCACAAAAAAATTTACTGGCAAACTCTACCCTGTGCATCCATAATTGTATTTAATTCAAGGTCGACATTTGACTCTAGTTTATCTTTATGTTTCAGCACTAATATGTAGCTATATGTGTCCTCTTCATCTGATCCCAGCACTGACATAACATAAACAGCATGTTTTGAAACCTCTGAACAGTTACCAATGTCCTCCAGGCTTCCCATCGAGCCTTTCTTCCATGCTAAAGACTCACAACACTGCCCCCAAGTGGATTCTGACAGGGATTGCCTATTTGACCAGCTGGAACTCTTCATGGTGAGGAAATGTTCAGACAGAGCAGCTAAACTCACAGGGTTGTCTGAAGGACAGGCAGACTCTGACTCTGAGCTGAGCTTTTGATCTCCAGTATAGTAGGTTTGTTCATCTTGGCTGGTCTCAGAAGAGTTATGAAGTCCTCTCAAAGCTTCAGCAGAAATATTACATATAACACGCACCTAACTGAATCAGTCCACATCTGCCTCATCTTTCAATGAAATTTGGTGTGCCTATACAGGAATCTGTTGATGCACTGTCCTTTTGAAATTGTGTGTGTGTGTGTGTGTGTGTGTGTGTGTGTGTGTGTGTGTGTGTGTGTGTGTGTGTGTGTGTGTGTGTGTGTGTTCATTTTCAAGAAATAAACATATCCCCACCTCATTATGGCCTGGACAACATTCAAGAAACTGGGCTACATAAGTGATGACAGACTGCTCATCTGGTTAATGCACTGCAAGATCTAGTGTGCAAAATAAATAATAAATAAATAAACAAAACATCACATTATCATTCATAGATGCTTAATGTTATAGCTGGGGTCCAGTGTCACTCGATTATGAATTCCAGCCTAACTCAATTCTGCTTTTTTTGCTATCACGGTTACAAAGCTAAAAAGCCACACCACACTTTGCCATCAGATTCTCAGGAAATATGACTGGTAATTGTCTTCAGAAATAAAGAAATGAGCGGGCCCAGAATTTTACTGCAGAACTATAGCTCATGTGTTTTCATTACATGTTTATTTCTGAAGTGTGAAAGCAGGTCATACAGCAATTAAGTGCATTCCCCTAGAAGGCACAAACAATACACATCTATTCTTCAAAGAAAGTGAATGGTTTGTTTGTGTGTTACCATCTGGATCCAGCAATGGAGGAATCCCCAGCCACTCATTTGCTGCTGTGTAGGCTGTCTCCATATTTAGTCTGGGCTCAGAAGACAGAGCTTTCCCCATGTTCACAAACTGAGGGCAGAAGAATTTAATCAGATCCAGAAATGCCAATCCACTCCTACAGCTTTTACCAAAATCAAGAAAATAAAATGATCCTGTTCCTGAGTTCAACTCACTTTTCATGATCTTCATTTACACTGTAAAAAATTATTTGATGAGTCAACTAAAAATACTTTGTTCCCCGCTGCCTAAATTTTGTTTTTATTTTGACAACATATTTCTTGTTGAAACAACTTCCCATTAGAGTGGAATTAGTTCAGGTAACAAACTTGTTTAAGTTGACTTGACTATTATTTTCTTGCCCAGTCAACTTAAATCATGTTGTGTCAACTGGGATTTTTTTTTCTTTGCATGGATCAATAATCGTAAACAAATGTCTTAAATTTTTAAATAAAGATGACAAAACACTTTTCTTTATATTTCATTTATTTCATGATAGAGACAACACTTTCATTCACATTTAAATTGAACAAGCAATTTGCTGACAATTGAAAAAATAAAAAATAAATAGCAAAATACACACACGCGTCTATCTGAACCGACACTTGAAAGTGTGATGTATAATAAATTACCTTGGCATGGGATTGAGAAACAAAGATAGTTGCATTTCAATTCCTCAGATCAAAACCATTATTGATCTTTTTAATTTTAAAAATAATTAAAACTCCCCCCACCATAATGCAAGTAAATGGTCTGTCATGACTTTGGTCTGTTCAGCAGGTTGTTGTTGTGTTTTGACAGTTCACCATGTGATCGTTGTCTTCGTGGTTCCTTCCCCATCGTTATCCCAATTACTACTACAGCTGCCGTCACACCTTTGACTTGTTTATCCCTTAATTCTCCCTCTTCTTAAGTTCCCCTCATGTGTAGTCTTGTGTCCGGGGCGGTTGGCGCACACTGCTAATCTCGGGTAAGGTGTGTCTGAAACTTTGCGTCGACACTCGGAACGAGGGTGTTGGACAAAGTTTTTCAACGATTGTGGGGTAGCATCAACTGTGCTGAGACTTGAGAGGATGGAAGCAGGTAGTATGGATGATGAAGATGATTCTTCAGTAATTGATAGTGAGGGATTGTCACAGATTCATCAAACAAAAGGAAAAATCGAGATTCTGGGTCAGATGACAACAATACTAGTGTAGTAATAAACAAAGCAAGGAAATTTAAGGTAGAATACAAAGTAATGGTCGCGTTTTCTGGAACCGTTGAAAACATCTATAATCCAATGAAACTTACAAAAATAATAAAAAAAACTATTGGAAATATTAAATCAGCATGTCATACAACCGTGTCCTCCTTTTTTGTGTTGACAAAAAGCAGCAAGAGATTGCATTGACTATCAAAGAGCTTGGAGGTAAAGCAGTCAAATGTTATGTACCGGGAGAACTTGATAATCTTAAAGGAGTGATTATGGGGGTACCTGTATCCTTATCTGATGAGGTTTTAAAGGCACAGATTGCAAATGAAATGGTGACAGAAGTGAAGCGTCTGCTTTCTAGTAGAAATGGTAAAAAAGAGAGAAGTACTACTATTGTACCAACTTTCAATTGTAAAAACTTACCGGAACGTGTTAAAATTGGATATGTGTTATACGGTATGGCCATTTATTAGACCCGCATTGAGATGTTTTAATTGCCAAAGATTGGGGCATGTTGATTCTGTCTGTTAGGGGAAAAAAAGATGTTGCAAATGTGGCGGAGAACATGATTATGGAAAATGTGGAGAGGGGGTAGAACCTAAATGTTGTAATTGTGAAGGGCCACACAGCGCAGCGTTTATAGGCTGTAAAGCCCAAAAGCAAGCAACGGAAACAATGAAACTCAAAACAGTGCAGCATATATCATATGCTCAAGTAGTCAAGCAAGTACAAGCGACAAATGGAAATCTGAGGGAAAATATCATAACTCCGTCTAAAGACACCTGCAGTCATAAATGTCTTGAGGAAGGAAACTTGCTTGTGGTAAACAAAATTAATTTTGTAGCATTTATAGCTGAAGTCATTAATTGTTCAGCTCAAACAGACAAAAGAACTGAAAAGCTGAAAATTATTATATCTGCAGCTGCTCGACATCTTGGTATTACTGAAGTGTCAGTGGAACAGATTAAAACGATACTTGGACTAGGAACAGTAGGGAAGGATGATCCTTTGGGTAGGCAGAGAAGTAAAAGTAAGATATGAAAATAGTACAGTGGAATGCTCGAAGTTTGATTGCGAATGGACAAGAACTTAAAAGATTTATTTACCAGCTAGCAGTTTTACCTGACATTATATGTATTCAGGAGACTTGGCTTCGTCTGCAGTTAAACTTTTGTATTCCTGGGAGACCAGTTTAGGCTGGTTTTAGCAGTTTTTTTTTTTTTTCAGCAGGATAGAATAATCTTTATTAATAATCGTGATTATAATTTTAATCAAAATAATCCTGATTATCAGAATTTATATAAATGATAATGTTTAACCATTATCGTGCACCGTTCCAGGTGGATGATGTAGGACATAGGGGTCGTGCATGCACCGGTGATTAGTGACGAACACGGAAGTGCAGAGGAGAGACATCAATATGCCTGTCACGAATTATAACATTTTAAATATGGGTATTTTTCTTACAAAAATGCATCGATTTGCTACAAGAGGCCTTTATTCAGGCCTACATAGAGGCCTACATCATCCCCCCGGAGCAATATGAGGACCATTTTGTGGATGGATGGGTGCACTTTATTTGACTATTTTTGGACTGTTGAAAAAAAAACACACCTGCCTACTGCCATTAAACAACTTGGAAGAGCCAGGACAATTTTTTATTTAACTCAAGTTGGATTTGTCTGAAAGAAGAAAGTCATGAAGTCACCTAGGATGCCTTGAGAATGAGTAAAACATGGGCTAATTTTAATTTTTGGGTGAACTAACCCTATAATGGCCAATATGCCAGCACTGAACATTTTTCAGGATTCACAACAGTTTTCAGCAAAATAATAAAAAATGGCAATGTCCATAAACAGGGTTTCTGCTGGTTTTATGGAGATAAATTACCTAAAAAAGTTTACATGGTTGCCTTAAAATTGTGAGTTAAATAAACTTCAACACAAGTTAACATAACAAAAGCTTTTTGTTAAAGGGGTGCTATTATGCCTTTTCAATTTTTCAACTTTAGTTAGTCTGTAATGTTACTGTTTGAGCATACAAAAGATCTGCAAAGTTACAAAGCTCAAAGTCCAATTCAAAAGGATGTTTTATTTAACAGAAAACACTTTTCAAAAATAACAAACATCTCGTTTGGAATACAACGCATATTTTCCGGGATTTGTGATATTACAAAGATTGACGAATGGGATGAGACCTGGTTGAGCTGCAGTAGAGAAGGGTTATCACTATCCGGATTTAAATCGCGCACAAACTGATTTGATTTTGATGCGGTTTTTAAACTGAAGCTCACAGCAGACTGTTTGGTAAGAGGCAGGACATTTCCAGACCAGGTGCCAAGTGCTGTCAATCACAACACACACTGGCCCAGCTAACCAATCACAGCACAGATTGGCCCAGCTAACCAATCACAGCATATCTCGTATTCCAGAAGGTGGGCCTTCATTTGATACAGGAACTATTCGAGCTGTTCATGCCAGACTGTGTAAAGATGCCTTGTAATAATATAAAATATGTGAAAAATAATGTGCTTTTCGAACAACTTAGAGTTGTGGTCAGCCTAAGGCACATCTGTGCAATAATCATGCTGTCTAATCAGCATCTTGATATCCCACATCTGTCAGGTTTATGGATTATCTCGGCTAAGGAGAAGTGCTCACTAACACAGATTTAGACAAGAGGTGGGTAGAGTACCCAAACACTGTACTCAAGTAAAAGTAAAAGTTCTTCTAGAAATATTTACTCAAGTAAAAGTAAAAGTACTAGTCTTGAATAGTTACTTGAGTAAGAGTAAAAGAGTATCGGATAAAAAATCTACTCAAGTAGTTAGTTACTAGTTACTTTGGGTCATATATACTGAGCCTATTTTTATTTAGATATATAGATAAAATGTATGTAATGTATGTGTGTGTGTATAAATGTATATATTTCATCAGCCTTTACTCCAATTTATGTAATTTATTATAAAACCCAGTCTGTTTACTTAAGTAACAGATATAGGTGTCATGCCATAACATATTTTTAATACGACTGACTTTATATTAAATGTGAATTTAACATTGAAAGTGATATAAATATTGCTACTAATCTTTCATTGTTCAGAAAGAGAGCAAATAACATTTACATTATTAAAGATCATTTTCACTGACAGTCTAGATTTCAATCACAGAAACTCCCATTAAAATCACTGAAACTGTTAACACTGTGAAATCAATATCTTAATTAAAGATTCGTACACACATCTGCACTTTGTTGTTTCTGACGAGAGAATTCGCCAGAAAGAGGTATTCAGTCAGTGAGCGAGTGAAGGAAGAACCGGAATTTTAGCGATGACTCATCTGAATGCCTCTGATTGGCCAATGCTTTAATAAGCCCCAAAGTATCATGTGTGATTGGTTATAATGCGCAGTGCTGTAAAAACGCGTCTGTCTCTGGCTCAGCGCCAGCAAGCAATCACAGATCTGAATTTAGCAGCTGATATGACTTGCTGAACGTAGCCTACTCGCACAGGTGTGGTTGTATTAAAATTAATAAAATCTTAATCGGCTATTTTTTGTCTTTTGGAAGCTGCATTCAACTTGACTCCCCTCTTATTGAATTGTATTTTCACTAGTTAAATGTCACCATAGGCTTCCATTGAAATATAATTGTTGATATCAAGAATTGCTTTCTTACTAGTTGAAATTCCTATTTCGCATATCAGAAATACAATTCTTACTAGTAAAGACCTTTATTTTTGATATCAGTAATCACACGGTTACTAGTACCGACGTCAATTCTTGATATCAACAATTTAATTCTTGATATCAACAATTTAATTCTTGATATCAACAATCTAATTGTCACTAGTGACAATGTTAATTTCTGATATCATGAATGTGATTGTTACTAGTAAGAAAGCCATTTTAGATATCAGAAATTATATTGATATCAGAAATTATTTTTCAGATATCAAAAATAACAATTGTAACATGTTGAAATACATTTACTGATATCAAGAATTAACATTTCAACTAGTAACAACTAAATTGGTGATATCAAGAATTCACATTTTTACTAGTAACAAAATAATTATTGATATCAACAAAGGCAGTTGATATCTGAAATTGTCCTTGCAACTAGTGAAAATAGAATTACTGATATCTTAAATAACATTTTACCTAGTAAAAATACTTTTACAGATATGTAGAAATGCCATTTTTACATGTAAGAATAGCTATGGTAATGAGATCATGAATATTAATGAGATTTTCGACACTCCTCCTTTTTCAGCATTGGCCAAAGATGGCAGAAGAACGTCCATGTGCAGAAACGGCTCCTGTTGGCGCATCACCATCTGCACCACAGAAATTGATACTACAGCTACGTTTTTTGTATCTTTGACAAACACTACCACACGTTGGGAGGCGGAGTTAAATAGTCTCTGTCAAAATAAAATAAAAATAATTATTAAAAATAACCTACAGGAGCGTTTTTTTTCATGAGAGGGCAATCGAATGTGCCCGTTCTTTTTTTTTGCGCTGTATCTTGTCGTTTATCCGCCATAAACATTCATAAAGGGTTGCACTCGTCATTAAATTATGCACATAACCAAAAAGGAGTTCATTGCTATGCACATATCCAAAAAGGAATTCATGATAACTAAAATAACAATTTTTACTAGTGAAAATGTAATTTTAACATGTAACAATTAAGTTGAAGATATCAAGAATTATGTGTATTACTAGTTGTAATTTCATTTTTGATATGATAAACGCATTTCTGCATTTGTGATGACGTCATTTTTGATATCAAGAATACGTGTCGTTACTAGTTAAAATGTAATTGTTGATATCAACAATTCAATTCTTGATATCAAGAATTGACGTCGGTACTAGTAGCCGTGTGATTACTGATATCAAAAATAAAGGTCTTTACTAGTAAGAATTGTATTTCTGATATGTGAGATCGGAATTTCAACTAGTAAGAAAGCAATTCTTGATATCAACAATTAAATTTGAATGTAAGCCTATGGTGACATTTAACTAGTGAAAATACAATTCCTGATATCAAGAATGAACATTGTTACTAGTGAAAATTGAATTGTTGATATCAAAAATAGCAATTGTTACTAGTAGAAATCTAATTCCTGATATCAAAAATTAACATTGTTACTAGTGGAAATGTAATTGTTGATATCAAAAATTCTAATTGTTACTAGTGGAAATGTAATTGTTGATATCAAGAATTAACATTGTTACTAGTGAAAATTGAATTGTTGATATCAAGAATACATATCCTGCGAATGAATAAAAGTTAATTTGGCTTGCCATACTATGACACTTTTGTCACAAGCTTCAGTCTCCAATTGAAATTTCATGTAAAAGATAAAACGGGACTTCTGTAAACTGTCTCCTTTTGTGTTCCATAGACAAAAAAAGTTTGGAACTATATTAGTGTAAGTTAATTATGTAAAGTTTTAATTTTGATTTATTGTGGCTCAGTAAATGAATTCACTTACTTTGCCATGCTTTTCTTTGCCCATCTAAGCAGAGTCTTTATGGCTGTACTGCGGTACTTGAGATTTTGAGATGACATTTTGCCTTTAGAGGGTAGGATGTCAAAAATGTAATCTCTAGGTCAGGGGTCATCAACTATATTTGTCAAAGGGCCAAATTTTTTCTCTGCAGACACTGTAAGGGCCAGATACTCGTAATATAAAATAAAATTTGAATTGTATCCCAATATGTTATTATTTGATATACTAATTCTAATTCCAAATTTAAGTTATTTTTTTAAATATTACCTGTACTGCAGCGAGCCACCAGGGGGCGATAGCGATATTTTATGCTTCATATTTGTGAGGCTGTCAAGCTGTCCATCACTGTCACATGCAGGTCGTAGTTTGTGGAGAACACTAGAAGAAAGGCCTTCTTAATATATTTAAATGAAAAAAATGGCACACTCAAAGAGCCTTAAGTGAAAAGTTGATTCAGAGAACCGTAGTTTTAATGAAGAATGGACTGATAAGTACGTATTCATAGTGCATACTGTTAGAAATGCTGTACCTGTGTGCCTCACATAGGCGTCGATTTCGGGGGGGACGGGGGGGACGCGTCCCCCCCAGATTTCGTCATGAGTCATTTTGTACCCACCACTTTTTTTTTTTTTTTAAAACCTCGAGTTCTGCTGCTGCGCTGGCTACACGCTTTTCTGTTCATTAAAACTGTAACAACTGTAAAATTGGGATACGTTCTAGGTTGGGGGAGTCATCGTGTCACTGTTATTATTTTCTCTATAGACGGTTTCAACGGCAACAACATAAACAAACGTTACTGCGCATGCGCGCTTTTGCGGACCTAACTTAACTTCCGGTAGACTTCCAAATAGAATCAATAACAACAGCCAAGTCCCTCTAGAGTAGATATTTTTTGATAACAAACAAAATATGTTTGCTGCATGGATCAGGCGGACTTAATGAGAATGCAAATCCATTCTTTGCCAATAGGAGATGTTTTAAAGCATAGACATAAAGCGCGAGAAATGGAGGTTTCCCCAGTAACAGCTGTAAACAAAGTACGCTCACACACGCTGCTTTATCAGGCATATAACATGCAAGTCTTCCTTCAGAAATACAGCGATATAAAAAACACCTGTGCCTCGTTTTGATATCTAAACATATAAATGTAAGGGATTATTATTATTAAACGTGCAGTACATAACGTTACTCATGTTTATTCAGCGAAGCCTTTTTGAAAATCGATCAGTTTTAAAATTGTGGTGAGTTTCCAAAAATAAATAAATGTATGGGAAACACATCCCGCAGCACAACCACCTGAGCCCTCAGTCTACTCATCGCCTTGACTTTAACCGCGTTTGTAGAAGGCACTGCAGCCAGACCGATATACACAACACAGACCGGAAGTTAACTTAGGTCCAGGCGCGTGCGCCCGATGAAACCGTCTATATGACTATCGCGCTTCTTTTTTTTTAAGAATGTTTTTCAAATGAGTTGACAGTTTGGAATGGACAGTGAACGAGCGGGAACGAGGCTACCTAGAGTCTTTGCTGGGATTGGCCAGAATTTCTGGCGAATGTATCATAGACGAGCAAGTCATTTAGCCTTCATACAATATCACAAGGTTGCATCCTAGTGCCATGGACTATAACATATCAAAGTGATAACTTGTAGAACAAATGGATGTTGTTGTACACACAGCATGGGTCTGCAGACCATTGACACAAAGGTAAGACGCGATAACTTATGTTTATTAAGATTTGCTGGTATTATGGCTAGGTCTTGTGCATTTGCACACAAGGGATCGGCTGTTTTAATTCTTCTCTTGCAATTAATGTTACGTTAGACTTCCTTAGCCACCAACTTAATTAGCTAGTTACGGTTTGCGTTCATACAGCAAGTGTTGGGGGAGATGATTGTTGAGTAGTCAGTATCTTGTTTAATTATTGCTTGAATCTATTGCTGAATTCTGGAATAGTTGTGATGATGATGATGATGAGGAATGGATCAAGTTTTAGTCAAAATGCCTGATGTAGATTGGATGGATGCATGTTGTTTTGAATTGAGAGCAGTCAGATCATGGTGTGATAGTCAATAGTGTTCATGTGCTACACGTATTTTTGCTTTTTCAATCTTGATAAAATTTGTAGTGCTTAAGTTGTGTTGTCTGTTATTTCTTGATAATAACACCGTTGCCATGAAAAACAGAGCGTTGCTATGGACGCGGCAGGATTCTAATCGTAGAGACGGAACTATTTTCTTTAGCGGAAGCAATACAATCGTGTTTAAATCAATAAACTCTTTTTTAAATCAATATTTTGTCAAATTATTGATTTATTTGGTGGGTAGCCATGTAATAAGCGGGATAATGTAGAGCGAGGCCCGATTTTGGGTTAGATTTTTTTCCCCGTTTTCAGTGGTTATAAAGCAACATGAAAGAGAAATTTGGTAATCATTGTTTAGTTACATTAAACCACGTCATGGCCATGTCATATTGTCAACATGGTACTTATATGATGATATGAAGCAGATTAGTGGGTCATATATCATATGTCTAATGCTTTGTACGGCTTTCTTCTTCATAAAACGAGTCGGACATCATCACATTTTTGTATACATTTTTATTTATTTACATTAATAAGATACAGGACGTCTTTCAAAACATGACCTGCGCGAAAGAGAAAAAAAAATGCATCATTGTACCCACCACTTCTGAAAATGCACTTCTGAATGCGTCTCTGTCCCCACCACATTTCAAACCAAACTGACGCCCATGGTGCCTCATTTGCTTTTTTTTCTCGTTATATTTAAAAATAAATAAATATGGAACGGACCCGAATATTCGTTCGGTGGGTTGGTATTCGATTTGAAAATTTGACATTCGAATATTATTAATTTTTTTTTTTTTTTTTTTTTTTGCACACCTGGGATCCCCCGCGAAACGGTTCTCATTCCCCCTTGAATAAGGCCAGCGACACACTGACTGTGTGAGCGTCTCAGCTGCGTGGTTGTTTTTTATTTCGGCTCCCATTTAACAGGTTGGAGTTTGCACACTGAAACACGCGTCTCAGGCGCGCTCGAGCCACTCGGAAAACGCGTGCATGCTAGAAATAGAACCGACGCGTGTTCCAGCAACGGCAGTGTTCTCTGGCTAGAGCACAGAACAGCGGAGTTTGTATGGACCGAAGTGCATGTCTGAGCTTCTGTTTTGTTGTTTTGACATTGTGGAAAATAGAATAATAGAAACAAAATGTATTAGCATTTACCCGTTATTATTAATCTAAATTAATCTCGTTTTTAATTTAACTTAATTTCGTTTTTTCTTTATTTAAATTTCGTTTTTTCTTTATTTAAATTCGTTTTTTCTTATTTAAATTTAGTTTTTTCTTTAATTGAAATTTCGTTTCTCGAAATAATAAAAATGCAAACGGACATACAGACACAGATTCCTGCCTTTATTAGAGAGAAAAATATGTTAATTACTACCGAAGCTTCGAAGCTCAAAAAATGGTATTCAGATCAGCCCTAAACTTTTTCCTCTTACAAGGCTATTCCTAAATTCAGTATTATTCTGGGGGCCGGATGGAAACCTCTGGCGGGCCGGATTTGGCCCACTGGCCGCCAGTTGACGTTGCATGCTCTAGGTGATGCTGGAGAACTATGACCTGAACAGCTTCTGCCACAAGGTAATAACAGCAGACTGAAGGTGGATGGAAACTTCTCCAGGCTTCCTGTAACCTGTTTAATCTTGGAAGGGGAAATGATATAAAATATCCCATTTGAACTCAATTATATGGAGCCCTGCACAAGTATTGAAAAAGTATTGAAATTGAGGCCACAAGGAATTTGTTCCCATGACTTATTAATCAATCGCTATAGGATTTGTTTAATTCTATAGTTGTCACATTGTACTTACTCTCTTGTTTTATTTTTATTTTTTATTACATTTAGTTGAATAATAAATCTATAAATCCCCACCACATGTAATATATGGGTCACCGTATCTCTGTACCTTGTGAACAACACATTTTGTACAAAAATCAAAACTTACATTTATGTCCTCTAGAAAATTCAAGACCTTAGAAATATTGTTTAGTCTGAAGATGTGATTTAGAAATGGCCTGAATTTGTCAAGCTGTAGGAAATGAAAAACTCTTCTAGAAAAGCCAAATCTATGTATGAAAGATTTATAGTGATTAAACTTTATCTTTTCAGCATAATATGTGATGACAAACCATATTTCAGCCTGACAGTTCTTTAAAAGAGCCATGAGAATCTTTTTTCATCCTGAATATTAGTGAATAAGTTATGAACATGTAAACGTGGGTCACACTACAACACAGAGAGACACTTTTTTAAAGATGATAGTTACAGATTTTTAAATAATTGTGATTAATAATAACAAACATGTAGAAATGTGTACAGAAACAACACCATGATACTTTGTTTTCAATACTTCTCTTGTATAGGCCTATATAGTAAATGTCATGTAAATAGAAGTAAAATTTTGATAATTGTGTGGAATTTGCCTTTGCTTGTCAAAAGCTGAATATGTTGATTGGCTTTGCAGTAGAAAAAAAAAGACAATTCTCACTCTCTTCAAATGCATGTTCATCCAAAAGTAAAAGTTTTCTCTTGGACTGCCTGCTTCTCATTTGTACACACACACACAAATTCAAAATGAGGCTTTTTCACAAGAGTGTAGGAGTATGGATACACAGCAACAGAGGTTTAGAGTCAACGTTAAAAGTTCTGTAAGTGACATGCTATCATTTCAGAACAATATAACAGGTTTAGTGCAGATGAGAACAGGTATAAGCATGTTCACTTTCATTTTAAGAGACATGCACTGAGTTAAATAAATGAGGACGTTTGTCTTCTGTTTCTACAGAAGTTTCTACATTCACACTTTACATTTCTATTACTTTTCCTTTGCATTTTGTTAAATAATAATAATAATAATATGCAGTAAAATCAGCACTGTAATATTTGCAGTGTTAAAAGTTGTTAATTTCCAAAGAGTTGAATTAACAATCTACAGTGTTAAACAGTACTCATGTTCAGTGTTGTTAAATGGTGTAATTTAACTTTTACACTAAAAGTGCAAAATAAAAAACCCGCCGAATTGTCTGGACTCCGCCCCTCAGTTACTGCTGCCTCGAGAATAGATGACGCCATTTTTTTCTTCAAGCGACCAAGACGGTAAGTTGGATTGCTTGTCTCGATAAAAGTACAGTGGAAAAAAATTTTTGCTGATAATTTTACCCAAAATATGATTGGCGGTGAACACATTTAGAAATTACTAACTGCGAGTGTTTTTGTCAGGTTTAGTGTCAAGTTTGAGTTTGTGAGGTGCTGAGATGTAAGTTACAGAAGAGTGAAAGTTTCTCATGCCGTTTCGATTTCCTGAAAAAAGGTGACTAACTTACGTGTAAAGTAACTTTTTGGAATGTGCTTATATATGTACTTTTTTATGTTATAACGTTAAATGCTTTACGCTTCTTTCAATTAGGTTCACTGACGTCCTCTCGCCTCTGTTCCCGCCGAGGCCTGGGTTTACTGGAGTCTGACGCTGAAGACTGAAGCTGCTCAGTTACATTCGGTAGGTTTTCTGCTCAAACTAGACAAATGTATTTGTTTTTGAAAGTACATAGTGTGGCATTTCGCCATTTCCATGCTTTGAAATGGTAATAGTGGGACTGTTAAACATTACGCGCTAACAAATTCGTTTTTTGTGACTCATAAAACCATGTTGAAGTGTCTGTTTCACCCCTGCAGATGTACAGTGTTTCTGCAGACAGAGCTGCTATAACGCGGAACATTTACCACTCATTTGATTGATGTTATCTAACATCAATCAATGCATGCATTTTTTTGCTGATTTTGTCATATCTGTTATCTAGAATGGACAGTGATATTGCATCAATTGGTCTCCTACTTCATTTGATTCCACCATCATCACAAGGCTGCAAGGGACCTGGAAAAATGTCATCCTGTCAAGCTGAAAAACTTCTTCAAAAAGGTTCATTTTGGAGATTTATGTCACTACCTATGGTCTGCCTCAAAATATTACCAGATGGGTTGTATATGAAAAACGAATATAAATAAAATTAGTTGGAGAACTGACCTTGATTGTTACTTTTATCTGCAGGCACTAACAAGAATAGCTTGATTGCAGAGAAGGACCACACATCCTTATCTGCTCGCTGATGGGACAACGAGGTACATCATTCATGGATGCTGCACAACTCAAATTTACATGTCATATTTGTTAATGTCTAGGTAAATTTGATGATGTTGTGTTTAATTAAGTACATTGTTTCTGTGCAACACTTAATGAATGTAAGTTATATACATAACAAAGAAGTGTGAAACAACTGAAAATACGTCATATTCTACGTTCTTCAAAGTAGCCACCTTTTGCTTTGATTACTGCTTTGCACACTCTTGGCATTCTCTTGATAAGCTTCAAGAGGTAGTCACCTGAAAACTCTGCGGTCTAGCTCACCCCAAACCATCTCGATTGGGTTCAGGTCCGGTGACTGTGGAGGCCAGGTCATCTGGCGCAGCACCCCATCACTCTCCTTCTTGGTCAAATAGCCCTTACACAGCCTGGAGGTGTGTTTGGGGTGATTGTCCTGTTGAAAAATAAATGATGGCCCAACTAAACTCAAACCGGAGGGAATAGCATGCCGCTGCAAGATGCTGTGGTATCAAGTCAAGTCAAGTCACCTTTATTTGTATAGCACTTTATACATCACTGATTGTGTCAAAGCAGCTTTACAGTGTCAAACAGGAAAATTGTTTGTCAAAAATGCAAGAGGACTATAACAAAGAGTCATTTTTCCAGCTAAAGTCAGTTCGTTGATGATTCAGTGATGTTATCATCCAGTTCAAGTTCTCTATGGTGCAATCAGTCAAGAGTAACACACACACACACACACACAAACACATTGAGCTCGTGGTGAGCAACGGTGGATTCAAGCTTCCAACTGAATCCGGAAAAACCTACAGATAGGGGTGAGGAGGGAGGGTGAGAGAGAAAACATGTTAGTCTGAACTGACCAGAGATGGGGTTTCCCTCCTTTTTTTTCAGTTTAAAACACAGTTTAATTATGGCAATTCAAAGTATCTGAAAGGCGCACTTCTCCTGCCAGACAACATCTGACTGCCACTGCTTTACTCTGCCTGTTTTTAGATTGGTAACGGTACACAACAAACCATCACCGCCGTAGAAACAGTTCACGACTTGTTGAAAGAATATCGCACGTGATAGTTCAGAGTCTAGAGAGTCACGCCTTTTGCTCCTTCGGTTTTATCTGTGCAGCCTCATTGAGTCTCCAGCCACAGCTGATACAGGAGACAGGATCTCGAGACTGCGCTGTTATTATCGGGTAGTTAAACGTGCCTTACCTCTCACAAATTGTAAGAAAATACACGAGGATTTCACCAATCCAAACACGAACTATAGCAACATTAGTCATGTGTCGTTCGTGAACGAATCATTCTTTTTGAACCAATCTTTTAGGTGAGCGAATCGTTCTTGTTCACGTAATCCACTGACTCATATTTCTCGTTCAGTGAAGTTTCTCCCTCCATAGCAGTGCGGCGCTATAAGCAGCGCATGCACAGCTCAGTGAACCGGGTAACAACCATTTCATCCTGTCAAAGAATTACTCAACCTCGAGCCAATAGCCTTCGAGTATGAGATGTGAAAGAGTATGTGATTTGTTGAATGTAGTGAACGAATACGGTCCGTGTCGAATATGCCCTTCAATGAACGAGTTTCATATGAGTCTGAACTAGATCTAGAGATCTTATCGTTCGTGAACTAAATGACTGAACTGGTGCACGAGTTGAATAATTTAGTACATCTCGTTCGTTAATGAAATGACTGAACTGGTACCCATGTCGTTCGTGAACGAGCTGAATGAACGGATACATGTCGTTCGTGAATGAAATGAACTGGTACATCGCTTATCTCGTTCGTGAACGAAATGAATGAGAGTAAACCGGGTTAGTCTGACATTTATCATGTCAATCTCGGAAAATGCAAAGCGCAGTTATAGGTACAGTACTATGCACATACTTGTTTTGATATTTAGCAACTCCACGTTTAATCCCCGATTTATGAATGTGAATATATAATATACAAACTGTCTGACCAAACAATTAAAATGCTTATTAGGCAAGAAAACCTTGTGTTTTGTTCATCTAAACAACTTAATTAGACTTTATATATTGAATGCGATTATACACACATTTTAATAAAGCCAGATCAGTTTTTGTAACAAATGAATACGTTCCTTGACTAAAGACATAACACATAATACATTATTTTTTGCCACCTGCTGGCATATTTTGTGTAATACCAGAGAATGTCTAATAGGAAGAGAATTGGCACTCTCTGCTTACTTCCGGGTTCTGGATTGGTTGCAGTAACACGTCTCTATCCACGCGGGGCGCTCGCGAGCGAGTGCAGAATGAATGGAGGTCTATGGCTAAATACCCCTCAAAACCCACTTTTCTCAGGATATAATTTTTTGTCTAGTAATTTAAATGTTGTATTCGAAAGGGGGGGCTACGATAATACACTCAGCTGAAAATTGCATTTTTAAGTTCACTTATCTGCTCTAAAAAAGCGTTCAAAAATGTGATGACGTCACATATTTTCACACTGCCAGAGGGTCTGCTTTACGGCAATTTCTTTTGTGCCCTTTTTGGTTCTTCCGCCCCTGCCCCGGAGGTCTGTGCACACCACTGATAGGCTACAGTCTAAGCAGATGCTGAAGTTGTTAAATCGTAAACAAACGATCTGTATGGAACAATTGGTTAAGGTACGTTAAGTGTTCGACACCCAGCCACTTGGAAGCGCCAGAGAAAGTCTAATAGACAGGCTCTGGCAGCGCGGACTCCTATTAGACATTCTCTGGTCATGCGCGATTTTACCCGCGCTCCAGTTTTTTATCAACATTCCCGCCCAGGTGCCGGTATCCTATGACCATTTATACAGGAGCAAGAAAGCACATTACCTTTTTTTGTCCTTGGGGAATGAAAAGAATGACAGTCCATTCCCACTGTTGGAACAATTGCTGCACATCTACGAGGCATTTTCTTTATTTCTAATTTATGCTATGATCATTGAAATATTTTTGAGCGGGATATTGACTGGATTATTTAAGGTTGTCATACCATAACCTTACCATGTATATAAACACATTGAACACAAGAATAGAAAAAACACTCAAATTACATTTATTCCCATGTACTTTTTACAATACATTTATAACGATATGAAAATAAAATTGCCCGCAGCAAAATATAAATACAGTACACAAAAATTAACTTCGACAGAAAGTCCTCCTTAAGATAATGTCAGACATTCCAGAGCCCGTCTACATTAGACATTCTCTGGACATTCTCAGACGGGCTCGAGCTCTTTCTTCTGATTCTGCTTTAGCTTCAGGTGCCATCAAGTGTGGTCTGTGGTCGTAATCAGTCGCAAGTCCGTCACTGACCAATCAGCATTCATTAGCAGAATGCTAGCTTGTTCCGGCCAACAAAGGCCCCACCTGTAAGAAATCGAAAGGACATAAGTACTGGTTCATTCAACTTTCGACCTATAACCTATGTTGAACTTGCAAAGCCTACAATAAAATCTGAGATTTCTCAACGGCAATCGGGTGAAAGAGACACATTTAGCCGTATAGCCCCATTGACTCCCATTCAGTCTGCACTCGCTCGCGATCACCCCCAGTGGAATTCTAATGGAACTGCAACCAAAATCAATACAATGGGGCTGAATAGGGAGTGCCAAGGCTCTCCGTAGACGGGCTCTGGTAATACGAAGAAATTATCACTGAACGAATCAGTGAACGATTCTGAACGAATCATTTTGGTGAACGAACTGAAAATGAACGAATCTCTAGAAAGAATCATAATTTCCACCACTAAGCAACATTCAATTAAACAGAGCTTCGTGAATGAATCATTCGTTGATTCAAAACGCTGATTCAGTTTCAATAAAACGGTCTAAATGATTCGTTCACGAATCGGACTAAGTCCGTTCGCGCAATAGCGAGTCTATTTTTACTATTTTTAGAAATGCTAATTATATTATATTTAATGAGCTGGCTCAATGAAACATGAAAAAAAGAGGAATCAATGAGTCTTTTATTTGAACCGGATCTTTAAAACGAAATGTGTGAAAGAACCGATTCGTGGACATGAGTCGGAGGAGCATGTACCGGAAGAAAAAGCTATAACCTTCACTAATTACTTCCAAAGAGCTCTTCTGTACTCTTTGTTACTTCTTACAAGAGAAAGCAACAAACGTTTTTAAATTACAGTGGCGATATATGTAACAGTATACATTTTATAAAATAATTAACTCTGCTAAACTGTCTGAGATCAAGAGCAACTGGTGTAACAATCATGACTGACGGATTATTTAACCAATCAGAGAGGATGAAGACAAAAAGGAGACCCAATAGTTTTCATCCTTTCAGTGTTTATACTCGAAGGGGCGGAGCTTGTGTGCAGAGAGTTACTTCAGCGAGGCTCTATAGCGTTTGTTAAGAGAAGTGTCAAACGTATTTAAACCTCTTTTAATCTCTACCAAACCCTTCAGACTTGCACGATGAACAGCATTATGATAATGGCAGCACGGTGTCTTCGATCGGACGCGTACAGAACCGCGCAGAATAACGTAGAGCTGCTGTCTGGTTGGGCTCGCCTCATGTCCTCCTCTTCAGCGGCCCAGAAGACCCTGGAGGAGATGGTGAAGAAGGACAAAGTGGTGGTCTTCATAAAAGGCACCCCTACACAGCCCATGTGCGGCTTCAGCAACGCCGTCGTCCAGATCCTGAGAATGCACGGGGTCGACAGCTATGCTGCTTATAACGTGCTGGATGATCAGGATATCAGAGAAGGTCAGTGCCTGGTGATTGTGGCATGAAGGGTTTTGAGTTTTTACCAAACTGGAGTTTAATACTGGTTTGAATGACAGTATCTCATAATGACGATAAACTTCCTCATAATTCTCATAATATAACATTTAGAAAAAAAAAAAACGGCAAAACTAACAATTATGAGTTAAAAGTTGTATATATATATATATGACACACACACACTGTTGGGGGTAATACATTACAAGTAATGCGAGTTACGTAATCAGATTACTTTTTTCAAGTAACTTTTTCAGATAAGTAGCAAGTTACTATTTATTGATTTATTTAATGTAGTCCTAAAATAAATATTAATATCCATTAATTCATCTCACTCACAAAAAATAAAATAAAAACACGGATTCAGTATTCCTCAAAATTAATAAAAATAATGCAATTCAGAAAATGATGCAAACCTGCAATAATTAAATGTTAAACAACACAAATATCTTGTATGCATTTAATCCCATTCTATAAACCAATGTCTTTGCTTCTGACCTTCGATGATCCAGTTCAACCATACTAATATGCAAAAATTACTCTAGACAAAAATTTTTTACAATTGTGTTTACATTTCTTCTTCTGGATTCTACTGTACGGTCGTAAATTTACTTTCCCTTCAGCCAGAGGTGTGTTAATTTTACTTTTGGCGTGAAAGGGCTTTTATATTTGCCAAAACGTTTTTTATTTTAAAAACAAAAAAGCAAGCCCTATCCAGATTTAAAAAAGTAGTGTAAAAGTAGCGTAAGGCGTTACTTTCCATAAAACTAAGTTATAATTCATTACTTTTAAAAGTAACTTTCCCCAAACCTGTGTGTGTGTGTGTGTGTGTGTGTGTGTGTGTAAATATATCAAGTCAAGTTCAAGTTTGTTTATTTCTAGAGCACATTTACTTCCGGTTTTAAGCCGACCAAAGTGCTGTACAGTAATCACGACAAAATACATACTAACCAGCTACGTCACTATCAGCAATCAAATATAGTGCATTAAAAGTTAGTTCAAGTAAATACACATTAAAAGTAATCACGATAAAATACGTAATGTACCAACAACGTCACTATCAACAATCAATTAAAGTGCATAAAAAGATAAGTTCAAGTAAATTACACATTGAAAGCCACTCCAAACAAATATGTTTTTAGAGCTGTTTTAAACTCTGATAAAGTGGAAGCCATTTTAAGATGAATAGGAAGATTATTCCATAAAGTGGGGCCCACCACTTCAAAAGCTCTATTTCCCCTCTTTTTCAAGCGGGTTCTAGGTATACGAAGGAGGGATTTGTTTCCTGATCTCAGTTCTCGCTTTGAAGTATATGGGTGGAGTAAATCCGATAAATACGATGGTGCAAGATTATTTAAGGATTTATAGACTAATAATAAAATTTTATAGTCGATTCTATATTGGACAGGTAACCAGTGAAGGGATCTCAAAAGAGGTGTCACATGATCAAATTTTTTGCCACCTTTCAAAAAGCGTGCTGCTGCATTCTGAACAACTTGTAATCTCGAGATTTGATTCTTGGAAATCCCATAATAAAGAGAGTTGCAATAATCTAGCCTGGATGTTATAAAGGCATGAATAGCAACTTCAAGATAATCATTGGATAGGAAAGATTTAATTTTGGAAAAAGAGCATAGATGAAAGAAACTAGAGCCCACTACCGAGGCAATTTGCCTATCAAATTGTAAGTTGTTGTCTATTACCACACCTAAATTCTGAACCTTTGCTGAGATAGTGAAATTTAAAAGATCAAGGTTAGGTAAATATTTCCTTCTTATATATATGTGTGTGTGTGTGTGTGTGTATATATATATATATATATATATAACATTAGTTTCTCATTATTAGGTTTTAAGTTATTCCAAGAAGGTATTATTATTAGAACTTTTTTTTTAAATATCACACAGTAATCAAAAACTCCTTATTCCTTATAAAGAGAAAGTTTCTCATTAGCTATTTAGTCACCTTTATGAGATATTAATGAGAAACTAAGTTGTCCTTTTACGAAAGTATAGTTACAATGAGAAAATAATATGCAAATTGTAAATAATAACATTGTGAGGAATAATATAGTTTAGTAATTGTTATGAGACATGAAACATAGAAACCAAGTTATTTTATTTATTAATTGTAATACTGTTTTATTATAACAAGTTTTATCATAGTAATGACTTACTTATATGAACAATAATTTAACAATAATTTGAAACGTTATTATGAGTAAGTTTCTGTAAAGTCATTATAATAAGCAAGTTTCCCACTTTTTATGAGAAACCAAGGCATTGTTACATAGGTTTCTCATGATTGAGATGTTTAGTCACTATTTTGAGATAATAATGAGAAACAAGTTATTATTATAAGAAGGTTTCTAATTATGAGACATTTTACTCCCTTAATAACGACTTGACATCTATTATTATCAGAAAGTTTCTTATTATGAGACGTATTTCTATTAATTAATTTTCTATTTCGAGATGTTAAATAGATTAATTATTATGAGAACATTTTCCATTATTACAACAGTTTGTCATTGTTACAAGGCAATCACTTGACATCTCAAAACAGTAAGATGCATAATAAGACACAAGTTATTTTAATTTGATTTTTTTTTTATTATTTCATGAGAAACCAGGGCATTATTACATGAAAGTTTCTTCTTATTATTATATGAGATGTTTAGTCATTATTGCAAGATATATAATGACAGTTTCTCATTATATTTTTTCCTCATAATATTGACTTACAATTGAATTGTTACAATTGAGAAACTAAGTATATGAGAATGTTTCTCATCATAATTACAAATGTTCTCATTATTATGAGATGTTCGGATTTACTGATTTTTAACTTTACGTATAAAAACTGTGGAAGCCCATTTCTGCTACAGTTGAGTGAAACTCAGTGTAACTTTGAAATGTGTTAGTTTGGTCAGAACAGCAGTAGTAGGTTAATGGCACCAGCTGTCCAGTTCTGCCGGCTCTGATTGCCTTTATCAGTCCTGTGCAGCAGAAAGAAAGAGGTGTTAACCCTGCATGACTGAGGTTAGTTTCCAAACAGTAAAGCCTAGACTCTGACGTGCTTAAGTGGAATTAAAAAGAGAACAGTCATGCTAAATAACACTACTGACATGTGACTTTAATTTTCCCAAAAAAGGAGTAAAGACTTTGTCCAACTGGCCGACGATTCCACAAGTGTTCTTCAATGGGGAGTTTGTAGGCGGCTGCGATATTCTTCTTCAGATGCATCAGAGCGGAGATCTGGTAGAGGAACTTCAGAAGCTGGGAATCAAATCAGCTCTCCTGGATCAAGAAAAAGAGTCCAAGTAGGAGTCTAGTCAACTTTGGGATGATTGTTCATTGACGTAAACCTCCCAAAGGTTTGACTTGACATGCCGAGTCCAAACTGTCTTCAGATTGCTGAAGGAACTGATGTCAAACCTCCCAAATTCAGAAAAATCACTGTAAAAACACTTGACATAAATTACCGTATTACACACAATAATTGTATTTTAGATGTATCTCTTTTTTTTTTTTTTCGTCAATAAAATATTTTAAAGCACCCATTGTTTGAAACTAAAGCTGCTGGGTTGGGTGTGTCACAAGATTATGAATTCTGTGTATCTGATGTTATTACAAAGAACATGCTTGTTGATTCAGATGTAAGGTATATTTGTCAGGTGTTATTTCTTGTCTAAAGACATGATTAGAATTTGTCCTACCAGAGAAAGAGAGAGAGGGTAATTCTCAACACTTGTGTGCCAGTAACTTGTGTAAGATGTTCTAATCGTGTGGAGCAACAGTATCTATTTAACCTTAATGGTGAGGCATTTTTTAAGAGGTTTCCAAATGCAGTTTTCTGAGATAAAATACATGAACAGCTGTGAAGTGTGAAGAGATTCATCTTATTGTTTCAAAGGTTTTGTATTTCAACTCCTAACCCTAAATCTTAAAAAGCAGTGTCATTGACAAAATTTGGAGTCTGATAAGGGCATTAATAAAGAAACGGGTGTTAAATGATGGGTGTGTGTATTCATGCACACAAACACACACATACAAATGCTGACATAATATGCAATACTAAATTTTGTGTTAAAAAAAAATGCTAGTGTCTGCTAGAGTATGCAATAGTATTTTACAGACTATTAACTTGAAATTCTGAAATGTTCATTAATTAAAGAATAGCAAAACGTCCGTCATTAACAACAGATTACTGATGAGTGTCAATGAATAATAAAAATCTAGTAAGAATTTAGTTTTATTATTTTAATTCAATGTATTTAAATTGTAAACAGTTGTATATCAATTGTTACTATTATTATATTAATTATACATTCATGTTGGATTCATTTGGTTTTTGAAAACCAAGAAAAGTTTATAAATGGAGCTTCAAGGGGGAAAAATTTGAATGATTAATTTTTGCATATTCCGTTTATTCCGGAGACTTGCACCACACAACAAACTAATTTTGCTTGTCATAAAAAGGTAGAAATAAATGCTATTTTAAGAGACTTGTTGGCCTTGACACTTAAGTTATGAGGGTAAGCTTGGATCAAGGATCTCTCTCTCTCTCTCTCTCTCTCTCAAATTCAAATTGTGTAAAATAAAATTACCAGATATTTGTATTACATTATGCCCCAGTATCAAAATGTTATAGTCATCATAGAGGTGGTGTATTCAGTTTTTATATCTATATTACATTTGTAATATATTTGTTGATGATTTAATAGATTGAAATGTAGAAATGTTTTCTACATATATATATATATATATTTATTAGTAAAAGATGCCTGATTTACTAGCTGCAACAATCTTGCAATCCTGCATTCACCGTCCTCTCAAAAGCCTTCATATCCCAGCACTCCTTTGCTTCCCTTTAAGCTGGTTGCTAGGCAACACCAGGTTTTCTAATATAAGGCAGAGGAAGCAGTGAATGCCACTATATTCTCCAGGTGAATTTGGTTTGCCAACAGAATTAGGTCATCGGTGCCCGTGCCTGAAGAGTGTCTGACACCTCTGCTGTAGGTAGATGTAGACAGCTGAGACCCGAGCAGGAAGAAGGTACCACAGCAGCTGTCAGAGCTACATCTTCAAGAATACTCAGGAATGGAAAAACTCCAAATTTCCATGGTGTTAATATAAACAGTGGTGCCAGAACGTCCAAGACCGAATCCCTAGCTCGACACTTGTGGCACACAGTTGACTGTGCTCATCTGATTTTTGGAAGATGTTTTTCTGGAAGAAATCGAAGATGGGAAAGAAATGGTGTAAGCATCTCAGTTATAGCCATAGTCAACACATACTGTGTGGAGATGGATCTAAATAGGCCTTTGTCTATAGGTGGGCTAAGGAAGACCAAACCTTGGAGTCCTGGAACATGGTAAGACAGAATTTTCCACAGTCTTTCCCAGATAAGGCGATTTAAGGTGAGGAACTTTTCCAGATGCTGTGTCAGGTAAGCACCTCACGTTTTAAAGCAGTTGAGATCAAATAGGTTGAACTACAGTAGACACTAGAGGTCAGCAGTCTACCTTACATTGAAGTGTTTATGCAGAATAAGGCCTTGCAAACAAGAGATGTACTGTGTGAGTTAGTGTAATGCAATTTAATGTCCATGAAAAAAAAGGTCTGGCTGAACCTTTTTTAGAACTTCTATTTTTTTTTTTTTTTTAAATAAAGGGTTTCGAAAGGTAATTTTGCCAGCAATGCAATTTTGGGCTCAAAGAACCTTTCGGTTCTTAAAAGGAACATTTTTCTAAGACATTTTAATAATCCGAAGAACCTTTTTCCACTATAATTAACCTTTTGTGCAGTGGAAAGCTTCCATCGATGTTAAATGGAACCATAGCTGCCAATAAAGAACCTTTATTTTTGAGGAACCCTTTTAAGGGATTTTTTTTTTTATCTTTGTACTCAAGGAACTTCAGATACATATCACGTGCTTCAAAACCATTTTTCTTATTATGGTGTTATTAGATGAACCATTGACAGTTTGTCTTGCAGCAGTTTTCATAGAACTGTCCTCCTTGAAAAGGTTCTTCAGTAGTTTGGCACAAAATCTCACACCAAGAAGTTTGAGTCCATGTGTTGGTTCCTCCATTGTTCTTTTCAGGTTCCCCCATAATCCAAAGAGGTGCACATAATGTGAATTAAGTACATTGTGTGGTTGCCAACCATCCCTTATTAGCTGGGATGTCCTGTATATTGGGCTTAATATTCATAGAAGAGTGGCATTCAAGTCATTGTTTGTATGAATTGCAGTTTAATTATTTAACAAACTATTGGATCGGTTAAAATAGTTGTTATGTGCCCCTTTTGCTAACACAGGGTCTTACCAAGATGACAGTACCAAATATTCAGAAAATGCAAATGTTATACATTAGTATAACTAGTATACATTCATTTTAGGACATAATTTAAACAAGATTTCATGACATAATAGGTCTATAGCTATTGCACTCGGGATGTCCTAAATGTATCTTTTGTTATGGCATAATTTATGAAAGCTATCTTTCATAATTTCTTCTCCTCTCGGTGTAAAAGGGATCTGTCATTCTCATGCAGACTGGCTTCAGAAAGACACTGACCCACCAGGCCAAAATGCTGAACTATGTGATCATCCATCAATCCTCTAGACCACAGAAGAGGGAGAGCAGGGAAGAGTCCATCCTGGCATTTCTGGGGATTGTTGGGACCATCCTCAACCTACTTGTCATTATTTTTGTCTACATCTATACTTCTATCTGACACAAGACTGTTGAATATTATATTATGTGGATGAAATATGATAGACCCTAGTCTGGTTTGGTACCATTTTTATTTTTAGAGGCTGTGTGAGATACAAATAAAGTGTGTTTAATGGATTGTGCTGATGTTTAACCACATACTGATTGTTCAGTGAGCTGGTGACATAGGACCTTACTGTTAAATTCAATATGACATCTAACCTTACTAAGCTCTTTTAAGACAAGTAAATTATCATCCCAGTTAGGCAGGTTTTCTCAGTTGTTTCAGGTAAAAAGACTGTTTTCCTATTGTTTCCGTAGTATCTGAAGAATCTAAATTGTTGTGAAGGAGATTAATGGTTATTATTTACTGATCACTGTGGAGCTCACTGAATTTATTTTCCGTTTACTGCAGTTGTACTTTGTTGATCTCCTTTACTTCAATAGAGATAAACAGAATTTTGAAAAGCATTAAAAATGAAATATTTTTAACAGTGCATGTCTGTTCGTGAAATACTATGCCGTTTTACTCTTTTTATCCTAAAATAAACAAACATGCACTTTTATGACTCCATATTCACTGAATTCATTTAAAGGGATAGTTCACACAACAATTAACTATTATAAGTAGACTTTTGTAAATAGACATTGTTTATTTACATATAAAAGCAGAAGAATTAAAAAAGAAGTTCTGTGAGTTAATATTATAATCACAGCTGTATGGTTCAATCAGATTCCTTTTTTATTTATTTATTTTTTATTTTTATTTTTTCAATTAGATTCCACCCACCTCCACTCCAAATAATGTACAAGATTGTTTACATTATCAGAGGTTGATTGGTAAAGTAAGATTAAAGATGAATATCTGTAAATCTTTCTTGATGTTTCACTGAGCAACTGTTATCTCAAATATACAGAATAGGAGAGAAGGGGTTTCCTATTAAGTTCCTCCCCTGTGAGAGTCAGGAAGCTGGGTATCAGTGCAAATGGGTTAATTAAAAGAGATGTGACACCATCTTTGCATTAACGTATCCCTACTGCTCTCTTATCATTGTGATGCATCAAGCCCAGGAGCTGAATGATGGAAACACAGAGGCCTGGTGACAAGCCTTCAACAGCCTGAGAAACACAAACAGAAAGAGAAGGAGGTGTTGAAGGAAGGAAAAGAAAATGAGTGGGAGAGAGAGAACAAAAATTCAGTTGTCAAAACTGCCTTTATCACTATCATTTTGTCAACATTTGTGATTATGTGTGATGTTACAGATGTTACTGTACAATGACATGGCATATTAATTTATTTAAACAGCATTAGGCTTATGTGTTGTACTGTACTGCAAAAATACAAAGGCAAAACAATGACATGATAATCTGGATTAATATGCATGGCTGTTATATAATTAAGTACTCATTTAACAGGGTTGCCAACTAGACATGGGAATTTAAATAATTATGGTTCCGATTCCTCTTAACAAATCCAATTGCTTAACAGTCCCATTCATTTGCCATTAATTTTTGGGAACAAACTGGCTACTTGAAGAAGAAAAATGCTATTCCATAAATTAAGAGATAATTCATACAAAAGTAAGCCTACAGGTATAATGAGCACAGCCCAGTAATTGGCCTTGACTATATATTGTCTTGATAAAAAAATGGCTTCTGTTTCTTTATCCAGAAGTCTGTATTGGGAGTTTGTAGGTTTGGTGAGCAGGTACAAAATTCCGTGAAAAGGACGGGTTGCTTGTAATGTAGTAACTGTAATGTAGCCTAATTATGACAGTGAAATCCACTCATTGAACTTTAAATGGGAAATGTGCTTTGTCTCACAAGCAAATGTGCTGCATTCATCCTGAAAAGTGGAGCAAAACATGGCTGCAGTTTAGGTCATAAACCCCGCCCTCTCCATGTAAACGTCTCAGGTTACGAATGTAACCATGGTTCCCTGAGTAGGGAACGAGACACTGCGTCCTCTAGGGGCAGCTATGAAGAACTGTATACCCACGCCGCCATGGTGAGGGGAGTGCAGGCCAGAATCATGGCGAGCACTAAGTACCAACTCTACCATTTCCACGGGAGTTGCCCCTGGGACGTTTAGACGGCTGTCTGTGACAGTACTCCTTACGGCCAAAGGCCTAAGCTACATACCCAACTTAATGGTCAGGGCCTCGGCCCAGGGTAGAGCTGAAGGCTTGGAATCAGGAAAGATTCCTTTAAAGGGATACGACAAAGAACCTAGCATTTTCTACCAAGTCTTGCCTGTCACACAGGGGCTACCGCTAGCTTACGCATAAGCTTGCTGAAAGAGCTGTCTCAACAGTTCTCTAGTAGCAACACCCTGTTTAGATAGGTATCCGAGGATACACAGGTGGAGTGGCGCCCAAGATGAACAGGGCTTTTTCCAACTCAAGAAAGGGCACGAAGCAACCGTGCAAATCCCTCACCATATAGGATTTTAGAAAGAATGCAGAATACTAGCGTGCGAACTTACCACAGTGTGTATTTCAGAAAGTGTGCAAAGACTTCACGTGCACACTTTTCATAGGATGGATTATTAAATACTGTTCTAAGGAGATGCTCTCGTGGCACTCTGATAGAGCAGCTCATATATGGAATGGTGCATCTCAAAACAGTATGATTGAGAGTCATCAACTCGATTTATGGAAACAATACTGGAGCGCTCTGGGGAAAATAACAGAGAACTCAGTCTCATATGAGAGGAGAACTCAGAGCTCAGAGTGGCGCGCTCATAGCGACCCTTTTTGGAAAAAGGGGAGCACTGCTAAACTACCATGAGAATCGCCCAAATAGCCCCTCATGTTGAGGAAAGTGATGCTTGAAGTGTATAAATAAATACACACTGGCTGAATGAAGCCGAAGGAACCAAAGTCTAATCATCTCAAGAAAGGGAACGAGGTGGAGCGCGTAACCCTTACCATACAGGATTTCAGAAAGTACACAGAGTCTTGCGTGCACGCTGACTCATCTGGATCACATCCCTTAGGTTCTGCTTACCTCCACATGACCACGATTCCTCTTACCCCTGCCCGCAGGTGGGGGAGGAGCGCGAGTCGCGACACTAGCCTTCTGTGCCCGTCTTTGATCCTCAGATCGAGACAGGCCAGGAGCCCTATGTTGTGTTCTGGCTCGGACCTGGACCTTCGTGGAATGAAGAATCTGAAAGCAGCAGAGCGCGCCTTCGTCTCCCTGAACTTCTCAATCACTATCTCAAAGGAAATACCATAAGTTCAGAAGGCGAGACCTGAGTATAGAGAAGAAAGCCTTTTCTTTCTTCCCGATGTCTGCCAGGTTCATCCACAGACGTCTCTCTGCTGCCACCATGGCCGCCCTAGGCCCACCCATGGCGGAGGCGGCCTGCTTGGTAGCATTGAGAGAGGTCCGTGGTGCGGCGCGGCTACCTGATCAGGAGAAAGGCCCTTGCCTCCATCCAGGTCTCTTAGCAGATCAGCCCGATATGCTTGAAGCACCACCATCGTGTGTAAGAAAGCCACAGCCTGACCTGCTGCTGCGTATGCCTTGCCATCTAAGCTAGATGAATTTCTGAAGGGGCTTAGATGGCAAGGAGGGAGCTTAAGAGAGGATGTCTCACCCGCAGAAAGATTTTTTTTTTTTTAGCTCTTTCTACAGGGGGCATCCCCTCATAGCCGCTTTCACGCATTACCTCGTTGTCGGCAGATATACTCTAATGCCGAAACCGAGGGATGCGAGAAGAAAACGGCCTCTTTCATTTCTTTTTGATATCTGTATGGAGATCATGCAGAAATGGAAGGCTCACCTGGCTGCGCCAGGTCCTGAACTGCGGGAAGCAGATGACTGCCTTTTTTTTCCCTTTTTTTCAGAAGAGAGACGAATGAGAGAGGAGCTTTTTTTTCCTTGAAAAAAAAATGCTCACACTGCATGCTGATTGCCTCCTCAAAGACATCGCATGCGTGCTCTTCACCCTAACAAATGACGCAAAGATCGCGTGTGTCATCGGGTGTCAAATAACGCCTACACGGATGCACACATTGTCTAAACGCTTGCTAATAGTCGCCATTATATAGGGAGAAAGATCGCTCTTACCAGTTCTTTTAGATGCACGCTTCAAACAGAACAGTCAGTGAAGACGAAAAAGAGAATGACGTGTTCTCCCGGTGCCTGTTTATAGTCGCGCCGGTAGTGACTTCGGAGGCTGTAGCCGGCCAACAAGTTGGTGTTTTGTGAATGTATGCTTCAGACATCGGTCACGACGAGGTGTTACCCATAGCGGCCCCTAGAGGATGCAGTTCAAAGTTCCCTTGAAAGGGAACTAGTTGTGTGTTTTTATGTTCCTGTGGCTCAATGGTAGAGCATTGTGTTAGCAGCGCAAAAGGTTGTGGGTTCAATTCGCATGGAACACGTTAGGTAAAAAAATTTAGTCTGATAAAATTTTAGATAAAAGCGTCTGGCAAATACATAAATTTATAGACCAAAAAAAAAATTTCTAATTACACTTTAAATACATTCTTATCATGCTGAAAGAAATTTTGATTTTTTGTTTTGTTTTTTTGTGTGTGTAATGAAACCAAATGTTAAAAAAAATATAATGCATTTTAGTGACTGACGCAAGTGACTATCTTTTTTATAGCTGCAGGCATACTGTATGTGTAGTGTTTTTTGTTGTTGTTGTTGTTGTTTTGCTAGTTTACAGTGTGGTCACCTGCCATCATTGACCTATAAATCCCAAAAGGCATACATGTGTTACGCAGAAAGAATGAAGAAACTAAAAGAATCCAAGTGTGTTCCTTATTTTGAGTTGGCAAGCCTAGTTTTAGTGTGTGACCTTCGATCAAGATTCACAACATTAAGGTGCTGTATGTGTTTTTTCTCTGAAAATAGCATTAGTTATGTTGCTTGAAACGGCAAACTGGTATTTTTTACAATATTATTGTAATGTCTTTTCTTAATTATAAACACACTAGTATAAAGTTTTACTGTTTACTACGGTGCCCGTAAGGTGACTTGTTCGGTTTGCTTAGTTTTGTCGTGTTCCCTCAACATAGCATCTCGAGGCCACGACATAAGGATGTCGTTACCTCGACAAAATGATCTCGTGGCCACGACATAATATGACGTTCCCACAAGTTAATATGATGTTCCCACAAATTAATATCTTGTGGTCACGACATATTATCACATTCCCACGAGTTATGATGTCGTGGTCACGACAAAACTAAGTAAACCGAACAAGTCACCTTACGGGCACCATAGTTTACTACACTTTGATGTTATTTGTTATTTCACTAAGGTGGATAATAGAATCGCACATTCATGGAAAACAGCTTACTCCCATGTTGAAAACGAAGGTATACAATGTCTATTTTTTTTTAAAACCTCAAAGTTAATATTAATATATCAGCTGGGGAAGCTAGTGATACATAACCATATTAAGGCAGATCTAACTTGAGCCAATGCACATGTAATGAGTTATTACCCTAAAGCTATTCAGCTCAATACCTACCCAGTGACGGTGATCAAATGGAAGGTGCTGATTAATAGTGGGAAGTCATCCATCAAAGCCTGTTTAGCCTTCCACTGAGAGAATGCTTTAATGTTGCCATATTGTCTGTACTTCACTGATTACTCGAGGTTTTAAAGGGATACTCCACCCCAAAATTAAAAAAATGGTCATTACAGTTTTTCTCAAATTAGAAATGAAATTCTCAAAACTACTTGTACAACCTCCACATCATCTAGTCATTTATACACATCATAAAACCAGATTATCATTCTTTTGAACAAGTTACTTTTGTACATTCATGCAATTGATTATGTACATTTATCTGCAGTTTCCTACAGTACATGTTTTATGTGCAATAGTTATCCCTCAAAACATCTAGTCTTTAGTTCATCGTAAAAGTAATAAAATCCAAAATGGTTCATCTAGTTGTCATAAACTGTCAAGCAATGTTTTTTTTTTGTTGTTGTTGTTGTTGTTGTTGTTGTTATTCACACATTATGAATTGTGCAAGTGAATGGTTGCAAGTGAACTAATGAAGAGAATGTAGATCAACCAATGATAAACTAGGTTCATCCCATGAATCTTCAGTTGGAAAGCATATACTGTATAGACAGAGGACAACACAAGAGTTACAAACTCTGATGGACTTATTTTTTATTTCCATCTTTGTGGCCATATTTCTTTTTCCTTTTCTATATCAGAATGGCATTGTGAAGGTTTATTTATTTATTTATTTTCTTATTTGATCAGACCACTAGTAAAAGTGTAACTGGGAATTCTATCCAGTCTCTTTCAGTCAATATCCCACATACAGTAATGTATAAATATGTACTTTTGAAATGGATATATGGCATACATAAGCATATGGCATACTGTTCAATACAGTAACTGTCATCCAAAATGTTGCCATAGTTTACATCAGGTAAAACTTACAAATGGCACTGTTATATTGACAACATGACTAAGCATTTTGACTATCTTGTTTGTGAACAATGACTCGAGGACTTTCCATTCTGATGGCACCGATCATACATTTGACATGAATACTTTCTTTTTTAGAGATGAACTAAAGATTTTGAGTAAGTTACAGGATTTTGCTGGTAATCTATTTCATGGTGCTGTTTGAACAAATTGTTTTGAGAAATGCACATACTTCTTTGCAAATAGTAAGGATGATTCGAGAAATGCACCAAAGCGACAGAAAAACTGTAATCACTTGACCCCCATGTCATTCCAAACCCGTAAAAGCTTCATCTTCAAAGCACAATTTAAGATACTTTGGATGAAAACCAGGAGGCTTGAGACTGTCCCATAGACTGCAAAGTAAGTTACTCTGTCAAGGTCCAGAAAAGTATAAAAAAAAGCATCATCAGAATAGTCCATCTGCCATCAGTAGTCAATTATGAAGTGACAAGAATACTTTTTGTATGCAAATAAAACAAAAATAACGTTGAATAAATATTCAACAATTTCTTTTTAACAGTCTCCTCTGTGTCTCTCCACATCACTTAAACTATGTACGCTCTTCTGTGCCAGCTGCGCCACAAGGATGAGCTGTTTTCTTTCAAAACATCCTTGTGGCGCGGCAGACACAGAAGAGCATACGCGCAGCATACAGTGATATGGAGAGACACAGCGGAGACTGAGTTCACCAAGTAAAACACATTCCTGGATCAACAGGATTCAAAGCTTGTGCATTCTTTAAAATATTTAATTATGGATAATATTAAAGACATTTTTATTTCACACATTTTTTACTTGCATTTTGAATTATGCATTACGTTGTGATGTAGTGTCAACACATCAAATTAGAACATATTCAAAATGACAGCCTTGGTCGCCATTCACTTTGATTGTGCAGGTGCCTGAACATTCTTTAACATATAATTTTGAATAAAAAATTTGACAATCTCATTCTACGGATAATATTAAACAGTCACATTTTGTGCTTTAAAGTAAACAGTATTCTCCAGACACTATTGATTCAAATTCTCCACAGAGTATGAACGTGCTGAATTCTGTATTCATCTTTTTCAATTATGACCGAAAACTCCAGCCCTGAAGGGCTCTTTATCTGAATAGTGTCCATTATTCTCTACATTTTCCACTCCAGTGATCATTTCTATGTGAAAAATACACATTTTCATTGTTACGGCACAGAATAAATGAACATTCAAAGTCAAATTACCACCGTGTGCACAACAGCTCTGCTCTGTCCCCTGTCCTGTCCTGTCCTGTCCTGTCCTACTTCCCTGGTGCTGTCATCATCGTAGACTCCATCTGTTGGGAAAAGAGATTTTGGCATTAGGATTTATCTGTAGGCCAAGTTATAAATCACATCTTGACTAGATGATAGCATGCAATTAGCAGCCAACAATGTGTGTATCTGTGCATTTTGGTGTATGGCTATGAAAGAGAAATAAAAGAAAGGTATAAAAGTATGTAGTTTAGATCTTTGGCACAGTAACTTAAGTTAAGTGATTAAGTATCTTGATCAGGCCGACAAGGGCAGACAAGGGCACTGTTCACAGTGTATGCAACTACCATTTGCCAATAGTGATGCAAATACACTTCAGTTTTAAACTTAAAAGATTCTAATGTGACTTTGGAATTGAATGGAGTGTTAAGTTTTTAATTTGGAGACTTTTAGTTTTTAAAAACGTTTGAGGACTTGAGAAAGAAGAGGCTTCATCTAATCCAGAGAAAATATTGTCCTTGAGAGAAAGAACAACTGCCAATAACTTATTTGATTTTAAAGCAAATTTACAAAAGTAAAAAAAAAAGAAAAAAAAAGCCTCTTTTAAAGCCTTTCTTTTTTGGATCCCCGAAACACATCTGATCTGCAATGACTTTGACTTAGCAAAGAGAGCACTGCATTTTACTTCATACTTCATTTTACTACATAATACATTATTTCTAATATTGGTTTGATGATAACATTTTACAACAAGATTCCATTAGTTAATGATAGTTAATGCATTGAACCTTTGTTCTTAATTTTGTGAAGAAAACTTGTAAAATTCAGTTTGCATTATCGGGAAAATACAGATAGATACAGTAGTATCAACCTTATTTTTAACATAAGAGAGGGCGTGTGCATTTATAATTTAACCCTCTGGGCTTCTTCGTAAATGGGTCACACTTAGCTTCCTCCCGCCCGAAAACGGGCGAAGCCTTAAAATTGTACTTTACTTTTTCCCAGGATAACCAATCAAATATATTTTTGTTCTATAATGTTTTCTGATTATTATTTAGAATTTTTAGATTTTTTTATGATACTTTGCATTAATTATATAATTTTTATGAGCTATTTTTTCCATTAGAATTAATATATCATTTTTTATTTTATATTTATTTAAAAAAAAAAATCAATAAATGCAGCATTTCACATCAAAATAGAGTGCCAGCCTAAAAAAAAATGTTCCAGGAGAAGAACTTCATCTAGTGGCTTTAAAAAATAGCCACTTTTGTGTAATGTCCTGTACCAGCCTGTAGGCTGTCTATAGCTTCCTATATATCCTATATAGAAAGGCTTTTTGATTCCTTTTGTTGTTTTAGACATGATTTCTCTATCTTATTCGTTTTTTCTATTTAGATATACATTTAGATATTCTAAAAGATGATTACTTTATTGTCTTAACAAAAATGTTTAGATAAGTATCAGGTTTTGCATTATGATTACAATCAAACTATAGCATTTGGTTAGAAAGGGAACACAATGTGTGTGTGTGTGTGTGTGTGTGTGTGTGTGTGTGTGTGTGTGTATGTGTGAGTGTGTGTGTGTGTGCTGCATTTGAGCGAGAGTCTCTTTTTGTATTTTTTATTTATTTATTTTTGCATATTCTCAAAATTTGCTGTTGCAGTCTTACCAGTCTCTCTCTTTCTCTCTCTCTCTCTCTCTCTCTCTCTGTGTGTGTGTGTGTGTGTGTGTGTGTGTGTGTGTGCATTTGAGCAAGTTTTTTTTTTTTCATTTATTGATTTTATGTGGAATATTCTACAAATTTGCTGTTGCAGTCGCCAGTTTATCTGTGTATGTGTGTGTGTGTTTGTGTGCGTGGGTGTGTGTGTGTGTGGGGGGGGGGGGTCTTATTTGCACTCTTGATGTTCTAGAGTGTCACCCCTTCATTGCTGTACACTTTTTTTCAGCACAGTTGCTGATCTGTAGCTTGTACCACCAAAAGTTTCTCTGAGTTTTCCTATTTTTTCGTATTTCCCATTCATTTCCTATGTCGCCCGTTTTCGGGCGGGAGGAAGCTAAGTGTGACTTTTTTTTTTACGACCCTTTAACATATCAGAATCATCTCCTTGATTTTTTTGTGTGTTCATATAGGTAATACAACAAAAGTCACCAAGTTTCATCCCCATCCGATGAAGCAAAAAAATTAAACATTTCAAAACGTTCAAGTTTTCGCCCGTTTTCGGGCGAAGAAGCCCAGAGGGTGTGTGAGACTTCTGGTGTCTTTCGATTCCAGTTATTATTCCTGTACAAAAACATTCAGTTATGCTGCTTGATATTGCAAATTTGTTATCATATTTTTTAAATTTATCATGAACACACTGGTTTGAATTGCAAATAGTTTGTGCATTGTTTTTCTTAGTCATTTATCAATAGCAGCTTACATGCTTTATTAAACGCTGCAAAATAAAGTGGATACTGTACATCTGAAATGGTCCCATTTATATCAGCTAGCAAATCTATTTATTTATTATTATATTTTTAATCATAGCCAGACTCTCTGTGAAGAAAAAAACAACAATGTAATTTTCCTATTATTCAGGTACATGTTGCTTTCTAATGGATAAAATTAAGTTGTTGGCCCTTTTTACGTAAATTTCTCCACAGCAGATTTTGTTGACAGGCTTTTCCCACAGCATATGGAGCAAATTTGTGATTATTTGCTGTTAACAGTTTTCTAGGCCTTTTAAAATTTAGTGTTTATGGCTTCAATAAGTCTCACTATCCTTAGGGACTTGACCATATTATGACAGACTCAGGTCATACTGATCTCCATTCTTCCCACCATCACAGAAGGCAAAGCTTGACACATAAATATCTTACACAAGGGTAATAAGTACTCTATAAATTTAGTTTAATTATTTAAACAGCTTAATGTATTTCAGATTTCAATAAATGGCTGATTTGCATTAATTAATTTGGTTTAGAATGAGAATCAATCCTGATGGTTAGAGCTAATTGTGGATAATGGATCATATGGTACGTCCCAGAATATCTTTAGTTGCTTAAAATTCAACTGAATCGCACATGGAAACTGAAATCTGAATGTATCTACTGAGAGGAAACATTAAAGGTCAAGTCATTGTGTGATTAGCCATTTAAGTATAATACACTGTGGCAGGAGCATTTACCATCTGAAGCTCTCCGTTATTGAGAAAAGCTGCAGATTTTCTTAAATGGGCTATTTTGTTCTTGATATTTACAGATGTAAACCTGAACCTTATTTAAGAACTTTTTCTAAGGTGTGTTTAAGTTGGGGACGAGTTTTCTCGCTTCTAGCTATAGTGATTTGTAATTTGGTTTGCTGAAACCGTGGCGATGGATATAAGAGAGGCCACAGCTGCGGTGAGGTGAATTGCTGGATGCTTCCTCATTAAAGTCCTCATTAAAATGGGAACCGTCAAATACTGATTATTTTTTACTCACAGTGACAGAGACAAATCTGAGACATCTTTTAAACCCCCTCAAGGTTATTTTTGTTCTCTACTGTATGTAATAGTGTGCAGTTTAATTGTAGAGATCTGTGCAAAATCTTCATGCAGATAAAGGCATTCAAATGAACATACAACAAATGTAAACTAGTTTGATTCATTTTGGTTATATTTATGAACAAAATAATATAATATAATATAATATAATATAATATAATATAATATAATATAATATAATATAATATAATATAATATAATATAATATAATATAATATAGAAATTACAATTTTCTATATTATAGAACAACAACAATAACAAAAGGGTGATTCCACTGGGATCACTAAATTCTAAGTAAAAGTGGCTTTAAAAGCATGCTTAATTCTAATGCTTACACAATATCGCAGTAATGCATGAAAATGCACAGAGGATCATAAAAAGTAGGTTGAATCATCCTATCTTATTAGTTTATCTGCTGTAGACTACTAGATTAATTAGTGATAAACAAGGTGAAGACAGTTTAAAATTGGGTCATGGAGATGCAGCATTTACAAACACCAGAGGGATGATGTGTATATATTCAAGAGTTTACAGGGATCAAGAACTCATCACGATCATCCTAACTATGCATCATCTGCTCAGCATCATTTTATTTTGTTATACGGGCTGTGAAGAGGTTTTACCAGTACTGTCAGAGGAAGGATTACACTTTACAAAACAGGGCTTTGGGTAATATAAAAGTACATTTGGAATTATATAAAATAAGACATAAATCAGAATGAATCGAGCAGCCAGTCCGTGCATACAGAACTATCACATTTATATGCAAGTGTGTATAAAGTGTATTCAAACACAGGTGCAAAAAAAGAAAGCAGCTATTCCTATAGCCTCAGGATTCAGAATTTGTTTATGACTCATGTCATTGTGCATTATTTCCACACTTAATAGTCATCATACACATCAAGAACTATATGACCTATACCACAATCACACCAACAAATGACTGGAGAGTGAATAGTATAGATATTGAAAACACTGGATAGCATTATCAAGACACAAGATACAGTCAACGTAATTTGTTTCTTTTCTTAATGTTTTCTAATAGTTTGTATTTTTAATATAATATAATATAATATAATATAAATGTGTTCACTTTCCATGCTTGCAGTGGCATTCGATCTACCCACCCACTCAGACAGCACTAATTAGCAGAACAGTTTCTTTAAACTTCATTCTTGGAGGTCTGTTGCTATGAGACAAACATGTAACCAGAAAATGTGGCCTAACCTGTATTGATAGCTTAAGGGATTTCCGGCTTATACATGAATAACTGATACGCTGTGAACTGTTATTCTGAGGACAGTTGCTGTGGGCGTCACAGCGCCTCCGACTCTCAGCTCAGATGTTTCAGCTCAAGAATTTATTCCTCTGAAAAGATACGTCTACCTCTCCTTTTCTGCAGTTGGACTTCAGGGTGGATTATGTAACTGTTTTGCAAGTGGATTCATATTTGTCTTTTTTTTTTGTTGTTTTTCAAGCATTTTGTTCTGACAGAGTTTGTCTGGGAGTTCAACAGCTGTCTGCTTTGATAAACATTCTCCATCGCTACTGTAGTGCTAAACAAAAATTCCTCTGGAGGATCCAACATCCATCAATATTCATTGTCATAATAGAGAAAATGATGTTGGCATCTAATGGTGTTTTTGTATTAAATAAAGGTGAATAGTGAAATGATTTTTTTCATATTTCAGACATTTGAGCATAAAAACCAGTCTGATAACAAATGTGGACCTATTAAGTTAAATTATGCATTCAATGGGAGGACAGCCCTTGAAAGTAAACTTTAGCATACTTAAAAAAAGTGCTTACTATGGAAAGATGTACTTCAACATGAGAAATGTTTATAATGTAGGTAACCAAACAGTTTACAGTAGCCATTGAAATTTACATTATATGCAAGCACAGCTTCTTTAAGACAGTTTTTTTTTTAAAGATTTGAAGTACACTATTCAATAAGCACATTTCTTTTTCAAAAGAAAGCACATCTAATGTTTGTTTGTTCATCACACATCAATGCATTTTTGGGAGGTAATGCTAACCTCATCCTGAACTCTGTGGTCAAATGTGTGATGGTTCATCAAAAGTACAGTGATTCTGTCCTCTAAACCTCATTAAACTGCCAGGAGAGTGGAAATTTGGTGCTCACAGACTAGAATGGTGATTACCTCTTGCATTTGCAATTCAGATTACTGCCATGCCATGCACAAAAGAGTGAGTGTGACAGTTCAATAATAATCTTCCATTAACAGTTTGTGGATACATGTATCAAGTGTTGCACACCATCAGCTTGTCAAAAGTGTTTGCGACTAGAATCTTGAATCAGGAGCTGTTTATTTATGTGACATCTCAACTTCCTAACATAGGTTAGATTGAGATTATAGTTGAGAAAGGATTTTTTTACAAAGAATATAGATATATTCTGAGCTTGAATCCATATTGCCTTTGTTTACTGTGAGTGAAGGTCTTAAGAGAAGCAGAAACTGAGCACGGTGGCAGATGATCTCAAGTGTGTGTGTTCCATAACTCCATGTTCTGCAGTAGTTAGAAGGTACCAACATCAGCTGACATTGATGCCAGATGAATTACTCATAACAGCAGCAATATCTCACCCCTTGCTGATTATTTGCAAACCTTTTGCAGGTTTCAACATTTTATTTCATGGCAGCCTGTTGTTCATAACATAAAGAATCCGGAATCATTAAATATTTGTCACATTCTGGCTCCCTTATTAATTATAAAAGGTTTTAGTGCATTTGGCTTCATATTATTCAAGTCTCGTTCCTGAGCACTCCATCATGGACAGCAAGCCTACGTTTACCCTTCTCCAAGCATGTTTTCCTTTATCTCAAACTATGATCATATTTTTAACTGTTTTGTTTAGCCACTTGATGTTAGATAATGTGTTTCAGTGATATGCTAAAAAACAACAACGTCTACGTTGATTTGGAATGAATAAATCTCCAGCAAATCCATAAATAAAAACAAATTATCATGAATTTTTTATGTGTGTGTTTTTTTTTCTCTCTCTCTCTATATATATATATATGTAACAGTCATATTTGTGCTGTCGATAAATCTGACATGGCTGACTTCAAATGAGCGATTTTTACTAAATATTACGAGCTTATAAATGTGGCGCATCTACAAAAGCTTGTCTAATGGTTTCGAGACGTCACAGAAATAAATGAATATGAATAAGACAAGCACTCTCCCCCTCTCTCTCTTTCTCTCTGCTCTTGTTTCGTCTCGTCGGGTCTGTCTCATCCTCGTCTCGCTGTTGATCCGTCTCTAAATGATCGCAGACGCACATCAGATGTTGAGGATTCATGTATCTGGAGGCTGGAGCTGAACACGACGATGTCATTTAGATGTAAATAGGTTACCCCGGTGGACAGAGACGACACGGAAAGCTAGCTTACCCGACCATCCTGAAGCTTTAGATATTGTTCTGATAAACAAATCATCATGGATTTGTCATTTATGGCCGCGCAGGTAAGACATTTCACGCTTTTGTCTCGAGTTATAGATACAGATGTGCATGAAGTGATAGAGTCAGTCTGAACTTCACGTGGAACTGTTTGTTGAAGTCAGAATGTACAAATTCCAGCTTAATCATTTCAGCAAAACTAATTTAGATATATACTACTGTATATAAACCGTGGGGTCACAAACTATACAGACGAAATTCAGAATACTGGAATCAAAATCCAGTTTATAGGCTGCATAAAATAATAATAATAAGTTTTAGGATTTTAGGATGCACATTCTGCACAATTTTATGTCACTTATCAAATAGTCTACGTGTGTATAGGCTACATTTGTGCACAAGCTGCTTTGTACAAAAGGTTGCATGGCACTTTCTCAAATCATGCTGGGGAACATACTGTATATCACCAGTTTTTAACAAACCTGTGGAGTTCATGATAAGCCAAATACAAAATACAGTCTTCTTAGTCACCCTAAAAAAAAAAAAAAAAAAATTTTATTCCAAAAAGCTATATATATATATATGTGTGTATATATATATATATATATATATATATATATATATATATATATATATATATATATATATATATACATACATACATACATACATACATATATATATATATATATATATATATATATATATATACATAGCTTTTTGGATAAAAATTCCCCCCAAAATATTGACTAGTAATTACGTATATGTAATTATAACGTACAAAAGATACTTTGTTTATTATTTCATCCACACACTTTACCACCAGTATCAATTCACTGCAATTAAATCAGTCATACACAAATTTATATGCAGTTCTGATAGTCTTAAATATAATCACAAATTATTGCATTTTATAGACCTTTGGAATGTGTATGCAGCGTGCATGATTCAGAGAGTAATAAAAATTAAGAAATGATAGGAGCAACTGCAGCCTTTGTAATGAGCTGTAGAGCAATTATTGGTGGAAGGCTAATGGGAGAGAACAGCAGTGTTCAGGCGTTATAGTTATGTTCATTTCCTTGTGTTTCTCTTGGCAGAGAAAAAAATACAAATAAAATCAAAAGTATAAATTGTTTCAGCACTGCAGCAGAAGAAACTTACTGAAAAGGAAAATCTTAATTTCAACCTATAGCAACAACTTTCTGGAGTTCGATAAAAAATTGCTCTTTTATAAGCGAAAATGTTTCGGATGGGGATTTTCTTGTAGGCAGACGAACAAGACAAGTTACGCTTGGAGCGACATCAGAAAATTGCACTGACAAAGCCATTTAAATGGATGTAGCTAAGCGAAGTGAACAACATCATTGCAACATCAGCCAGGGGTGAAACTAAACAACCTTCCCCTCTTACTGGATGAGCTATAAAAATAACTTTAGGTGTGTATCACAGACTAGATTGTGCTGCATATGGATTTGATCTAAGGCCAGACAGAGATAGGTTACAGGCCATCAAAGAGTGATCTCTCCATTAGTGTTGTCTTCTCTCAGTGTCATTTCTCCTGACAGCCAGGAGGCAGAAGCTTTAATATTAATGGCTGAACTAACTTAGAGCCAAGCCAGGGTTCAAATTTGCCTGCCAGAACAGTGCTGTTCCCTTAGAATAGACATTACCCTCATAAAGTCATGTCCAATAGGTACATTTTGGTTTGACTGATTTCTGATGCCAAGTCTGATCTATTTCAAAACAGGCAAACTGGACTGAGTTCTTAGTTTCTATATGCTTGTGACTTTCAGTGGAGAGTTGTAGAGTTGAGCCAACTCATAATAAGTGGCAGTTCAAGGCTAAATTATTTTTTAGTTCGGTTTCATCCCTCATTTGTGCCCTTGATGCAAATGAATCTTTGGCTTTATGTGTTTTGACAGATGCTAAAAGATGGCTGTGGTTTCTCAAACGGTCCTGATTGCTGGCAAGATTTCTATTAATTCTCCAACTTCCCTCATTAATCTCATATAGCCTTGTCTCTCAGGATTTAATTGATTTGCTCCATTTTGCTCAAATGGTGCGGAACAGTGACCCTATTTTTTGGGAACGAGCTAAATTATATCAGTGGTGTTACAAAAAAGTTATGCAACTACTTATATTACTGATAATGCAGAGAAAATTAATTGAATTAAATGTTCAAAACAGGCTTTCACAAATGCTTTAGAAGTAGCATTTTAAGGCATCATGGATTTACTTGTATTAATGCAAATTTCACAAATAATTTACAAAGAACCCAATGTTTCACAGGTAAAAAAGAAATGGAGCTGATGGAACAACAGCAAACTATTTGAGTAAATCAACATTTAATTTGAACTAGTATATTGACATTTTTTAACTAGTTTCAATGAGTAAATACAAAATTATATATATATATATATATATATATATATATATATATATATATATATATATATATATATATATATATATATACAGTACAGACCAAAAGTTTGGACACACCTTCTCATTCAAAGAGTTTTCTTTATTTTCATGAATATGAAAATTGTAGAGTCACACTGAAGGCATCAAGGGCTATTTGACCAAGAAGGAGAGTGATGGGGTGCTGCGCCAGATGACCTGGCCTCCACAGTCACCGGACCTGAACCCAATCGAGATGGTTTAGGGGTGAGCTGGACCACAGACAGAAGGCAAAAGGGCCAACAAGTGCTAAGAAGAAGGTGTGTCCAAACTTTTTGTCTGTACTGTGTATATATATATATATATATTGGTCATAACTTCTGGAGAGAAATAGAGCAAATGTTAGTCAGCTTTCAAGAGCACATGTGTTGTCCACCTGTGTCCATGCTGTCAAATGGAATAGACTGTATACGCTATTGTTGTCAAAACTTAAGTATGCTTTAGGCTTAATGATTATCATGGTACTATTGAACTCAATCGCATGTTGAATCTCCTATGTGGGGTCTAACAGTACACATATTTGTACCGGAAATTTTCTTACGGGTCTTTCGGTTCAGTAGACATGTGAACCATGACCAAAAGACATGAACCCAACCAAATTCAACATTGTTGAATCCACTGCACCAGTGAAACCCCACTGGAACTTCTCCTGTGCAGAGCTAATCGAACCTTCTATTGGCCATGAGTCGTGTGTCTTCTGCCTGGGTCACGCTCATGCAGAGGTGGCACTTAGGTGGTCCAACTCCCCCCACTGCGGAGATATGAGCCTCCGGACTCTCAGGCTCCATGTGGCTATCATCCAAGGCAATGAACTCACCCAACTAGACCTTCCGTGCTCTTCCATTGCAGCCTCTTTCGAGCCAAGGAGGAAAGTGCCGCGAGCTTCTTATGTGGATCTCTGCCCCTCTCCTGAGACACGAGATGTGGTGTCCTTTGATGTTATGGCGGGCTCTGAGGATGATGCCATTTTGGTGGCAACGTCTGTGAAGGAGGAATGGTCCAAAGCCTGTTGGATAACACTGCACCTCACGGCAGTATGATGACCTCCATCATGATTATGTTGAGTTCCTACGCGTCCTGTCCAAGGTGGTTGATGAGCTTGGTATAGAGTGGGTACCTCCTGCCGAATGTCCAGAAGCCGTCTGGACAAATGGTTCATCCAGTTGGAGCGTGGCTGAACAGACACCCCCCAGATGCCTGGTCCCTTTTTCCCCGAGGTGCATGATGAGATATCGAAGTCGTGGAAGGTGTCGCTCACCAGTCGAGTGCACATTCTGGGATCCTCCCTCCTGTCCTCTGTAGATGGCATTGACCAAGTGGGGCATGCTAAACTCATAAGATGTCATGACTAGAATACTTAAACACAGTAAAAGTTTGGCTGGTTATCACAGGTCAGCTAATCTGGAAATACCATAAATACACCATTTGCCTCAGTTATGTTAGTGGAAATTTTTTTACAATTTTAGCATGCATCTCAATATGATTTATCCTAGTATAACAAAATGAAAAATATAAAGACTTTAAACATTTTAAATAGAGATAATTGTTTTACCAAGTTAAGTTTGAGGACGATTCTCACAAAACTTTATTTTCTGCAATAATTTGTTAAGATAAATTAAAACATTTTTCTTTTTTTTTAATTTGAATAATTCACAATTTATGTATACAGTGCAACAGCAAAAACAGTGAGGAAAACATAAATGGCAAATTTGTTCAGAGCATTCTCTATAACTATAAGTCGAGCTGCAGTACCAAACAGGACCACACGGAGATGCCAACAGATCACTATACCGGTCACCTTAACCTGATTGTATATAGATAAACACAGGTCCATTAAGAATTATTAAACAGAGCAAATCACAAATTAATAAAGTAAATAAAAACATTCTGAATTTGTTCTAAAATTGTTCTAAATCTAAACATCACAGTGAACAGTTCCTCTTGTCAGTGAGTGTTGATACCCATATGTACTGTAAATAATCACCACTGACCATTGTAAACTTGTATAAAAACACGTTTCTTCAGCGAGTATCCATTATAAAACACTTGACAGATATCCAAACATACTGAAATGTCCTTTTGCAAAAAAAACGAACATACACAGTCTGTTTATTTGCAAGCTAATTTTAATGGACCCGCCAGTGTCTATAATATTGTACAATTCCTGTATGTTCAATTCAATTCAAGCTTATTTGTATAGCGCTTTTTACAATACAAATCGTTACAAAGCAACTTTACAGAAAATTATGTTTCTAAAATATTTAGTAATAGCTTATAAGTGGTGACTGTCAGTTTGTGCACGTATGACAGGATTTGCAAAAAAAATTATACAAGTCGTAGTCAGCCAGATGATGAACATTATTAATATTATTAATAATTAATAATTATTATATGATGCAGTCACACTTGTAGCAATATTTGTTAGTTATGTTGTTGATTCAGGGTTAGCATCATCTGGGGTCCTCTGAGGGTCAGCATCAGCTCTTCTCAGGTGTTCTGGATCCAGACTGGAGCTTGTGTAAATCCTAGTTACTGTACCACGGGATGTAAATGCAAAACATAGAAACAAATAGAGACATCATTAGCATAGCTGCTGTTCCAACAAAGTAAAATTAATTAGTTTAACCCAAGCTAAAGAATAAGAATGCACATTTGATCAGATACAACTATACTCACAATTTAAGATACATTATTCAAATGCTTGGCGAAAGAGATGCGTTTTTAATCTAGATTTAAACAGAGAGTGTGTGTCTGAACCTCGAACATTATAAGGAAGGCTATTCCAGAGTTTGGGAGCCAAATTTGAAAAAGCTCTACCTCCTTTAGTGGACTTTGCTATCCTAGGAACTACCAAAAGTCCAGCGTTTTGTGACCTTAGGGAGTGTGATGGATTGTAGCGTGGTAGAAGGCTAGTTAGGTACGCAGGAGCTAAACCATTTAGGGCCTTATAGGTAAGTAATGATAATTTGTAACTGATACGGAACTTAATAGGTAGCCAGTGCAGAGACTGTAAAATAGGGGTATTATGATCATATTTTCTTGACCTGGTAAGGACTCTAGCCGCTGTATTTTGGACTACCTGTAGCTTGTTTATTGAAGAAGCAGGACAACCACCTAGAAGTGCAGTACAATAGTCCAGTCTAGAGGTCATGAATGCATGAACTAGCTTTTCTGCATCACAAACAGACAAAATGTTTCGTAGCTTGGCAATGTTTCTAAGATGGAAGAATGCAGTTTTTGTAACATGGGAAATATGATTTTCAAAAGACAAGTTGCTGTCTAATATAACACCCAGATTTTTGACTGTAGAAGAAGTAACAGTACATCGGTCTAGTTGCAGATTGTAATCTACAAGATTCTGTGTAGTGTTTTTTGGTCCAATAATTAATATCTCTGTCTTATCCGAATTTAATTGGAGAAAATTATTGGTCATCCAATCTTTTACATTTTTAACACACTCTGTTAGCTTAGATAATTTAGAGGTTTCATCTGGTCTCGTTGAGATATATAGCTGAGTATCATCAGCATAACAGTATTTTCTAATAATATTAATAATATTACCAAGGGGCAACATGTATATTGAAAATAGAAGGGGACCTAGGACGGATCCTTGTGGCACTCCATATTTTACTGATGATAAATGAAATGACTCCCCATTTAAGTAAACAAAATGGTAGCGATCGGACAGGTAGGATCTAAACCATCTTAGAGCCTGCCCTTGAATACCTGTATAGTTTTGTAATCGATCTATGAGTATGTCATGATCTATGGTGTCGAACACAGCACTAAGATCAAGTAAAACTAGAAATTAGATGCAGCCTTGATCTGACGCAAGAAGCAGGTCATTTGTAATTTTAACAAGTGCAGTTTCTGTGCTATGGTGGGGCCTGAAACCTGACTGAAATTCTTCATACAGATCATTTTTGTGCAGGAAGGTGCTCAATTGAGGCAGACACACTTTTTCAAAAATTGTAGACATAAATGGAAGATTTGAAATAGGCCTATAATTTGCCAGTTCACTAGGATCTAGTTTTGGTTTCTTAATAAGAGGCTTAATAACCGCCAGCTTGAATGGTTTTGGGACGTGACCTAAAGATAACGACGACTTAATAATATTGAGAAGCGGTTCTTCGGCTACAGGTAACAACTCTTTCAGTAATTTAGTGGGTACAGGATCTAATAAACATGTTGTTGGTTTAGATACAGTGATAAGTTTATTTAGCTCTTCCTGTCCTATATTTGTAAAGCACTGCAGTTTATCTTTGGGTGCAATGGATGAAACTGAAGTGTTAGATGCTGTTCAATCTACAACATGTTGTATGTCATTGTAACCGTCTTTACCTCCATTACAATCTTCAACCATCACAACTTTACTGGTAAGATACTGGTTTGCTTTATTCAGGCCACAAAGTTGACTTAAGCTTAAAGATATTTAATAGAGTGTTAGGTCCCAGCTAGTGCTGGGCCTGTCTTTGTTGTTTTTTTTTGTTAAGTTTTAGGTATGTCATTAGTGGGGTGTGGTCTTTTCACCTGTGGCTCATCATTGGGCCTATAAGAGCTCCAGCGCGGCGGATCTGGAGGGCGCGCAACGATGTGACGGCACTTGAATGAGCGGCTCCTTTTGGTTTTGTTATTTGTGTTGACATCGTTTTTTTTTAAGAGGCACATGGCGTGGTAATTAGTGAAAAAGAATGCACAGCCGTGGTTGTAGGTCTGGACTGATTGTTCAGCCCTGCACCAGCGGTATTAGTTGCTTAAAGAGACTCGACTCTTGGGAAAACACAGAAGTGTTAGGGTTGAGTTAGTTGGCGGTATGGGATGTTGATGGGGAGATTTGGTTATGAGCCAGATTGTATCTTATCATGTCTAAGGATTGGTAATGACATAGTGTGTTATTTATCGGTTACTGTGTTCGTTTGGAGGTCGTGAGAGATGACTTCTTTAGAGGATTTTGTTAGTTCCCCGTCAGGAGAGAAACTAAATTTGTGTTCGAAGAAACAGTTGTGGGGGATTGTAGAGAATTATAAATGGGTGGGAATCGATAAACGTTTAAAAAAAAAGATGAATTGAGAGGAGTGGTCAAGAAGAAATTGATTGATTGTGGCGTGATAATTGAGGTACCAGGCACGGCTTGTGTAGGATCACCATTTGCGATGAGTAACCAATCATTTGAACAGCGGAGAGAAATGTTAGAATTACAGCAAGCTCATGAAAAGGAAATGTATAAACAGGCTACGGAGCGTGAAAGAGAACTTAATGAAAAGGAAGTTGAGTTGGAAAAACTTAGGGTCGATGATTCGACAAGGCAGCGTGAATTCGAGTATGAAAAGCTTAAGCACGCATAAAGATTGGATTTAGACCGACAAACCCAAGATCACCTGTTACAAATAGAACGATTAAAGCACATGGCTGATGGAAAACTATCAGCAGATGGATATGCTCCGTTTATAACAGATGGGTTCGTTTCGTTGCCGAGGGGTGGTAATAATGTACCTGTTAAAATTTTGCGTGACACTGGTGCTTTGGAATCATTTATTTTAGAATCTGCTTTGCCGTTTTCAGCTGCCTCAAGTTTGGGAAAAAGTGTTCTGGTTCAGGGAATAGCACTTGCATGCATGGCTGTTCAGCTGCACAAGGTTGTGTTAAAATCCGAATTGGTAAAGGGTGAGGTAGTTATGGGGGTGTGCCCATCCTTGCCAGTGAAGGGAGTTGATGTGATTTTGGGTAACAATCTGGCTGGAGAGCGCGTGTGGCCAGATGTAGCGCCTTTACTGATTGTCGCTCCACTAGCCATTGACAATTTGTGTGACGTTGCGGCCAAAGAGTTTCCAACAGTGTTTTCGTCATGTGCTGTTACTCGTTCTAAAACAAAAGCGGTTTCTGATTCTATTCAGGGGAAGGTTGATCAAACTCCTTTACAAAATTCCTATAATTATGATGTTCCTGTTCTTTCTCTTTGACCCTATGTTGGCTACCTTATTTGATGCTGCTTTGTCCCCAGATGAGGTGCAAAGGGCAGCCACCGGATATTTTTTACAAGATGGGATGATGTTACGAAAATGGATGTCCCATTTTTGTTAACGGTCATGTGTCAAACTACCCGATATCCCGCAGTTTTTCCGTTATGGAAAATTACTACCAAGGCCATAGTTAAAGCACTCTCACAATTTATTTCCATTTTTGGTATCCCGAAAATTATCCAAAGTGATCGTGGAAAGAATTTTACCTCCAAAATGTTCGGTGAGATATTGAAACAGTTAAGAGTGCGACATCAACCCTCAAGCGCATACCATCCCCAAAGCCAGGGTACTCTGGAGTGTTTTCATCAGACGCTGAAAGCTCTGTTGGGTGCCTATTGTACTGAACTGGGTTGCGATTGGGAAGAGGGAGTTCCGTGGCTTCTCTAGGCAGCCCGAGAAGTAACTCAATCTAGTTTAGGTTTCAGTCCGAACGACCTGGTTTTCGGGCATAAGGTCCATGGTCCTTTAGCCGTTCTGCAGGATAATTTGAAGGGAAAGGAGCCTCCAATAAGTCTGTTGGACTATGTGAATGGGTTTCGTAGAAGGTTGTTTTTGGCTGGTCAAACTGCGCAAGAGAATTTGGAAAGAACGCAGAAAAAAAAGAGGAAACAGTTATTTGATCGTAACTCTGAAATGCGAGAATTTTCTCCAGGTGATCAGGTTTTGGTATTGTTGCCTTTACCTGCTTCACCATTTCGGGCAAAATTCTCGTGGCCATATACTGTCACTCAGCGGGTTTCGGAGTTGAATTATTTTATTGCTACGCCCAATCGAAAGAAGTCCGAACAGCTCTGTCATGTTAATCTTCTAAAGCTGTATTTCTCTCGTGATGGTACAGAATCCATGATAACTGCCGTGTTAACAGTTTCCGATGGGGCCTGTATTGTGCTGTGGGAGACTGAGGATGTTGAAGCCCCTGCAGACTGTGTGTTGCAGCCTAGATTATCCAATTCGGCAACTTTGTTCATATTGGATAGTTTAATGATCCATTTGTCGAGTTTGCAGCAGAGAGAGTTCATAAAAATAATACACGAATTTCCATCTTTGTTTAATGATACTCCATCGCGTACTCATTTAATTGAGCATGATGTGGATGTTGGTGATGCGTTACCAATTCGTCTACGTTTTTATCGTGGGCCAATTGTAAAGCAACATGCGTTAGAGGCTGAAGTTCAATATTTACTGAAAAATGGCTTAGCAAAACCATCTTGTTCCAGCTGGGCCTCTCCGTGCTTGCTGGTGAAAAGTCTGATGATTCTTACCGACTTTGTACAGATTACCGTAAAGTAAACAAAGTCACAAAGCCTGATGCTTTTCCCCTTCCCCGGATTGAAGACTGCGTCGACCAAGTAGGTACCGCTAAATTCGTTAGTAAATTTGACCTTTTCAAAGGATATTGGCAGGTGCCTTTGACCTCCCGTTCGCAAGAGATTACGTCATTTATAACATCTTCCGGACTATATTCTTATTCTGTTATGAGTATTGGATTAAGAAATGCGGCGGCAACATTTCAAAGATTAATGAACCATGTTGTGCGGGGACGGGTGGGTTGCGCAGTTTATTAAGATGACGTGATTATCTATAGTGATACCTGGGAACAGCATCTGGGGCGAGTTCAGGCTTTGTTTTCTTGTTTGGCTGAAGCTCAGCTTACAGTAAATTTGGCAAAATGTGAATTTGCAAAAGCAACTGTGGTCTACTTGGAAAGTGAGGTCGGGCAAGGTAGAGTGCTCCCGTTGCAAGAAAAAGTACAACCGGAGGATGGAGAAAACTGTGATTGGAGCTGTTTTTTTTGGCAGTACTACACAGAACATGACTGACGCTGATTTGACTATATATCCAGAGACAGAACAAACTGTCTAGGACAGTGACAGCTGTGGTTGAATTTGATAAAGCAAAATCCCACCCTTTTGCACTTTGGTGGTGTCGCCCTGTTGTACAATTGAAGAAATCACCCCTGATCTGCCTGCAAAAAGCATTGAAAGTCTTAACACACTCCTGTGCAACATCCTGATTTTTATTTTATTTTTACGGACTGTGACAGAGTGTAATTTTTTTTTTCATGTTATTGTATACACTCAGCATTCAGTGGCTTCTGAATCCATTCCAGCATTGCGAGTGTGGAAAAAAACATCATTGTGCCTGTGCACCTCTTCATCAGTCTTTGAACCTCAACACGTGCATATTGGCTTATTTTATTTCCCCACTGACTCGTGGCTGCTTTTTGACTCTTTACCCATTTGTGTGATGGCTTTGCTGAGATCTAGCCTTGGGTCTAACTGTAGACGCTGACAGTGCGTGAATCCCTAATGTACACTAAAGGTTTGTGGGCAGTTCTCCTTTGGGACAACTCTGTACTAGCAATACTCTACAGCAATAATAAATGCTTTAGCTTTTTTACCCGGCTCTTGACACCTTTTGTTATATTCAGCCATCTCGTTAATCATTGCATTTGCATTTTTAAAAGCATCTTTGACATTGATGTATATTTTTTGTGTGTTAGTTCTCATGCTCAATATATCACCTATTGTTTAAGTGAATTGGTTCACTTGCTCTTTTGAAGTCTTTCTCTTAACTACAGTTATGTGACACCTGCCAAAACTGCAAATTCAAATGGGCAAACTACCATATAGCAAAAAAAAAAAGCTGTAACAAAATAAAATAATAATTATATATTTTTTTGTTTTGTTTTTCTGGAAAGGTAGAAAAAATACTTATTAGAAAAATATAATTTGTAATATTTCAAAGGATGAAACAGTTGTAAAACAGTGGCCATATTTGTTGTTGTATTTCCAATTTAACCAAACTTAATGTCTCAGGTTACTTATGTAACTATGTTTCCCTGAGTTGGGAACGAGACACTGCATCCTCTAAGAGTCGCTATGGAGAAACGCCTCATCGTGTCCCATTTCTGAAGCATACATTCAAAAAACACCAACAACATGTTGGCCGGCGACAGCTAATGACATCATTACTGGTGCGATTATAGTATAAATAAGCGCCGAGAGAAAACATCATCCACTTCTTCGTTTGAGCCTTTGTCCAAAGCATGGCAAGAAAACTAGAGGACACAGTGTCTCAATCCCTATTCAGGGAACCATGGTCATTTAAGTAACCTTTGACGTTCCTTTCACGGGAACTTTGAACTGTGTCCTCTAGGGGTCACTATAGGGAATGGTATAGCCATGCCACCATGCTGAGTGGAGTGGATGCCAGAATAACCAAAGCTTTAAGAGAGTTGCCCCTGGGACATTAGATGGCTGTCTGTGACATTATCACTTACGGCCAAAGGCCTAGGCTACATACCCCAAAAATGTACCTGTTAGTCCCATACTCCTTGCCCCTGGGATAGAGCTCAAGTCTTGGAATCAGGAATAAATTCCTTTAAGGGTATATGACCAAGAGCCTAGCATCATACCAAGTCTTGGCCTGTCACACAGTGGCTACTCCTTGCTCTCCTTGAGCTTGCTGAAGGAACTGCTTCAACAGATCCCCAGTAGCAACACCCTGTTACAGTAAGTATCTATAGGATACATAGGATGAGTGGTGCTCAAGGTGGAACTGGGGCTTTAACCAACCCCAGAAAAGGCACAAAGCTGCTGCGCATAGCCCTCACCATACAGGATTTCAGAAAGACCACAAAGTACTAGCGTGCAAACTTACCACAGTGTGGATTTTAGAAATAATGTACAAAGACTACTCATGCACACTTACCCTAACATGGATTTTAGAGATATCATTCTAAGGGTCTCTCGTGGCACTCTGAAAGAGCAGCCCATAGATGGAAATGGTGCATGCCAAGAACAATATATTTGAGAAGTCACCAACTCGATCTATTGTATAATGCTGGATTGGTTAGCAATAAAATACCTAGCTGAGGGAGCAACACACCCAGCTCTCAAATGAGAGCGGGGCTCAACCTACAGCATGATCATTAGAAAACAAAAAGTAAGTGTACTGCACATAGCCAAAAAACTCAGCGCATCAGGGAGGCAAATGAAGGGCCTATTTCACCTGATGCTGCTGGTTACAGGTGCTCTGTGAAAACAGAGAAGTTAACTCTCAAGTGAGAGGAGAACCCCAAATTCAGAATATGAGTGGCATGCTCATAGGCAACCCTTTGATAAAGGGGAGAACGGCTAAATATTACCACGAGAACAGCCCACGGAGCGAGGAATCCAGTTTAAGCCAAGTCAGAGAAAGGGAACAAGGCTATTAACGTGTAACCCTTACCATATAGGATTTTAGAAAGTCTTACTGTGCATCAACAAGTAAGGTTATCACTGCAAGTCGAGCATCCGGTTTCTGAATCCAGCAGAGGGGGGGTGCTCACTGAGGACCTACCCTAGAAAAGAACAGAAACACACAGGTCTCGGAAAACACTGCAAAGAAACCTGCAGATGAAATACACACAACAACCAGCATAGGAGACTAATGCAGAAAGTTCCTGCCTAACCGAGAGATGGTCAGGAGAGATGGTGGTTACAGGGGAATTAGGAAGGGGAAGATAAAAGCAGATGTTAATCCCCTGAGTAAAATGAGTAGATATTCAAGTATCACTCTAATCTAGATGAAAACACTAATGTCTCGTCTGGATCACATCTCTTATCTTGCCTACCTCCCTTTGACCGGCGATTTCTCCTACGCCTACCTGCAGGCGGTGGAGGAGTGCAAGCCCTGACACCAGCCTTCTGTGCCCATTTCTGATCCTCAGATCAAGATAAGCCAGGCATCCTGGGTTTGTATGGGCTCAGACCTGGACCTTCATGGAACGGAGGATGAGAAAGCCACTGAGCGTCCCATCGCCTCCCTAAATTTCTCAACCACTGTCTCAACAGAGGTATTGAAAAGTTTGAAAGGTGACACCGGAGCATCGAGAAGAAAACTGCTCTCTTTCTTCCCAACATATGCCAGGTTCACCCACAGATGACTCTTCATTACCACTATAGCCGCCATGGACCTGCCATAGCAGAGGTGGCCTGAATAGTACCACGGAGAGCAGGATCTGTGGTGCGGCACAACTCAGCTACTGTACCTAAAGGCCCTTGCCTATAACCAGGTCTTTCAGCAGATCAGCCTGATATGCCTGAAGCACCGCCATTGTTTGCAATGAAGCGACAGCCTGACATGCTGCTGCTGGGTATGCCCTGCCATTTAAGCGAGAAGTAAAGTGCTTAGATGGCAAGGAGGAAGTTTGCCTCCCCCATGGAGAGATAGCAGGCCAGCTTCTCTTCAACAAGTAGCATCTTTTCATAACCATTCTCACGCATCCCTTGACGTTGGCTTAACTAGTTTGCTGGAATATGTGGATGCTGGACGAATTTTTTTTTTTTTAATTTGTGTGTAGCATAATGTGGTTGTCTGAGAAGGACATTATATAAACCATCTGTCAAAAAACTGCAGAGAGATCCACACTATACATTTCCTATATAAACAAAAGGAAATTACTAATAGGGAGAAATTTCCTGTCAGGTCCTTTCCATGTTCTCACCGCCACGCAACGCACAGCATGCATGGAACGGGAGCTAAACACGCTCCACCCAACTGCTAGATTACCCAATAAATCAAGCGCGAATAAAACTGCTGCCACTAATGCATCAGTATTCATGCAAGAATGCACTCATGCAAGCACTGTCTACAAACTTGGGTAAATGGTGAAATACTCACAAACCCCTTAGTAGTCGCGTGAATGTATCACAATGAGCACAGCAGAGCGCATCCAATTCCCTCGAGAGCTGAACGCGCTTGCTCTTCACCACACACCCCCACAGCATGTGAGCCGTGTGAACTGCAGGTATCAGAGCAAAGCCTCTGGTGAGAAACATGCACTCCTAAATGATGTATGCTTCAAAGAAAACAGTCAATGAAGACAAAGAAGAGGATAACTACAGTCGCACCGGTAGTGACGTCATGAGCTGTCGCCGGCTAACATGTTGTTGGTGTTTTTTTAATGTATGCTTCAGACACAGGTCGCAATGAGGTGTTTCCCCATAACAACCCCTAGAGGATGCAGTTCGAAGTTTTCTTGAAAGGGAACTGTTGTTTTCATAGTCTACTCTATAGCATGGTGTCCAAACGTGTTCCTGGAGGCCACTGAGGGTAAATTTGCACAACAACATTTGTACTTAAAACAGAAAGGTTTTTCCTTTGCATATTTGTAAAGTTTCACGTTCAAACGGCAAAGATGTCATGCAGATCCATGAAAACTACTAAAAATACTGTATTATTCATGCCAGGCCAGTAGTTGGCAACTCTATGCACCTGCACACATAGGCAAATACACATGCAGATGATTTTCATAGTTCACATAGAGATGATAACAATATTGCTTTCAAAATCTGTGTAACTCATTTTCAAACAATTGCATTTTCAGGCCCCCAAAACACGGTGTCATGTAAAATAACAGCCAAAATGGATGATATATCTTCTGTTTTTTGTTTGAAATGCTGTTGTGTAAACACTCCCTGCCCTGTTGAGTTTCACGTCAACCCCGATTAAACACCTGGACCAGCTATTGAAGGTCTTCAGATTCACTAGAAAATTCCAGGCAAGTCTGTTGGCGCTGGTTTAAGCTAAACTCTGCAGGACATTTGCCATCCAGGAGCAGAATTACATTAAAGTAGTAGTAGTTTTACTGTTTAGGCGAAACTACTACAGAAGACAGTGATAATCTTTTAATTAAGGTTAATTCAGGTTATTTAAGAAATGCAGTCTGTGACACTAAACTTGCGAACCAAAACAAGTTCACAAACTGCTGATGGGGAAGTTCTTGGCGTTTCGGCCAGTCGAACAAATGCCACATCACCAATCTGGAACCTCCTCCTCAGTGACCCGAGTGTCATTCCCTGCTAACTGAGGACAGTGATGCCATGGGCAAATGTGTGCCCATAAGCATGATGAAGGCAGTGGGATTGGGGCCGGAAGCTTGTTCATCCCTGCTATGAATGGAAATGGCACTTCAATGTAGATAATGCTGTGTAGTTCACTGCACATTAATTCATTTGCTCTATTCAGAGGATTCCTTCTCTCAAAGGCACAAGCTGATGGCTCACATAAGGTATTTTTCTCCTATCTCGAGTTTCATGAGCAGCATTCCTACATGAGGTAATACCCTTATGTAAGCTGTCACAGTTATGAATGCATTTGAATTTGAGCTGGAGGAATTTCATCTTTTCAACTGGACGTATTTGGGATTCATCACATTTTTATGTGAGGTCAAAAGATTAAATATTACAAACACACGTTGGTCATGCTAAATAAGATTTGCATGGTCTTTGCTAATTTCATCTTTCTAATAAATATCACTAAGCTTTTTAGTGGTACCTTTAGCTTTGCTTTTCTCATTTTCTATCTCCATGCAGTGTCTAGGAGATACTTGTGGCAAATGCCTTTATCTTTTCGCGACACAGAGGCCTCTGAAAAGATTTCATTTTTAGCATGCAGAAACTCATTAGTCAACATCAATTTGTGTTATCTCAGCACGGCTGAATGACTGAGGTTATTTTTTCTTTTTTTGATCTTGTTTAATTTCCTAATTTAATTGTGATGCTTAAGTTAACAGAAAGTCAAGTGGTCACACTTCATTGCTCTTCAGAAACTCTATTATCATTCTCAAGTGGATTATTATAATAGATATGAGTATTGTCAACTGGAATATATTAACATCTCTTCAGAATGTTTTTTATATTAAATGTTACATTAAGATTCAGAGCATTCATTTACATAATAGAATAGCTTGTTTGCAATCACGTGATTCTGAAGCGCGAAATTTAGATATAAGTGAAAAGCAGGATGGATGAGAGTCCCAGCTGTACTGGTTTAGACACTATTATAAGAGAAAGGTATAAACAGAAATTCACAACACATGCTGGATGTGATCCTAATGTTATGAAGAGGAGCAATTTTTCATCTAAATTGTAAATAATAACAGACCTAGATGGCGGCGCGAACACATCGCGAGGCTCAGCGTCTCTCCAGTTTTTGCAATTTTTCAGTATTATTCCTGCTCATCTCGGGTCTGTTCATACTGAACAGCTTTGCTTTAACATCATACACCCGACAGGAGCTTTTGGATATCGGTGAGGACTTTTCCAACAGTTTTATCACCAATCTTCGACTCATCCCTGAGATCGCTAGAACACCCGAGGCTACGCACTCTACCCGGCCGGGCGGAAGTGCTTGTAGGCGGCGTCGAGATCGTAAACAAATGGCGGGGGAAGCGGGGAGGTCTAAGAGTCAAGCTAAAGCTAACACCGCTCTTTACCCAGCATTTTTCTCGCTAATGTGCGGTCACTGGTGAACAAAATGGATGAGTTACGACTCCGCATCACCCACAGTAAGAGCTTTTTGTCATTGTCATGTCATGGTTTTCACAGAAACATGGCTACACAGCAACGTACCCAATAATGCTATTGAGCTAGCCGGACGCTACACACTCCGGGCAGATAGAACGGCAGATGACTCCGGCAAGACAAGAGGTGGTGGATTGTGCATTTATGTCAACAAAGCTTGGTGTACGAACACTGTCATTGTTGGGAGACACTGCTCAGCTAACCTAGAGTTTCTCATGGTTAAATGTAGACCTTTTTATCTGCCACGGGAGTTCACTTCCACCATAATAACCGCAGTCTATATTCCACCGGATGCTAATGCCAAGCTTGCTTTGAACGAACTTCATGCAGCCATTAGTAAACAACAGACTGCTCACCCGGAGGCTGCTTTTATTATCGCGGGTGATTTTAATCACTGCAAATTAAAGACAGTGCTCCCCAAATTTCACCAGCATGTCTCCTGCCACCCCAGAGGAGACAAAACTTTGGATCATGTTTACACAAGCATTAATGGAGCTTACATCACGACCCCCTCCCCCACCTCAGACAGTCTGATCACCTTTCTTTGTTTCTCACCCCTAAGTATTCACCCCTCATCAACCGTGTGAAGCCATCAGTGAGGACCATCAAAGTGTGGCCAACTGGAGCAGACGCTTTACTTCAAGACAGGTTTCAACACACTGACTGGAGTATGTTTGCTTCTCAGGCTGCCTGTGGCTCTCACACGGACATTGATATCTACACCTCCTCTGTACTGGATCACAACAGAGAAACGGATAACAACATATCCTAATCAGAAGCCATGAATGAACGACTTCTGAAGGAGGTGCGACTTCTGCCGAAAGCCCGCAACACTGCCTTCAGGTCAGATGACGCTCAGGCCTACAGTAAATCCAGGTCTATAACCTGAAAAGGGGCATCAAAAAGGCTTCTATGCTCGCTTCAACAGCGACAACAAGGAGACGGCCACCAAAATCACACACTCAGCAGACCACCAAACCCTCAAACTCACCTCCACAGATGTCCACACTGCATTGAGCCGGATCAACGCACGCAAGGCTGCTGGCCCAGATGGAGAAGACTGCCTCCCACGCACACTGGACCAACACCAATTTGCCTACCATAGGAATAGGAGCACAGAGGATGCAGTAGGCACAGTGCTGCACTCTGCACTCACACACCTGGACCATAACAACACGTATGTTAGGATGTTGTTTGTTGATTTCAGTTCAGCATTTAACACCGTCATTCCCTCCAAGCTGACCACAAAACTTGGAGACCTGGACATTAACACCTCCCTCTGCAACTGGATTATGGACTTTCTGACCAACAGGCCTCAGCATGTTCGGTCAGGCCACACCCACTCCATCACCATCACACTTTACACTGGCGTACCACAGAGCTGTGTGCTGAGCCCATTCCTTTACTCCCTTTACACCCACGACTGCAAGCCTGTGCATGGATCCAACTCCATCATTAAGTTTGCAGACAACACCACGGTGATTGTCCTCATTAGAGACAACGATGAGACTGCCTACAGGGAGGAGGTACAGCACCTGGCCACATGGTGCGCTGACAATAGCCTGCTCCTTAACACCAATAAGACTAAGGAGCTCATTGTGGACTTAAGGAAGAAGAAAGGAAGCACGCATGACCCCATCCACATTAACGGGATGGTTGTTTAACGTGTCTCCAGCTTCAAGTTCCTGGGAACCACCATCTCGGAGGAACTGTCCTGGGCCACAAACACCTCCAGCCTGGTCAAGAAGACTCACCAGCGCCTTTTCTTCCTCAGGACACTGAAGAAGAACCAGCTGTCTTCATCCATCCTGGTGAACTTTTACCGGTGTACGATCGAGAGCATCCTGACCAGTTGCATCACAGTCTGGTATGGGAACTGCTCAGTGGCTGACCGCAAGGCACCGCAGAGGGTGGTGTAAACTGCCCAACGCATCACAGGGACACCACTTCCTGCTCTTGAGGACATCCAGAGGAAACGCTGTCTACGATGAGCTCGCAGCATTCTCAAGGACTCCTCTCACCCTGACCATGGACTGTTTAACCTCCTGCCCTCCGGGAGGCGCTTCAGGAGCCTCCGGACAAGGACCACAAGACTCAGGAACAGCTTTTTCCCTAAAGCTGTGTCCTTGCTGAACTCTGCCCTCTGACACCCCTCAACACCCCCCACACCACACACACACAGACTCCTCCCCCTCTTCAACACTACATCTGACTGATTTATTTATTTATTTACAACAAGCAAAAAAACAGTAACTTGTTATTACTTGCACTACTGTCTGTTCATCCAGGAACAGTGAATAATCCATTTGCACACTGAAATATTTTCTATGCACTTTACTGTCCATTGCAATAGTGTAATTGCAGGTCAAAAAATTTGCATATTGTGTAAGTTCATTATTTTCCATAATGTAATGATAAAAATTAAACTTTCATATATTTTAGATTCATTGCACACCAACTGAAATATTTCAGGTCTTTTATTGTTTTAATACTGATGATTTTGGCATACAGCTCATGAAATCCCAAAATTCCTATCTCAATAAAATTAGCATATTTCATCCGACCAATAAAAGAAAAGTGTTTTTAATACAAAAAATGTCAACCTTCAAATAATTATGTTCAGTTATGCACTCAATACTTGGTCGGGAATCCTTTGGCAAAAAATGACTGCTTCAATGCGGCGTGGCATGGAGGCAATCAGCCTGTGGCACTGCTGAGGTGTTATGGAGGCTCAGGATGCTTCGAAAGCGGCCTTAAGCTCGTCCAGAGTGTTGAGTCTTGCGTCTCTCAACTTTCTCTTCACAATATCCCACAGATTCTCTATGGGGTTCAGGTCAGGAGAGTTGGCAGGCCAATTGAGCACAGTAATACCATGGTCAGTAAACCATTTACCAGTGGTTTTGGCACTGTGAGCAGGTACCAGGTCGTGCTGAAAAACGAAATCTTCATCTCCATAAAGCTTTTCAGCAGATGGAAGCATGAAGTGCTCCAAAATCTCCTGATAACTAGCTGCATTGACCCTGCCCTTGATAAAACACAGTGGACCAACACCAGCAGCTGACATGGCGCCCCAGACCATCACTGACTGTGGGTACTTGACACTGGACTTCAGACATTTTGGCATTTCCTTCTCCCCAGTCTTCCTCCAGCCTCTGGCACCTTGATGTCCGAATGACATGCAAAATTTGCTTTCATCAAAAAAAAAGTACTTTGGACCACTGAGCAACAGTCCAGTGCTGCTTCTCTGTAGCCCATTTCCTGCGCAAGCCTGTGCACGGCGGCTCTGGATGTTTCTACTCCAGACTCAGTCCACTGCTTCCGCAGGTCCTCTAAGGTCTGGAATCGGTCATTCTCCACAATCTTCCTCAGGGTCCGGTCAGCTCTTCTCATTGTGCAGCGTTTTTTGCCACACTTTTACCTTCCCACAGACTTCCCACTGAGGTGCCTTGATACAGCACTCTGGGAACAGCCTGTTCGTTCAGAAATTTATTTTTGTGTCTTACCCTCTCGCTTGAGGGTGTCAATGATGGCCTTCTGGACAGCAGTCAGGTCGGCCGTCTTACCCATGATTGCGGTTTTGAGTAATGAACCAGGCTGGGAGTTTTTAAAAGCCTCAGAAATCTTTTGCAGGTGTTTAGAGTTAATTAGTTGATTCAGGTGATTAGGTTAATAGCTCCGGACAAGAGAACCTTTTCATGATATGCTAATTTTTTGAGATAGGAATTTGGGGTTTTCATGAGCTGTATGCCAAAATCATCAGTATTAAAACAATAAAAGACCTGAAATATTTCAGTTGGTGTGCAATGAATCTAAAATATATGAAAGTTTAATTTTTATCATTACATTATGGAAAATAATGAACTTTATCACAATATGCTAATTTTTTGAGAAGGACCTGTATGTTCATATGTTCATAGTTCTGCCTATAGTGTACATACACTTTTACATAATCCACCTGTATAGTATGTTCATAGCACACCTATCTGTATATCATGCTAATAGTATTTAAAATCTGTAAATTATGTTCATAATACTTATCTGTATAGTTATTGTACATATTGTAGACCTTGTATATTCTGTACTTACTGCTTATTGCACTTCTGGTTAGATGCTAACTGCATTTCGTTTGCCTTGTACCTTACATGTGCAGTGGAAATAAAATTGAATCTAATCTAATCTAATCTAAATACCTGCCTACCATTGAGACGGTGGATGTACCCTAAGCAACTAAACCTGATTGCAAACAATCTATTTCGCATTTATATGAGGGATGCAGGATATAAGTCACTCCTGAAACTTTGCTTCATGTAAGTTACAGGGTATGTGTCCCCTGGTCCTGTTAGCAGCATGCAAAACAAATATTTTATTCAAATTCTGAATTGATTATAGACTAGAAAGCGACCAAATAATGCTTCCATATAATCACTAAAAAGCTGTCATGCACTTCAATTTATCGCAAACTCACAATTTTCCATTATAATCAATCTAAAGTCCACATATAATATCTTATTTACATCGTGTCGTGTGGCTGAATGCATGAGAGTTGTTAATCATAGATATTAACATTTTCACACACAAGCATTATCCGACTCGGTTCCTCCCGAACGCAGACGCAGGTTTACAAGCCACTGTTCCCTAAGTTTTTCAGTCAGTTTCTTGCCTTCCCCCCACTTATGAACAATAACATTTCCATATGCGATAAAAGCTCCTTGTGGTTTCTCGGGTTTGACTGATTTGAGCCTCCATAAACTGTGCAAAACATAAATATTTAGCATAGAAAAATCACTTCCTGCCTTCCAACAGCATTTCATGCCACAGCAATGACATAATGTCTAAATAACCTATTAGCTAAATATGAGATCAGTCCAAACCAACACTAGGTCTTCTAGAAATTCGTCCAGGTTTTATTTATTTATTTTTATTATTATTTTTTTTATTTTTTGTGATCCTCTCTCTGTAATATGAAGAGTAATTGTTATTCTGTGGAAGAAGAGCTTTAATTAGAGAGTGCAGCCCTTGGCTTGGATAGATGAGGCCTGTGTTGTGTCTTGCCACATAATGTAAAACAGTTTTTAGCATATGCCACTACAGTAACATAAGGCTAAATTAGAGTCTGTCTTTCTGTATGATTTATAGGATGAGACACAAGAGTAATAGAGTGGGAAAGGCAGCAGTCTTTGTCATAAAGACAGAATTAAAATGTTAAATCAATACACACAATTTCCTTTTCCTGAACTTACTTAACTCTTAAAAAGTTAAGTATATGTGAAATAATAAAACTAACCATACGTGTCTAAATATAATTTAAAAGTTTTATTTTCTGTTGATAAACATTAAATGAACATGCCAATTAAGTAGACAAACATTCAAATGTATTACAAATGTATTTGAATCAATTTAACATTTTAAAAATCTGCGACAGAATGGGTAATAATAAAGACAGCAAAATTACCATAAGCTATAATGTATAGTTTGTGGCCAAATGTTGGTTTGTAGTTGATAAATGTATACTATCCAAATAACTAACTAGATTTACCTTATTGTAAAGTGTAAAAGTGTTTATTTGTTTTTTTTACAATAACTAAAGTAGCAGTGTTGAGCATGTACAAACAGAGACAATAGATTGAAACTGTGCTTCTTTTTCACTATTACACTTTGTTCAATTAAGGAATATTAGTTTATTTTAATAATGTGGAACATACTAGTAGTGTAGCACAGCTATTATATTATATAAATGTTATGTTTTTGGTAGTTGCAATTACTTTGAATGATCAATTCACTGAATAATATTAAACAGAATATGTAAAAACTGGATACATTGGACAATTCTGTAATTTGTAAAAAAAAAAAAAAATAGAAAACCTCGGTTTTAAGGGTTGGTTACAGACACATGATGTGTTTAAAGTAAATTAGTTTTATGTTAGTTTGTCTAAATGTTCTAACAGTTTTGTCTTAGCAAATAACTACAACAACAATGCTTCAAAAAAACTAAGTGCCATCTATCGCTGTAAATCACCTGAACACAAAGGAGTTTCACAGTTTCTGTCAGGGATTTGCATATCATTTCTAAAGTTTAATTGACAGCATATGCACATGTCATGCCTTTGGTAGAGGATATCTTATGTATCCAATCATAAGCTTAAAGGAAACATCCAGAAAGGTGCTTCATCATTCTGAACTTTCATTCAAAGTTTATTTGAAAGAATAAATCACTATGGCAATCAGTCATTGGTAGTGATGGATTGCCACTCTTAATCAAATCTCACACTGCCAGCAGTTTGCAATTCAACTGGATAGTGACTGGCAGGCAAAAGCACTGCAGAAGATATGTATTACCATAGTGAGTGAATTCAAAACTACGACACATAAAAAATTAAATAAATAAATCGGCCATTGTCCTGTGGCTCTGGAGATTTATAAAGTCAAATGTTTTCCTGAACCCTATATCCTCTTTCTAGACTAGGATTCACTATTCTCTCGCCCTTTCTTTAATGTGTGGGTGCCTTGAAGGCCAAAGTGCCAGTGAAACCCTGACTGCACCTTAACTAATAATAAAGCAGAGATTCATAAAGAAGTTGCTGAAGGAGATTTTCCAAAACTGGAATCAAGAACAAAGAGCTGCGGCTATGAACAGAAAAAGAGGATTTTGTCTTAAAATTGTGACATTTGAATGGAAGGAGGGCAAAAATAGCTGTGAGGCCTGCTGTACAAGGAGCGCTCTGTCTTGGGCACAGCGATAACACGCATCTGGAAGATCGAAGCTTCATCATACGGACAACGGTCCGTTCTTGGTACAATAAACCTCTATCGGTATAGTGTGGTGTGTATGCGTCGGTATTATCATATCTAACATTATTCAAAAACTGAGAATAATCTAGGAAATTGAAATAGATATGTTATACAATTAAGGGAGAGTGTGGTAAGCCAAGTTTTAAATTGTCCTTCAGGCAGTGAACAATGACAAACGATGATGATGATTTATAAGAAAGCATGCATACACACATACAGCTATCGGAATATGAAGTCTCCATGAAGATGTTGTCCAGAAATACATCTTGCCAACATATTTAGGCCTGAATAAGATTTGTATATTAATTGCAAATGAAATTTCCATCCATTTTATTTGTTTGTTTATTTGGATCCCCATTAGCCAATAACAAGCTAATGGCTATTCATCCATTTGGATGATTTAAGTTTAATATAAACAAATAAACTCCTATTTGCAGCTATTAAAATTACTTGAGGACAAAGAAAAAAGAAGAAAAGAAATCCACAGAAAACAGAGGCTAAACGCATGACAAAGGAAGTAAATACAAACTAAAAGTCCAGGAAACCGTTACAGTAACAGGTCATACCTGTAATAGTACAAAATGTGTGAATGTGTAAATACACAGTGACCATGTAACTGAATAAATTAACTTTTTTACATTGAACAGATTTTTGCTGATTCTAAACAATCTGAATAAATACATTTTGACAATATGATTATTTAAATAATGTAAAATAGATGCAAATAGTAAATAATACAAATTTATATTTTTGCTGATTATTGATTTTATTTTGCTCTAAATTATGTATATTCAGAATATTTTAATGTTAACATTTTGTAATATTATTTGCAATAGTCCAAGCTGGTCATTTGTTTGTTTGTTTGATGAAGGCAGTGCTTATGATAATTATTAGTTGCTCACACGGCTTTCCCTATATTTTTTTTTTTTTTCTTCATTGATTTTACATTGGAAATTCACCAACATGCATAGTAGAATTGTATTTATTTTTAATTTTAATTTTATTTTTTCTAACACTGACACATTTAGCTCTCCCTCTACGTTCTTGTTCTCCTACAAAAAGTAAGAGAGCTGATTGGAATGTTTAGGTTGGAGAAACTTAGCAGAGATTGAAAATATCAGGACAGGACATTAGTGGTTTGTTTTTGGTCCATGTGACTAAGGAAATTGCATAAGAAAGCTTGGGCAGCTACAGATATTTTACTGTTTAAGTATGTGTGCATTTGTTTGCATTCGTTATTTCATTTTTATTAGGTGTCCCATAGTGTCTATTTGCTACTGTGAGCCTTTGGGCTCTTAGCAGTTGTCCTTTGAATCCTTCATATTGAGCTCAGAGGAGAGGCATCAGGAAGCATGGGAATCATTAAGAGTTAATGCAGCTCTCTGAATGGTATTAAGCTCCAGGCAACTCATTTCAACCATTGCCTGTGCAATGAACAGATACTTTTGAGTTGATGTGACAGTTGCATTGTATAAAAGTCTTAAAGGTTGATATTCACATAGCAATTTTTATTTTTTATTTTATTTTTTAAGATGTAAAATCCATGACTGTCATTAAAAGTTAAAAACCGTTAGATGAGAACGAGGTCATGAGAATATTGAGAACCTTTGAATGTGATTGATTTAAGTGGAAAAAATGCAAAAGAACAGCTTCATTTGACAGTGAAGTGCTCTCTTTGGTTTAGAGTTAATAGGGATCAGTGTTTGATTCATGATATATTGTGTTCAATTCATATATTACTTTTGTAAAATTGTATTTCTTAGTCATTGTGAAGGAGAATTGTTCCAAATATAAAAAAAAAAAGAAAATAAAAAAAGTTTATACATACAATGCAGTTCAATACAGCTTTCAAGCAATGGTGAAAAAAACACAAAGTTTTGTGCACTGTATTCCAAGTCTTTTCAATCGACTAAAGCAAATCGTGTGACAAACATAATATAAGTTCTTATTCACTGACAGTCTTTTAAGATTGTAAAAGATTTAAGTAAGATTTGTGAGGTGAATCAGTCTGATTCATTAGCGAAACATTCAGGCTGTTTTTGTGCACTGGATCAATTGATTCATTGAAACAATTAAAATCAAAAGAATCGTTTGTTCACAAATCAGATAAAGCTTCTCTGATTGAACACACTAGCTGAATCAACACTTAAATATCAGCCTGTGTTGCAAAGAGGACTGTTGAGAAAAATCTGCACTCAGACAATGTCCTTTTCTAAGAGTGTGAAATTTATAACATTGGGGTTGAAGTGGAAAAGGTTTTGTGCTGATTTATTGAATAGTTCTATTATTTATATGTCTGTTTTTATGTTTCAAAAGGATGAGAGAAGGTTTTTTTCTCTTTAAAGATTGATGGAGTTGTTCTGTCCGTGAAGAGGAGCAGCAGGTGCAGTGCTGTATCGATTGCTGCTCCGTTGCCTCTGTTTAACACAGACTTCACTAATCAGCCAATTACTGACCTCTGAGTCATAAATCAACTTAACATCTCAAAACAGTTCTGATTTTAAGTCATATGAAAAAAACTATCATTCTGCTCTGCTTCCTTGGTCTTTATGTAAGCTTGGCAGTTTGACCATAATTCAGCTGTTCAAGTGTGCTGTTGCCTTTAGCAAAATGGAAAACATTGCTAATATCAAAAATGCAGAGCAGCATGACATAAATAGTTATTGATTGTTTATTCAATATAAATATGTATTCAAATTAAAAATAAATTTTCATATGAAATGTTACACATTTTTGTGGTATAGCACAGAAAACAAACAACAACGAACTTAGAAACTTAGAAATTGCTAGTAAACTTCACAAGTAATGGCAAGTAACACAGTGAATTAAAGGGACAACAGATCAACCAAAAATGAAACAACCAAAAATGAACATTTACTCACCCTCAAACCATCCAAAATGTAGATGAGTTTGTTTCTTCATCAGAACAGATTTGGAGAAATTTAGCAATACATCACTTGCTTACCAGTGGATCATCTGTGGTGAATGGGTGCCGTCAGAATAAGAGTCCAAACAACTGATAAAAACATCACAAACGATCCACAAATAATCCACACTAGTCCATCAACTAACATCTTGAGAAGTGAACAAGGATCTGTCTTGTATGTGTGAAGTTTGCAGCTTGTAAGGATGTAACACCTCAAACCACAGCATAGACAGGTGTGCATGTCAGACTGAATAGAGAGGAGATGAATTGGCCATCACTGGGTTCTTTGTGATATTTTTACCCTGGTGGTGAGAGCCTTTTCATCTCGACTCAGTGGAGGCTGTCAGACTCTTTACTGCCCCATGCAGGTTTTGATCAGCCCTGAAACAGATCAGACACGTCTCTGGAAATAGCCAAATAGCCAGAATTGTTATTCACCCCCGTTCATGTTCACACTTTAATCGTCAACATGTAAATCCGTTAGACACTTTGTTGTGAAGGTTATGCAAAGACTGCTCTGCTTTTTGAATTACTAAAATTTGTTTTTTTTTTTTTTTTTTTTTTACTGTGAATAATTTTCAGTGAATAGTCCAATTTGATTTATTAACACAGGTGGGAAATATAAAACAGTTTTATAAAACATGGTTTATGGCTCAAATCTTCCATACAAAGAATTAGAAAGCCCCAGGGATGCTTGTATAGCCATAGGGAGATAATTTGGTATATTTCTTGCTTTTGAAAAATTTCAAGTTACATTGTCACTTGCCAATTATTATTTATTAATAATAATAATAATAATAATGAAAGTAGTCATAGCCATAGCCGTAGTAGTAGTAGTAGTAGATAGTGAATAAATTAACAGTGAATAGTGAAAGTAAATTAATTAATCATATTTTACCTGTTCGAAAATTCAAAGCAACCTACAAATCATTTAATGTGTATACTTTATCAGTAGTATATTTTCAGTAATATAATAGTTTATCATCTACATCAGTAATGCAAGTCAGTGCACTTACTGTACCCATTTGAGGTACAGTATGTCCTTTTTCTGAACAAAATATAAATTAAATTAAAAGTAAAACTTTTGGTGTCATATTACTAAGTATTTTGTGTGTGTGTGTGTGTCATATTAATGTCATATTATTATTTGCAATAAATCTAAATGGAAATAAATCAATAAATCAAAACAGAATGTATAGGCCCATTGCATGGTTCATGGTTCTTCTATGGCATCGCTGTGAGAACGCCATTTGGATCTTTTATTATTAAGAGTGCAGTGTATCTCGAGCTGTAATTGTGCCTAGCAGGGATTTCAGTGAGACTCTTGTAAGATGTCTATAAAACCAGACCAGGATGCACATCAGAGTGTTACTGATGTAGAAGAGGGAATCATTCGGTTGCATGATCATCTGTCTGACCTCTTCTCTTCTCCATCATCAGATCCCTGTGATGACAGGAGCCTTCATGGACTCTTCGCCTCACGATGACTACAGCATGGATCACTCTCTCTTCAACTCCTCTGCTAGCGTCCACGCCGCCGCTCTGGCAGCTCACAACCAACAGGAGGAGCAGCAGCCCATGTCCCGGGACGCCATCTGGCTGTGGATCGCCATCACCGCCACCATCGGGAACATCATAGTGGTTGGCGTCGTCTACGCCTTCACGTTCTGACCTCTGGAACGAAACCAGCTGAACTTTGGAGACATATTCGGCTTTGAGTCCCCCAAATATAGGGCCCCTCATCAGACGAACAGTGTCTGGAAAAAAATAATAATCTACACCTTTTTTTTGTTGTTTATTTGTTTGGTTCCAGAAATTATTTTTGATTCATTGTAAGTTTCATGTTGAAAACTTTTTAACTAGATTGTTTATAGCTAAACAAGCGTAACGTGAGGAAAAATGACATATTTCATTATTATTACAATTTATTTTTTTCTCTGAATGACTAATACTGCCAGACTTTTGCCAAATAATTTGTACGTTTTTGCTTTTAGTATGTAATGACAAATGTTGTTATTAAGCTTTAAATGTCTAGAGGGCAAACACTACTCTCTGAAAGTCATCCAGCAACCTTTTTAAAGCGGCGATTACAAAGTTGAAATGAATCCCAAACCCATTTTGGAAAGGTAACCATAAAATAATGTAAATACAGGAAGTGCAGTATGTAAGTGCCCAGAACAGGAAATTAAACCTTTTTTTTATTATTATTAAAGAATTTTAACCTTGGTCAGAATCAGAGATGACAAGCGATGAAAGCACTTATTCATGGGGCGTTTATACTCATTGGTTGATTTATTTATTTATTTATTTTGTCTTTTTATTTCACCCGAGCATATGACAATTTGGAGACAATCTCTTCTCTTAATTCTTCGCATGGTAAAACCACCACTTTAGTTGATGAAAGGTTCAGTTTAACATTTAAGAAATACACCACACAATGATTTTAATTAAAACCTGCATACCAGTGAATGATTTTATACCAATAAATCATTTCTTTCCCTTAGTTGAGGGTGACAGGTCCAGCTTGTATTTAGAAGCCTTGCTTTTAATGAGCTCAGCATAAAAGGTGGGGTTGCTATGGCGACTGTCTCATGCTGTCTGGGAGAAAGTGGCTACGACTTCCCACATCACACACCTGCAAACATCTTTACTGCCTGCTGGCACAAAGCAACTGTCCAAACAAACACACATTTCTAAAGAAACTAGATGACAAGGTTAATCCAAGTTCTCCCAAAAATTTAATTTGGCTGAAAATCTAATCGCCCTCAGGCCATCCAAAATGTAGATGGGTTTATTACTTCATCAGAACAGATTTTTTAGCAATCTGAAAATTTTGAAATTTAGCAATACATCACTTGCTTACCAGTGGATCCTCTGTGGTGAATGGGTGCCGTCAGAATGAGAGTTCAAACAGCTGCTAAAAACATCACAATTATCCACAAGTAATCCACATCACTCCAGTCCATCAATTAACATATTGTTTCTGAGAAACAAATTAATAATTAAAATATTTTCTTCTTCAAAATGTTGCTTCCAGCTAAAATTTGGTTTCCTAATATTGCTTTTTCCAGAAAAAGTCACCGTCTGAATCAGGAGAGTAATATGCACAGCTCAAGCAAGCAAAAAAATAAATAAATTGAAACCATTCCAAACAAATATGTTTAAGCAATGTATCCATTACTTTGGATTATGACTTGATGATGATGTTGTTATCAGCTGTTTGAACTCTCATTCTGACGGCACCCATTCACTGCTGAGGATCCATTGGTGAGCAAGTGATGTAGTGTTACATTTCTCTAAAATTCAAACTGGCGTCCCATCATATGATAATGCTCGTCTTTTCAGTAGTGAACAGCAGAAACACCTTTTATTTATTTTTTTTAAGATCTAATTCAGTTCTGTTTTAATTCTTATCATGTAACTGTCAAATGTTTTACAAGACTTCTATAAGTCAACAGGTGTCCTTTAAGGTGTTTGACCAACTAAAAACAAGAAGGTTTAGAAGTTATTTCATACCAGATGTACTTTACATACCAATACTTTTCACTGCAAAACTTGAAGGACAATTACTAATTGAATCGATATTGACCAGAAAGTTTTCAGACTGTGACGGTCACTCTATTGATCTGATCAGTGGACTTCGGACCTTAATTAGGCTGACTGGTATAATGAACCAGTTTTAGCTATGGTTCTGTGGGATGAAATGCTCTGGGACCAAGCCGAGATGATCATCAATCATCTTCTCTGTAGTGGATTGCACTAGGAAATGGAGTTGAATATATGCTGAACTGGAAAATCGCCCTCACTTTATCATTGACTTTGATTTATGGACTGGGAGGTCTCATGTCGGTATGTAAAAAATACTTAACAGATAAACTCTTAACTGCCACGATGAAGTTTGATGAAGAGCTGATTGTTAATTTTGGTTTATAATACACTTTAATTAGAAATACTATTGAAATGTCTTTCAAAGTCTCTTTTCGATTAAGTAAATAAGCTGCATTTTGCTGGTACCATTGCAGTTCCTAATAGAGGGACATATGTTATTTAGACTAGCTCAAATCACAATCTACAAACCACAGTAAACCTTCATTTAGAAGTGTGCTGTGAAGTAACAAACAATTTTCTGCTCAGCAAACAATGTTGATATTAAGATTCTTAGTCAAAGTCCTGTCTGTTGTTGTTGAGAGGTCTTTATAGAGGCCTACAATCTATTGTAGAAAATGAACACTGGTGTTCTGCTTCACTTGCACTGCAACCTGTTTCTTTTTGTATTGAAAAACTACTGTTGAATTAAACGACTCGTTGAACACCAGCTGTGTGACTGTCATACACTTATGATAACAAATCTGCTTGTCTTTTTCTGACGGTGATGCTGAACAAAGCAAAACCTTGTCCCCTTATAACCTGTTTTTTTTCTTATCACTATATATAGCCTAATACTGTACCACAAATCCCTGAGACTTGCTTTGAGTTTGAAAATCCTTCAGAAGCCTCACTGAAATACTTAATATCATAGAATATTAACTATTGAAAAAGGGTGTTGTATAAAAACATCTTGAACACATGGAAATCATGGTTAATCAGTTTAGTGTATATACAGTATGTCCAGTCTTGAGTATCTTCATAAAAATAAACATATTTTGTTTTGTTTATGCAGTTGTTAATGCAGTTCTAAACAGATAAGCCTATACTGTTTCAAATGTTAAACCCACTTTTAGCCATTGTAAATTTTGCGGTTAAAAGTAAATTTGTAAATTATTTGAAACATTGTTTCAGAGAAAAGATAAATGGGTCATTTAATTAAAAGTGAGTATTTTCTCAATCTTTTCAAATAAAATTCCAGATTCTCAAATCTCCTATTTTAACCTAAAGTCACTCTGACAGTGAAGAATGGAATTAATATTGTATATTAATAAGGAAAAACTGGCCATCATATATACAAGGACAGAGCAGGAAGCCAGGGTGGAGCAGTTGGAACTGGAGCCCACTGGAGCGGAGCAGGTGGAACTTTCATCCTGCCCTGTCATGGCTATGGAGACCATTTAGGAACTCTCTAACCACTTCATCACAACCACCGAGGCCGCCATTAACCTGTTTATGTTCTTTGTTTCAGTCCTACCTGACCAGACTTGCTCTCCTGTGCCATCGACTCCACTGTGGTGGTTCTCTGCTCTGCCTTGGTGGGCTTCTGGCCCAGCTGTTCGGCTGTGGTGGTCCTCTGCTCCGCCGTGGTTGGCTTCTGGCCCAGCTGCTCGGATGTGTTGGTCCTCTACTCTGCCGTGGTGGGCTTCTGTCTCGTCTGCTCAGCTGTGGGGGTCCTCTGCTCCACCTTGGTGGGCTCCAGTTCCGCCTGCGCCGCCCCAGTGGGCGCCCCAGTGTTTGTTCTGTCCGTGTCTGATTTTGGATTGTGTATACTGCCTTTGATTCTCTGCCGCCCGCCAGACATCTGCCTGGTACTGTTATTGATTCTGGATATTCCTTTACACACTTGAAGCTGTTGGTTGATTACTACCTGTTTATACCATTCTATAATAAATTCTGCAAATGAATCCGAACGTCTCTGACTCCTCGAAACAGACAGGATGAGACGAGGATCTGGATGATCAGCTGAGACGTGACGAGGCTCTGGAAGTTCAGCAGAGACGTGATGAAGCTCTGGAAGTTCAGCAGAGACTCCACTCCTGAGTGGAGTGCCCTCTACTGGAGTTCATGGGCACTCCAGCTGATGATCGTGACAGTCCTTCTGATCACAAAAATAACACAGAATTTGCATCCTTATTTTTTTATCTCATGTAGGCTATTGTAAAATATTTTTCTGAAATGGGCACTGAGGTCAACCCTATGTTACCCTGGTCCAATCAATTTAAAATTTCCATAAACCAATCAGAGTCTAATCTCCCATTCCCTTTAAAGGGGTCATATGATGTAATTTAAAATGTTCCTTTCTCTTTGGAGTGTTACAAGCTCTTGGTGCATAAAGAAGATCTGTAGATTTGTAAAGACTAAAGTCTCAAATCCAAAGAGTATAACTATAAAAGTTAAAGGAGTCATGACCCACAATTTTCACTTTTCCACGAGAATCAATGTATGTTATGATTGCCTAACGATTATACACTGGCCAGGAAGCCGATATTTAAAAGTGAAGCGTTTGTTTACCTCAGGGTTTGTAAAATAGCCCACGTGCACGCGCACTCAAATACGAGATTTTGATTTCTTCCCCGTCAAGACGGGGCAGGATATACCATATATGGACACCGCAGCAGGAAGCTCGCCCCTTCCCCTCTCCCCCTCATATTCAGTCGAGAAAGACGCTGGAGTAGTGCACACGTGAGTTGCTCTGTGGTTGACTGCCAGAATCAACATGTAAATGTGTTTTCTCTACCAAGAACGAACCTAGCTATCAGAGACCAGTGGATTAAATTCATTTTTAATGACGCGGTTCCTTCAACCCTTCCACTGGCTTATCGTTACGTGTTTGTGCTAAACATTGTACGCCGAAATCCTTCACAAATTTGGGGCAATATCAGGCGAAGTTGGCATCGAAGCTCGGGAAAAGCGCCATTCCAACAAAATTCCCTGCAATTGAAACGGTAAGACTGTGTTTTTATTGCTCTTCTGTGTGTAACAAACAGCATCTAACTGCTAATGCAGCTATTGTATGCTATTGCGTCTGTCACTAGACAAATAAACGAAAGACTGGAGGTGAAGTAATTATTTATGTTCCCTGTAAACGGACTGCAAAAACGGACTTTTGACTGCATTATAATGATTTCTTAATTCAGAATATGATCAAGATTGCGTAGGTTGATGTGTTCGGGGAATTTGCCAGTTAATAGTAACATTTAAAGCCCCTTAAGTGAACGAAATGACTCGAAAAAAGATTTGTTCATTTTGATGAACAACTTTGAACAAGAGAGTCTGGCGTTGCCAGATTGGGTGTTTTTTCCGCTACATATTAAGGCCGGTTTACGGTGTGTTTTAGGTGGGTTTTCGCCTGGAAGGCTTTATAGAAATCTGGCATCCTACTGAATGAAGTTAAACTGAGAGAGCGTGGCGTTCACAGACACCAGAATGAACGACTTCACAGTAACGTTCATCAGGCAGTAATGCAGTACGTTCAGTTCATGTTCGCCCAAAATATGAACGAGTTCAATGAACGCGTTCAGGCACAACACTAGCAGGAGTATTAGCTTCGAGGTATGGGGAATGGCTGCTAACGTACTTTGCAAAAAACAAATGACTGAGATCATCATGAATTCGGTTATTGATTATTTATTGCCTAATGCTTACATGAGGCCCCGTCTAGTTTGTGTGTGTGTGTGCTCACGTCTTATATTTGTGTGTGTGTGCTGTGCTCACGTCTCATATGAGTAACTTTATGTGCGTAGATAGTTCATATACATGTATGTGTGACTAGTACTTAGTTTATATGCAAGCGTGTTTCATATGTGTGCGTGAATGAAGTTTGATTTAAGCCCTAAACGGCGCTGGCCGGGAAGCCGGTCGCGTTCATTCACAACTTGCGCCATGATGTCAGTTTGTAATGATATGCTAAAGCGTTACCTGCGGTGTCAACCCCCCTCCTTCCTGCAACCAATCAGCGTGCCCCTCATTTGCATTATTATAATGACCGTCCACGACAGCCAAAATATCGCATCAGATCTCGCGAGACAATAATGCCTACAGAGATAAGGGTCTGAGGAGCTCTGTGTTTATTTTTTTTCCAATTTTCTTTTTTAGAAGGGCCTGAAAGACTATAATACAGCAGTAGGTATCCAAGGTAATACGAGGGTATGACTCCTTTAAGAATTGTCCATGACCTCCTTAAATGCCTCGTTTAAACACACCCCCACATGTCTACAACACTGTGTGGGAAGATTTGCATAACATCACCCAAATAGGCATAACTTTTATTCTCGCTGCAGTATTGTTGTTGCCGTCATGTTGTGGAGATGTTTGTTTCATTGTGAAAGCAAAACTACTTTGCTTGGCCTTTCCAAAGAGGATGATATCTGCTTAGTCATTTCTAGAGCTGATCCGTGCTGGTCGCTGAGGAAATACATCAACTTCACACTGTGGATTGGGGGGTCATCACATGTGTCCTTTGTGAAATCTGACAGCCATTCCTCGCTCAAGCCTGCAGTGTGTGACGCTGTGTGATGCATTTTATGGAGGATTGTTTCCTGAACCTGCAGACTAACCTTCTATGGGTCTGTGGTCAAAGGCTACTCAAGTGAAGCAGTTCCAACTTTGCTGTCTGTCTGGCACTTCTGACTCACATCTTGTAAGTGCATAACTTGTATTTAAAGGATTTGCCACTTATAATTCAAACGCAAGTTTTGAGCACTGCATAGTAGCAATTGTTTTCAGTGTTGGTAAGTAACGAAGTAAAAATACTTTGTTACTTTACATAAGTATTTTTTTCGGGGATCTGTACTTTACTTGAGTATGTTTTATTTGCATATACTTTCACTTTTACTCCACTACTATATTAAAGACAACGTTTACTTTTTACTCAGATACTTGCCTGCTCCAAGTATTTATTACACTGATTTTACAAACCAATGAAAAACGTGTTTTTCTTTTGTAAAAAAGAACGCGCGAGCTCGCGAGTTAGCTCGAGGTGGAAGATGACCGCTAAAACAGGTGATAGTGCAGCTCTTGCTGCCCGCAATGATCCCGAGATTCCCGACAGGGATCACCCATGGCCTTATCTCAAGGATATGTTCAAATTCACTGAAGTCAAGGGAGATTCTTATCGGCTGAAATGTCTTCTTTGCCTGCCACGGGTGAATGAAATTTCAGCATTCAAAACTTAACCCTCGAATCTGAGATAACATATTGAGGTGAGTTGATGTTAATGTTGTTACTATTGTTAGCCAAGTGATTTCATATTGAAACGTGCCTTGTAAACAGCTAGCTAATATTAGTCAAGTTAGCTAACGCATATTGATGCTAACCGGCAGACTTGGGGTTGTGTGTAATTAAACCGTAAGCTGATGCTGGAGAGAATCAAGCTAGTAAGCTCAGCTGATTCTCCCTGCATGCTGACGATCAGTCAAGGATGATCCAGTCGGAGGTAGACTTGGAAAAGCTGACTAGTCAGGTTTGCCACACTAACGTTAGCTCAGTGTTTCCCAAACTTTTTTCTTTCGCGGCACACTATTTACTATGGAAACATGTCACTGCACACCACTGTGATATTAAACAGGCCACAAAATAACAGCAGATAACTATGCTTTTGAATGCAGCTATGTTGTCTGTTGCTATGTAGCCAACACATTTTTTATTAGAAATAATGACATGAAAATCTGATTTAAAGAAATGGTAAGCCAACAAATTTTAGCGCAGCGCTTCTGTGTTGTACGTAACATGCATCACACACATGACCAGCGTCGGCTTATAGTGAGCCTACTTGGTGACGTGCAACACAGACGCGCTGCGCTATTACACTATGTGAAAACTCGATGCCCATAGAGAAGGAAATGAATATTGGAATAAAGTTGTTATTTATTTATTTTACTTTTTTGCGCACAAAAAGTATGCTCGTCGCTTGATGTACTTAAGATTGAGCCACTGTTGTCACTTGGACTATATTAACGATCTCTTTAATATAATAACTTTTCTGGGCCAGCAAGTTTCATTCCCATAGAAGCCTATGGAGGAGTGATCCAGCTCTCAGATTTCAAATCAAAAATATCTTAATTTGTGTTCCGAAGATGAACGAAGGTCTTAGGGGGTTGGAACAACATGAGGGTGAGTGTCAGGATCCTGCCCTGACAGTCTTGTTTGTACTGTCTTTGTTCAATGTGTCTTTGTTTATTTTGTGCCTGAGCACATGGTCACGCCCCCTTGTTTAGTCCTCATTAGTCAGAGTGTTGTCACCTGTTCCTCATGTCGCTGTATGCTTCTTATTGTGCTCTCTTTCCTCTTGTAGCGGCCGGTTCGTTTCGGCTGTATGTTTGCCTAACGTGTGTTTTGCAGTTTCGAGTTTTCCTAGTCAAATCTAGTTTTTGCTTTTTGGACTTACCTGTTGAGCCAAGCTACCTGTACTTGTTTCTCCAAGAGCTATTTTTTCCCTAGGTCTTCTCTTTTAGTTCCTTTTTAGTTTAAGTTTATTTTCACCTATTATCCAAGAGTTATCCTTCTAGTCTTTTGCTAGATTCAAGTCTCTAGTCTAGTTTAGTTTAGTTTTTTTCCCCTCAGCATTTACCTGTAAGTGCCTAACCTTTTTATTTATTTGTGTTTTTTCCCTATTTTTTTCTTGGTTCTTATTTACTTTTTTCCCTGTTTTTTGGGAAGGAATTTCTTGTTCCCTGTATTGTTTGTGTTGTCTAGTGTGCTAGTTGTTTTGTCCGGTCTTGTGGTGTCTCTGTCTGTTGTGTTCTCCCCCTCCAGCCCTGCCTGGCCGTCTGTGGTTCCCTGACCGCTGGTTCCCTCACCCTTGCAGCTGTATCGGTTCTGGGCAAGTGATCTTCAAGCTGCAATTCTCTGCTCCTTTGTGTCTCGCCTGGTCATCTACATTCTGTCTGGTCTTGCCAACTCCTCAGCAGTGGTCCTAGCTGCTGCCTCCTTATGCGGGTTCCAGTGGTCACCCTCAGCTATCCCGTCATTACCCCAGTATCCCCTCCTGTTGGACTTTCACTGCACGTGCATAATAAATAAACCCTTGTACTTTGCCATTCTGCGATTGGGTCTTTCCTTCCAGTGCCTGACAGGTGAGTAATTACTGACAGAATTTCATTTTTGGGTGAACTAACCCTTTAAAGAGGTGGTTCTTACTCCTTGATATTCTGAAATAGTCTTACCTTGTATCTTGCACATCTTCAGTTTGATGCAGCTATAAAGTTATGGAACATGTCTATTAAAAAGTTCAACCCCATATACCTCGATAAGGTGCTTCATTGTCTCTTTTGATTGTAAATCTAACAAATTCTTAAATGTAGTATCTAATCTCATTTGTTCAATTAAAACATTGCATATCACACCCAAAACAACTGATCTGCTTAATTATTGATAACTACAGTTAATTTGAATATTTACTTTTTACTTCCGGTACTTAAGTATGTTTTAAATCGGATACTTTTGTACTTTTACTCAAGTGATGTTTGAATGGAAGATTTTCTACTTTTACTGGAGTCATTTTTTTATTTAGATACATCTACTTTTACTGGAGTATAACTTTTGAGTACTTTTACCACCCCTGATTGTTTTTTGTCGTTTCTCCGATCACAAATGCAGACATGGTTTTATGTTTATGTGGCACGATATGCAACGCGTAAAAACACAGTATAAATCATTATAATCGTAGTGCCTGGAAACGGTGCTTCTCTAGTGCGGGAACGGATCTGCTCGTGTGCATAATTCTGATAATTTGCAATGACTATCCATTATGACATGTATGGATTTTTATATTTATGTAGACAATAATAATCTTTTACATTTTAATCCATACATTTTTTTCATTTTTAAAAATGTCTGTGTGCTGCTGCGAATCCCTGTGTGTGTGTGTAATAAACAAAGTGTACACGTGTTGTGCAGCCACCTATAGGCACATATTACTAACGCTCTTTAAAAAACAAATACATATGTGTATATATACGCCAGACTTTAGACCAGGTTTTTGTTGGTCAATGGGACAGTATTTTATTGCCCTCAAAATAGCAACATGCCAGCAATGCACCTGAACACACCTTGTTTTCAGACCAGCATGCCCGTGGGTGCACAAATGGATTCATTTGACTGGAATTAAACAACATGAAAGATCAAAGATATTTTTATGTATAACTCCGACTGGATTCGTCTGAAAGAAGATAGTCATATACAACTAGGATGCATTGAGGGTGAGTAATCTATGGTCTAATTTTAATTAAGGGGTGAGCTAACCCTTTAAATGTGGTTTAAATTTCAAGAACTGGCTGCATTTCCTCCTCTTTGCCTGGATAACTACACATCCTTAAAGGGAACCATGAATTCTGATGTATAGTTCTGGAAGAGTGGGCAAAAATCCCCCAAAATAGATGTCAGAGACAATGGGAGAGGTTTACACCACATTATTGCTGCTAATGGAGGAAATCACAAGCTGTTTATTGATATGCATATTTTTGCACACATTATATGTGTTTATTTGTTTTCTATATGTTTTACTTGTAGTTATTAGTATGTGCCAACTGCCATTAGAATATCAAATGCTGAGTTATGATTATGAGTGGGGTGGAAATCTATGCATATACACAGGGGCTGGACAAAATAATATGAAGAACTGGGAAATCAGCAATATTTCATTATTAAGGTGTTTTACCATTTGCCTTTAATACTGCTTCAAGCCTTCTTCGAATAGATTCATCCAACTTCTGAAAAGTGTCCAGTTTAATGTTGTTTATAAAAGTTGCTTCAGAGATGGTTGAACAGGGAATCGGCTTCCTACATTACTCTCCAAAACTGCATGTCCACAGTGATTTGGTGATATCCAAATCTGGTCATTTGTTTTGCCAGGGCAGATGTTGAAGTGCATCTAGGTGCTCCAAATGTCCAGCTTTTATAATCATAAGACCTTCTTTTTTCACATTTTAGATATAGACATAAACTTTATACATATGTATTGCACAGTGCCATTGTTATCCAGCATTTTGTCAATGGACTATACTGGACCATTGACCAAATATAGAGGATCTTCAATATATATCCCACCTGAGTAGCACTCTCTGCCATTGGACACTGTTCAACAATAAATTGCATTTTATATCTTTTATATAGTAATTATTTATTTCTGTTTGTTGTTTTTAGGTTATTGATGTCTTTCTTAATATGATGAAGTCAAAGACAAACTTCTACCTAACAACTAGCTGCCTGAGATTTTAATACCAGTGCCTTTTTGTTGATGTGCCTGGAAAATCAAATGAAGGATCATAAAAGCTTGATTCACTCAGATCAAAGTGATAATGAGGCCTATTTTGTCCATTAATCCTAATAAAAACCCTTCTGCTACTCAGGAATTAGAATTGAATTGACAAGAACAAAAATCCCAGTATCCAACCTGTTCTCTTTGATCTGATACATATTATATGAGCCTGCGTGGTCTTTGTTGACTTGGACTGAGGCAGGCTCCGCAGAGACATCTGCTGTTTCAGAGCTCATGCTTTACAGATGCATCAGTGCTGCTCAGAGCGACACTTCACATAACTCTCACGTCTCTCACTGTGTCTCCCTCGAAACACTCAGTTCTGAATTCAGCCAACCCAAATATGACTACCCAAGAGCTATTACTCACGCTCTTTGTCTTTCTTTTTAACATTCTTCATGTCTTATCTATCTGACACTCTCTCTCTTTAGTACAGTTTCTAAGTTATTTTCAATGGGCAATGCAACTTCTATAAGGAAACTTAGAGTAATTAAAATCAGGTTTCACTCTAAATATATCTATAGATTGATATATTTAGAGACCCTTCAATCTTATTTTCGTAACAAAAATCTGCCCTATAATTGCATCTAGTCCTATATAAAATGTGTTCAGTGTTTTTAAAGGTTGTGGGTTTAAAATATTTGGCTTTTCTGAAATTAATTGCAATGCATAATAAATGTAAAACTTGAAACAACAGTTCTTGTGACAGCACTGATGGATAACTTAATACTTAATACACGTGAATGCTTTTCGTTGGAGGTGAAAAATGACTGTTTTCAGCCTCCACATCAGTGCTTGATTTGTTCACTGTTATTGATGGTTTGTTCCAAACAGAGATTTGTAACACATGCCATGTTCCACCGCCAGCAAGCCCCATTTTTCTCTTCCTCAGGCTGTTGTCACACACATGTAGGGCACTTACATGAAGGCTGAATGCTTAGAACACTACAACCACTCATTTAATGAAGGTCACTAATGACTTACATCAATCTGTCCACATCTGTTTCAAGAATTTTCTGATGTTCCCTTAAAGCCCTTCACTGCCTGACTTAAAATCAGGCATAAGACGATCCCTGCAATGTTGTGAGATATGAAATTAGATATTCCATCCAAGCCGGGGGTCAGACTAAGGTAACCCGATATTACAGCTTTCCATCTCGCGGATGTACTTTTGCGCTGAAACCGAATTAGGATTCATTGGTCCCTTTAAGATGAATATAGCTTTGTGTGGGATTGTGTTTTGTTGAGAGTGCATTTGGAAAACACTCATCTGAAGCTCTCTCACAAATTGTGTGCAGACTATTCGCAAATTACCGACAGAAACTCTGTTGCTATGGCAGCATCACCATGGCGACAGCAATTGAACAGTTTTTGAGGATTAAGAAGGCAGCGACCCTGCAGCTGATGTTCGGGTGTTATATGACCAGAAAGATTTCAGAGAAAGAAAATTCACACCGATGCCGTCCATCTACTTTGCGACAGACTTGGATAGGTTCTCTCTGATGAATCCTGTGACTGTGGATCCTGCAGCGTGTCGGGTCCATCAATCTCCCGTAAACTATGTGCGAGGGATTGATGGCCTGTTGCCGGGTTGTAAAGATGAGAACTGGAGGAGTCTGGCTCCCATTATCCCACAAATCTTAAAACAGCTGCATGTTGATGAATGGGTCCCACCTTCTGTTTGACATCACCTGGCAGGTAAACTCATTTAGCAAGAGAGCAAAAGCAGTTGATTGGACGCGGCTGTGGGTTTCTGTTTGTTCATTATGATATGTTGGCTGAGTACTCGTCTCTGTTTTTGTCATATACGATTACAGGAACCAAGTAACATTTGGGCTGTTTCCTGGATGAGGTCTACATCTGGAGAAAATTACTGTCAATGCTGAATCTAAGATGAAAATAGTCTTTTGTTAGGGCTATATTAAGCAGTCTGGAGGTGGGGGGGGGGGTCTTCTGTTTAATTTATCGCTATGCCTTTTAAGAGCGATTATAAACAGCACTAAACACACAGAGTGACTGTTTGACACCATTAGTTTTTATTATTTATAGCAAGCTGGTCAACACGATGCTACAAATTTAAGGAGAAATTACATTTGACCAAAGACCTTTAAAAACAGTTTACAAACAGATGTACACTTCTGTTCATAGTATCTGGCAGTCAAATGGTAGCTAACACTTGTAAATAAATAAATAAATAAACTATGCGCTTGGGCCCTTTTTCAAATTATAGCTCATGTTTCATCCACAGTAACAATCAATGGTAACAAGTAACAAATTAAATTACGAAATCTGGTAGCCACAAAGCAATCAATCATTCAACACTATAGATTTCATAATAATCAATATTAATATAATCATCATAGTAAAATATGGAAAATAATCAAAAATGTATTTACATTGACATATTTACATTTAGCATATATATACAAACCCGATTCCAAAAAAGTTGAGACACTGTACACATTGTGAATAAAAACGGAATGCAATGATGTGGAAGTTTCAAATTTCAATATTTTATTCAGAATACAACATAGATGACATATCAAATGTTTAAACTTAAAAAAAATATATATCATTTTAAGGGAAAAATAAGTTGATTTTAAATTTCATGGCGACAACACATCTCAAAAAAGTTGGGACAAGGCCATGTTTACCACTGTGTGGCATATCCTCTTCTTTTTATAACTGACTGAGGAGACACCTGCGCTTCTGGATCATGTTTAGATATGGCTACTTTTTTGACCTATAGAGTTCTAGCCAGCAACGGCGAATGGCATGGTGGATTATGTTCACGGACAATGTTTTCTTGAACTATTCCTGAGCCCATGTTGTGATTACAGTAGCATTCCTGTATGTGAAGATGTGTCGTCTAAGGGCCCGAAGATCACGGGCATCCAGTATGGTTTTCGGCCTTGACCCTTACAAACAGAGATTGTTCCAGACTCTCTGAATCTTTGGATTATATTATGCACTGTAGATGATGATAACTTCAAACACTATGCAATTTTATCTGAGAAACTCCTTTCTGATATTGCTCCACTATTTTTCGCCACAGCATTGGGGGAATTGGTGATCCTCTGCCCATCTTGACTTCTGAGAGACACTGCCACTCTGAGAGGCTTTTTTTATACCCAATCATGTTCCCAATTGACCTAAAGTTGCAAATTGGTCCTCCAGCTGTTCCTTATATATACATTTTTAACATATTTTTTTGACCTCTTATTGCTACCTGTCCCAACTTTTTTGGAATGTGTAGCTCTCATGAAATCCAAAATTAGCCAATATTTGGCATGCCATTTCAAAATGTCTTACTTTCAACATTTGATATGTTATCTAGTTTCTATTGTGAATAAAATATAAGTTTATGAGATTTGTAAATTATTTCATTCCTTTTTTACTCACAATTTGTACAGTGTCCCAACTTTTTTTTTTTTTTTTTTTATATGCAAACATGTTACATGAAATAGCTTATATACTGTATATTGTACAGGAAATAATTTGTTATGTTTGTAATTTGTTATAATTTGTAATAATTTCTGTTGTGCGCATTCTCAAAATTTTTTTTTAAAATATGTACATTTAGAATATAAAATATTCATATTTATATATTTGTTTGCTGATTTATTGTTTTACTGATTTATTGTCTGTTTATTCACTTCAAATATCCCTTTATGAAAAGTTATGGTAAATATTTACTGCATCCACATCCTGACATCATAAATGGCTACTTCCCTGTTGTTCTTAATTTATATTATTTTTGTTTCAGTATTATCTCAAAACACAGGCCCCCGATCAGACTAAAATCAGTAAATAACAACATCAAATAATTTTCTTTGTAGGGACACATTTCAATAAAAATTAGCATGTGCCCTTTGAACAGACCTCTTCTTGCTCTGAACGTTGATCTTTTACTTTTTCACAACATGAATGTGAAACCACACTTTACAAATTCATATAATTAAAAATAAATAAATAAAAAAAATAAAAAACTGAAAAAACAATCCTTTAATATTATTTAATTTACTGTTCATGGAATGGGGAATTTTATGTGATAAATTATTATTTTTTGTCAGTTTCTTCAACGGTGTGTACTTTAAGGATAATAATTTTCTGTCAACTTCCCATAATATGTAGATGGGAAAAGGCTACAATATATTACTGGAACTCTGTATTATTATTGGAACTTTAACCTAGAATAGAGTTTATGGAAATAATTATGCAACTGTTCTAATTTTAAACTCATAAACACACTTTAATGGTCTGTGTTTGCAGAATAACTTTTTTATTGCACACTCTTTCCCATCAACACACCCCAGAAGAAAATTCTGGCAGGCGTGTGGACTTTGCATAAACAACATTTCTGAGTCCATCGGCACCTTCTGTGACAAAACGCCACTGTCAGATATCGCACCTGGAACACTCTACTTCCTTTAGGTGTTGTATACCCTTGGATGCGTCAACACAAGCCTCGTCACTTTGATGCTGACCGAGAGCAACATTGGTTAGTCCACAGCTGCAGAGAGGCAGGAAACAAGTGGGGCCGCTCATGCAGTTGGTCTCCTGTGTGGCTGTTACCATAGAGACACTCAGATGGCAAATCATCCGCATCTAATTTCCTTCAACTTCAAGATGGTCAAGATGCTCCTTCCAGCAAACTGCTAGGAGAAGAGACTGTGGAATCTCAAGGGTGAAGACACCCACCTCTTGGAACTCTAATGTACTTTGGATAAATCTGTTTTTTGGCCTCATGCCATCACTGTGAGAACAGTGAACACTTTACATATGCCTTCACAGCCCTGAAAACAAAAACTTGTGAAAAGAAAGCTCTGAGAAATTAGAGGAATAGTTTATGAAACACTGCTAACCCTCAGGCCATCCAAGATGTAGATTAGTTTGTTTCTTCGCGGGAACAGGTTTGGAGAAATGTAGCATTACATCACTTGCTCACCTGTGGATCCTCTGCAGTGAATGGGTGCCATCAGAATGAGAGTCCAAACAGATGATAAAAACATCACAATAATCCACACCGCTCAACTGAAGTGAAAACCAGCATATTTGTAATAAACAAACCCATCTTTAAGTGTTTAACTTCAAACTTTTGCTTCCAGCTGTAAGCAACAGTCCATTGCTTTCTCCAGTTAAAAAAAGTAATTTCTTCTGAATCAGTAGTGAAATATGCACAGATCAAGCACCATTTACAGGCGAAAATAGCTCTAATCAAATATGTTGGGTTTTGACATGAAATGACTCCTTAATGGTGGATTTATTTTTATTATTATTATTATCATTATTACTTAAAGAATATTAAGTTGTTGTTGTTTTATCAGCTGTGAATTCATATCACATGAAGACATGTGACTTTGCTGAATAAAAATAAATAAATAATTCAGAAAGATTGCAGAATAGCAGTAGACAGATATATAAATATATAGAAAACAGCATATTTTCAAAATTTGTTGATTCAATTTGTGATTCAATATATAAATATATGTATGACTACATTTTAATAATAGTTATGACTAAAAACAGAAAACGGTGATTAATTTGCTAAAACTACTACTGCTGCTGCTACTACTACTACTACTACTAATAATAATAATAAAAGATTAATTCAAGGACTTAAGTCTTAGTATTCATGTTGGTTTGATGAGGTTTTAAAACATTTGCATATTATTTACAACAAAATGTTTAATTTAATGACTAAAAATGTAATGTGATGTGGCCATTTTGTGAAAAAAAAAATTAGTTTTTCCTCACACCATCTTAATCTTAACTTACTTAACAACTCTACCTTAAATTATTTAAATTATTTAACACCTATTTTCTGTGTTATTTTATGTTTTATATTGGTTGTTGATCAAAACAGTCAGAATTTATTTTTTATTTTTTCTTCCTTATATATATATATATATATATATATATATACATATATATCAACAAAACATGAGGATTAATTCTTGCTCCTTTGATTTTTTATGTGCATGAGTCAGTGATGTGTGTGTCTGTGTATCTACAAAGAATTCTCAGACTGAAACAGCCAGGAGGATTATTGTTGAGAACGTGTCTGTGTTTGTAACTTGATTTTCAGGGTTGTGTCAAGGGCCTTGGGGGAAGATGTAGCTCAGTAATGAGGAATTTCCACATATTCAATAATAAAAAAAAAAAGGAAAAAAATAAAAAATAAATAAAAAATAAAAACACCCTGAGCTCACAAAAACAAACATGGATATTTTTGAGGAAAGAAGAAACTATAAATAAAAAATTCGAATGTCGTGTCATTTATTTCAGTAATTCAGCTCAAATTGTGAAACTTGTGTATTAAATAAATTCAGTGCAAACAGACTGAAGTAGTTTAAGTCTTTGGTTCTTTTAATTGTGATGATTTTGGCTCACATTTAAAGGGATACTCCACCGTGTTTTCATATTAAAGGAGCATTTCACCCGTGGGAACATTGATCTTCATTGAAAGTGGGTCATATATGTAGTCGAAATTTATTAAAACTTTCGAATTTGGTGCCTTTTTGACCGAGTTATTACAGAAAGTAACTTTAGGGCTCATTTGTATGTAAAACCACAACTCCCACAATGCAACATATTTGCACAGCTCCACAAGCCACTCCCACTAATCCAGAACACCGCTGTTAGGCTGTTAGGCGATCACAAGACATTGAGGACACAGTTAGCGATGTATGGTATTTACGTGCCACAGTAGTAAACAATGCCACAGTAAGCTTTTTGTGCATTAAAAAAGGTACTGCACAAACAGTTTACAGTTGACGTTACGTAACTTATTAACCGGGAATCATTTCGTGATAATAATGCTTGAAGAAATTGTGTACATTTCACGAAATGAATAATAAATAAAATTGAAACACTTATTTTACAGTTAGACATCCATTTGTCCCTGCAGGCTTCGGCTGGCGTTTCCAGTTTACCTTCGGAATTCTGAAATATGTCTCCAGGACGCCTCTGTCCATACGCAGGGCGAAACTAGGATGGTTCACAACGCAAACATCCGTGTCCTTGTCTGCCTCAGACATTTCTTCGAGGAGAAATTGGCATCTTTCAAATTCTTGCAGCAGACGGACTCGAGCTCTGTGTCCGTAGGCGCACAACGAGAGCACAGGCACCACCAGTCCGCGCCAGCTCGAGCACGCCCGGGCTCCTCGGACGCGACAGGCAGGTCTCCGGCCTCGGCTGCAGCCGCCGCCTCCTGTTCCTCCTCTGCGCTATATTGTGGCTCGTATAGATAGCCACGAACATCTGTTTCGAGCAACAGACTTTGAAAATCCTCTTCTTCCGTATCATGAGTTGTTCCTCCAGCCATTCTCGTAAATCTGACTCCATAAGCGCTTGTTAGCTTAGCTACATAGCTTCCAAACAAGATGGCGGATTTTCATTTTCGTTTCTGTAAGTTTAGTCCCACCCACTGATCTGTAATAGGCCTGTAGGGTGAGTGGGTCCCATCCCCTGGAATAATAATAAGCTAGTGTCTGTAGTCTCTACACTTTTCAATGAATTTTGACTTCCTGCTTATTATGACGCAAAATGACGATTTTTACGTCATAATAAGCAGGAAGTAAAACACTTAAATCCTTATTTCTCCCATCTCAGGGAAAAACAAAGGAAAAATCCATGATCATTATAATATATGACTGGGTTTCTAACAATACAAAGCTAAATGCAAATGGGTGAAGTGATCCTTTAAACTATGTTTTTCCCTTAACTAAGACGAGTTGATACATACCTCTCTCGTCTCAGTGCGTGCACTCAATCGCTTTGGCACGCGGTGACACTTTGAAAGCACTTAGCTGAGCCCATTCATTCAATATGGGCCAAGCAGAGAAGCTACCAAACACCTCCACGTTTTCCCTATTTAAATACAGTTACTCGCGTAGTGTAACTCGACCTAGGACGGTAACACAAAACAAAACGTTGCGCTTTTCTAAGCGTGTAAAATGGATAACTATATTGTATGGCGGAATGCCATGGCAAGTGCTTGTAAGCACTTCGTCTTGGCGCAGTAATATCTTCACTCGTGAAAAATCCTCTCACCGGCCCCCACTCCCTCTAGTGAAGATATTACTGCGCCAAGACGAAGTGCTTACAAGCACTTGCCATGGTACTCCGCCATACAATATATATATATATATTTTTTGACTGTGAATTGAAAACTTACATTGCCTATGTAAGCGAAGCAAGCAAATAAAAATAAGCACAACAAACCGGAAATATACAAAAATTGCAAACCAGGCAACTGAAGTGAAACTGAATATAGGTGTTGTTACACAATTATCTTTCAAAATCATTAGGCCAGTCAAATTTATCATGGAATTAGCTGTTATATAATACTAAATAACATTAACATAGTAATATTGATTTTCAAAACAGCCTTTCTGTGGGCCTCTTGTTACTCAGGTTCACCGTTTCTCACTGTCTGACGCAGCTGTGTTATCCACATACCAGACATTAAGCAATCGCCCATGACACTACACAGAAACTCTCCAGAGATTGTTTAAAGCAGTAGGAAAACTTACACAACTGGAGGATTTATATCTGAAAAAATATAATTTACAGTAATAGTTAGGACCTAGTCCAGGGCTAGGCAAGTTCGGTTCTAGAGAGCCACAGTCCTGCAGAGTTCAGCTTCAAACCTAATCAAACACACCTGAACAAGCTCATCAATGTCTTCAGGCTACAGGCAGGTGAGGGTTTTTTTCAAGGTTGGAGCTGAACACTGCAGGACTGTGGCTCTCTAGGACCGAACTTCCCCTGACCTAGTCCTAGATTGTTGATGGCAAGAAATCAGCCTGTTTTAGTTTGGCTTTTGCTCTCTCATGGTTTTTCTATTTCTGTCTGTATTCTTCTCTATACTCAAACATTTAATGTTTCAGTGCTTTAGCAGAAGCAGGATCATCAAATATTAATTTCTGAAATTGATTAAATGAAAATAAATTGAGAGCATTTATTATCATTTGAATTGCATACAACCAAATTAAGAGCACTTCTCCTGACTAATGTTTGAAATATATAACCATACAACAAAGAGACAGACTCTAGACACTAGACTATACAGTGCAGTTTTTCTTAATATTATAATATTTCACAGCTTGTTAACAGATATACTATTTCACAATAAATAGGTCCTGACAATTGTTAAAGTGTTAAAGTGGTGTTATTGCACATTGACATATTGCACATTGTATAAAACAGGAGTATAGATAGTAAAAGAGATTGGAATAAAATAAATGGATTTAGTTAAATAATTACTAATTACATTACTAAAAAATATTATTTTAACACTGTCCTTTGTCTTTAGTGCATTAATGCATTTTTGAGTTTAGAGTCCGGATTGCAACTGGAAAGAAACTGTCCTTTACTCTTGTAGTCTTTGTTCTTAAGGATCTATGCCGTCTGCAAGAGAGCAGATGATTAAAGGAGGTTTAAACAGGTGGTGTCCTGGATGTGATGAGTCCTTGATGTTATTTGCTTTTGAGAGATAGTGGGACTTTCATCAAGAGTCTAGATGACATTCTCAAACAAAACAGAGCTGAAACATCTGTGCTTCTCCAATTCCTTTCAAATGCGGAATGTGATGATGCCAGATAAAACATCCTTTCACATGGACCTTCTAGAGCTTGAAACAAACAGTGGCAACTGGCTTGATGAGGGATCCAGATAACATACCGATGGCTTCCTGCCCACCCCCACCACCACCACCCATACCCATGACCTCGTCTGAGCCTCCCTCCAAAGTGTTGTTGCCACCAGCTTTAATTAAGCAATCCATCTCAGCTGAGAGCTGGGTGTGCTGGTTACAGCACAGACTGTTTGCATGACCTGCTTTTATAAAAAGTAGAGAGAAGAATGTAACAATGCAATTTTGCTGAGCATAGATATATAGCTGTTGTTGTTATTTTATTTATATATTTTATTTATAATTTTTATTATTATCAAACCAGAAAACTATGCGGTGAAACAATTGGTCTGTGCAAGAAACAAAACACTATTTTCAACATTATAACCTTTAATCCAGAGCCTCAGGCAAACGGTCCGGAGTGATGTCTGGTTCATGAACAAATCATTGTTTTAAACTGGTTCTTATTAGTGAACTTGATGAACCAGTTTACCAAATCTGACCGAAACTGTCAAAAATAAAATAAAATAAAATAAATAATAATAATAATTACAGCACAAGCAGCACAAATCTACAAGTTATTCAGTCAGACTTGAAATGGCATGTATGTTGCTACGATGCTTGTCTTTGCCAACTCATTAAGTGTCATTCAGACTTTTTTTACAATGTTGCCAACTCAACATTTGTGTTTATTTGGTTTACTAGAAATATTTCCATAAATGTTCATTTTAAAAAAATCAGTCTATAAAGTCATGCATTTGAGAAGTAATTTAAGAAAAGGCAGAATATTGTGAAATCATTCTGGAATATTTGGCTTATCTAAAGTTGCTGTGTCTTGAGCTAAAGATTTGTTAAAAAGGCAGTATCACGCTTGAGTCATAATGTTTATCTTCATATCCGCTTCATAACAGTGCAAGTATTTTACACAGGCGAAAGACAGCCAGAGCATGACTAATGGAAAATGAGAACAGATCCAGGCATCCATTGACGACAGCCTCATTATGCGTTTATAAAAGAGCCTGTCTGATCTGACCAGCGTCTAGTTGGAGAAGATTCAGCGAGACAAGTCCTCGGGAGTGAACAGATCTGGATCTATAATCTGGAGCTGCCACTTAACATGACAGGTAGGAGAGATTCTTACAAGTCATTGGGACTTTAATAATAATGGTTATTTTCAAACAGCACATGTTAAATAACTATAAAAAGTAATTGTTGGAATATTACAGCATGGTGTGCTAGCAAGGCCAACGTTTTGGGTTTTATTCCCAGGGAAAACGATCTATTATTTTTTGGATAAAAACATCTGCAAAATGCATAAGTGTAAATCAGAATCCAAAACTGAGATTAACTTTTTTGCGACACATTTTGTTAATATTCTGCCTTTTACAAACATGGAATTTCCAGGTTTTGCTGTGCCAGATGGATCCGTTCAAACAAATGACTCTCCTTCATTCTTTGAGTTGCTTTCACAGTCTGGTTGATTTTACTTGCCAAACATGAAGGAAACGTCAAACTTCATCAATTTAGGAAGAAAGAACAGGCTTAAGATTGGAATAAATACATTTAATTAATTAATCAATTAATTAATAAATAAGGATTTTTGTACCTTTTACAAGAAAATCAGTCTTTCTATTTCCAAATGTCAAGCATTTAATTGCTATTTCTTTCTATTTGTGAAATGAATTAGAAATGAAAATGTATTGTTGTGAAGTTGCTTATGTATATTTTTATTGGCCTTTTTGATCTTCACTAGGAGAAAAAAAATGTGTAGAAATAATTTTCACTCTGAAATTGCTAGTGAATTTCACTATTAATTACAAAGAAACAGCAAGTAACACACTGAAGTAAACTATATTTTAAAAGACTGAAGTAGTATTTTTTTTTTTTCACTTTTTTTGTGTATATCTAAAATCATTTTTAAATACAGTTTAAATGGCATGCTAATCTACAATAACAATTCACATTTTACAGTGTCCCAATGGAACTAAATTCATCAAACCTCCCCTGCAATGACACAGTCGCCTGGATATGGCTGTCGTCTCTCCAGCCTCCATTCCTGGCTCTTATCAGCATCCTGGGAGTGGTGGGGAACATTCTGGTCCTCTGCGTGTTCTGCCTCCAGCGGAAGCCGTGCACCGTAGCTGATGTGTATCTAGGCAACCTGGCAGCTGCAGACCTCATTATGGTCCTCTGTTTGCCCTTCTGGACGGTCACCATCGCTCATGGCTATCAGTGGAACTTTGGTCAGCTGCTCTGCAAGGTGATCAACACTGCCATTTCGATGAACTACTACTGCAGCATACTCTTCCTAGTGTTGGTCAGCATGGACCGCTACCTCGCCTTGGCCAAACCCATGAATCCCAGTAAGCTCAGATGCCCAAGATGGGCCAAGCGTATCTGTGTGGTAATTTGGGTGGTAGGATTCATGTTCAGCCTCCCAGTTCTGCTCTTCCGAAGAGTAGGTTCCTTTCCACTCATAGGGGTGGATGCCTGTTACCTAGAATACCCTCATCCAGCCTGGGTGCTCCAATGGAACCTCACGAAAAACTTTATAGGATTCCTGGTTCCGTTGCCAATTATTTCACTTTGTACTTTTCACACAGTCAAAGCGCTTAAAAACCGTGGTCTGGTGATTCAACCGAGAGTTCAAATGGAGAGGAAGGCCACTCGGCTGGTTCTGGCGGTCCTCGTCGTGTTTCTCCTCTGCTGGACACCCTTTCAGTTGTTCCGGTTTCTAGACACTCTTCACTACTTTCAGCTCTTTTCTGGGTGTCTCTGGGAGGACATATTGCAAATAGGCAACCAGCTGGCTACTTATTTAGGGTATAGCAATAGCGCAATAAACCCTTTCTTGTACGTCATTGTAGGGAGCCACTTCAGGAAGAGAGCCCAAGGAGTTTTTCAGGGTCTCTTGTGTTCTAGACGGAAGAGCAACTCCTCTGTGCTCTTAAATGTTTCTGTTATCAGCAAGTGCAGTAACAGTGTTAAAGATAACAGAATAACACCGGTGGAACTGAGAGCTGTATATCCACCCATCAAACCTCACATGATGTGTAGATCATTTTGAAGAGGGAAAGAAGCTTAGCTGGTTGAGGTTGAGGGTTTGATTGGTAACACTTTATTTTGATGGTCACCCAACAGACATTCTACTTAACTTCTTAACACTCTGCTAATACTCTAATGAGTAGAGCTGACATATAGTTTCAAAGATAGAAAGTAACAGAATGTGTAAAATTGACCATCAAAACAAAGTATACCCATTTTAGTACAAGGAGAATATATGTATATACAAAAAAATACCTCTCATTTGTTTGAGTGTGCAATCCGGTTTTCATTTCCTCACACCTTTTCCTTCTGTTTTAGCTGAGGTTTTAAAATAGTTTTGTATGTACAGTATTACTGATTGTATTACTGTTACTGTTTACATTATAAAGACCTTGTCTCAGATCACCACCGAGACAAGACCACAGGAAACAGATGATTCTTCTGCACAATCTGACTTTGCTGCAGCCTGGAATTGAACTACTGGTTTCGTCTGGTCAGAGGAGCCCCAACTGAGCCTGGTTTCTCCCTAGGTTTTTTTCTCCATTCTGTCACCAATGGAGTTTTGGTTCCTTGCTGCCGTTGCCTCTGGCTTGCTTAGTAGGGGTCACTTCATCTACAGCGATATCATTGACTTGATTGTAAATGATTGCACAGATAATATTTAAACTGAACAGAGATCAATGAATTCAATGATGAACTGCCTTTAACTGTCATTTTGCATTATTGACACACTGTTTTCCTAATGAATGTTGTTCAGTTGCTTTGACACAATCTGTATTGTTTAAAATGCTATATTAATAAATGTGACTTGACTTGACTTCATTTTCACCAAAGTAAATTCAATAACCAAAAACCGTTTTTGAACCAAAAATTATTTCAAAATGATTCCAAAACACACTTAGTTTTTTTTTTTTTTCAGTTGTGTATATTTTTTCTAATAATGTATATAATATATAATACTGTGTATTATTTCACTAGACATCTTTCTTTACACACACACACACACACACACATATGTATATATATATATATATATATATATATATATATATATATATATATATACAGTAAAGACCAAAAGTTTGGACACACCTTCTCATTCAAAGAGCTTTCTTTATTTTCATGACTATAAAAATTGTAGAGTCACACTGAAGGCATCAAAACTATGAATTAACACATGTGGAATTATATACATAACAAAAAAGTGTGAAACAACTGAAAATATGTAATATTGTAGGTTCTTCAAAGTAGCCACCTTTTGCTTTGATTACTGCTTTGCACACTCTTGGCATTCTCTAGATGAGCTTCAAGAGGTAGTCATCTGAAATGGTTTTCACTTCACAGGTGTGCCCTGTCAGGTTTAATAAGTGTAATTTCTTGCCTTATAAATGGGGTTGGGACCATCAGTTGTGTTGTGCAGAAGTCAGGTGGATACACAGCTGATAGTCCTACTGAATAGACTGTTAGAATTTGTATTATGGCAAGAAAAAAGCAGCTAAGTACAGAAAAACGTGTGGCCATCATTACTTTAAGAAATGAAGGTCAGTCAGTCCGAATAAAATTGGGAAAACTTTGAAAGTGTCCCCAAGTGCAGTTACAAAAACCATCAAGCGTTACAAAGAAAGTGGCTCACATGCGGACCGCCCCAGGAAAGGAAGACCAAGAGTCACCTCTGCTGCGGAGGATAAGTTCATCCGAGTCACCAGCCTCAGAAATCGCAGGTTAACACCAGCTCAGATTAGAGACCAGGTCAATGGCACATGGAGTTCTAGCAGCAGACACATCTCTAGAACAACTGTTAAGAGGAGACTGTGTGAATCATGCCTTCGTGGTAGAATATCTGCTAGGAAACCATTGCTAAAGAAAGGCAACAAGTAGAAGAGACTTGTTTGGGCTAAAGAACACAAGGAATGGACATTAGACCAGTGGAAATCTGTTCTTTGGTCTGATGCTTCCAAATTTGAGATCTTTGGTTCCAACCACCGTGTCTTTGTGCGACGCAGAAAAGGTGAACGGATAGACTCTACATGCCTGGTTCCCACCGTGAAGCATTGGAGGAGGAGGTGTGATGGTGTGGGGGTGCTTTGCTGGTGACACTGTTGGGGATTTATTTAAAATTGAAGGCATACTGAACCAGCATAGCTACCACAGCATCTTGCAGCAACATGCTATTCCATTCGGTTTGCGTTTAGTTGGGCCATCATTTATTTTTCAACAGGACAATCACCCCAAACACACCTCCAGGCTGTGTAAGGGCTATTTGACCAAGAAGGAGAGTGATGGGGTGCTGCGTCAGATGACCTGGCCTCCACAGTCACCGGACCTGAACCCAATCGAGATGGTTTAGGGGTGAGCTGGACCGCAGACAGAAGGCAAAAGGGCCAACAAGTGCTAAGCATCTCTCGGGGAACTCCTTCAAGACTGTTGGAAGACCATTTCAGGTGACTACCTCTTGAAGCTCATCAAGAGAAAGCCAAGAGTGTGCAAAGCAGTAATCAAAGCAAAAGGTGGCTACTTTGAAGAACCTACAATATGACATATATTTTCAGTTGTTTCACACTTTTTTGTTATGTATATAATTCCACATGTGTTAATTCATAGTTTTGATGCATTCAGTGTGAATCTACAATTTCATAGTCATGAAAATAAAACTCTTTAAATGAGAAGGTGTGTCCAAACTTTTGGTCTGTACTGTATATATACATACATTGTGTTAAAAAAAATATATAATAAAATTAAATACTGTAATATATCATGTAAATAATGCAATAAATCATTACTTTGTACTGCTGAAATACCTCACCGTGCACTTGTATTTATGTAGCTGGTAAAACATGTAGAATAAAGCGAGATGCGCTGTTGAAATCTGCCGATTTACAGTTGATTTAAACAACGAAGATGCCAATTAAAAGTTTTTTCTGTGTTTTCCAGTAGTGTACAGAATTATTGGTTACACTTTATTTTACAGTAAATATACTGACAGTGTACATAAAGTGTACATACCCAAGCAAGTACTGGTAGTATAAGGTAACTACATGGGTTAAGGTTTAGGGGTAGGTGCAGGGTTAGTACCTAGTACCAAGTTACTATAATTACTACTATAAGTACAGTAGTATTTACACGTGGAACAGAGCTGCAAATAAAGTACTATTATTATTGAACACATTAGTCTAGGTAGGATACATATGGCAAGTTTTATTCATTCGCAGGATATGTATTCTTGATATCAACAATTCAGTTTTCACTAGTTAAAATGTTAATTCTTGATATCAACAATTCAATTTCCACTAGTAACAATGTTAATTCTTGATATCATGAATTAGATTTCTACTAGTAACAATTGCTATTTTTGATATCAACAATTCAATTTCCACTAGTAACAATGTTAATTCTTGATATCAATAATTCAATTTCCACTAGTAACAATGTGGAATTGTATTTTCACTAGTTAAATGTCACCATAGGCTTCCATTCAAATTTAATTGTTGATATCAAGAATTGCTTTCTTACTAGTTGAAATTCCGATCTCACATATCAGAAATACAATTCTTACTAGTAAAGACCTTTATTTTTGATATCAGTAATCACACGGCTACTAGTACCGACGTCAATTCTTGATATCAACTATTTAATTCTTGATATCAACAATTGAATTGTCACTAGTGACAATGTTCATTTCTGATATCATGAATGTGATTGTTACTAGTAAGAAAGCCATTTTAGATATCAGAAATTACCCTCCCAATTGTTGATATCAGAAATACAATTTCAGATATCAGAAATTAACATTGACACTAGTAACAATTACATTTTTGATATCAAGAATTAACATTTCAACTAGTAACAACTAAATTGTTGATATCAAGAATTCACATTTTTACTAGTAAAAATGTCATTGTTGATATCAAAAATTATATTTATACTAGTAAGAAATACAAAGCTGATATGTATGGCAAGCCGAATTAATTTTTATTCATTTGCAGGATATGTATTCTTGATATCAACAATTCAGTTTTCACTAGTTAAAATGTTCATTCTTGATATCAACAATTACATTTCCACTAGTAACAATTAGAATTTTTGATATCAACAATTCAGAAGCACATAGATTGAGATATATTAATAATAAATACATTTCCATATATTTAAATATCTATACCCTTCTGTAAGCATCCAGGGTCAAAACATTATGCACAAACATGCAAGTCTTAGTAGGCACTCTGTACATTGCATTTAAATATTAGCATTGACAATGCACACATTCATCAACTAATCACAAGCTCCCACAATAATACGTCAGCTAATCACACCCTTAACCAAACCACTACAAATAATTCATTGAAAATAATATGCAATAGCTTATGAACAGATGTATTATAGCAAATCAAGTTTAATGAATCTCACACCTATCATACAGCATTATGGCCAGTTCACATCTTAAGTAATTCTTACTTTCTCTATTCTTGCAATATTCAAGTGTTCATGTCCCTGAGTAATATCTGCATCCCCCGAAGTCTGAAGAGAACACAATATGCTAGTAGACAGCAATCCTCGGGAGAGAGAGGTCTGGTGTGGAAGGTGGATCTGGAACTGACTTCTCTTGATTATCTGTCTTCACAAACTGCCCTGAAATACAATTCAAACATTAACAATGATTGTTATAAATGTAATGTAAGGCTCTTACATTCATAATGCTCATTTTGGAAATATAGTTAAGTGAGTGAAGTGACATTCAGCCAAGTAAGGTGACCCATACTCAGAATTTGTGCTCTGCATTTAACCCATCCGAAGTGCACACACACAGAGCAGTGAACACACACACACACTGTGAGCACACACCCGGAGCAGTGGGCAGCCATTTATGCTGCGGCGCCCGGGGAGCAGTTGGGGGTTCGACGCCTTGCTCAAGGGCACCTAAGTCGTGGTATTGAAGGTGGAGAGAGAACTGTACATGCACTCCCCCACCCACAATTCCTGCCGGCCCGGGACTCGAACTCACAACCTTTCGATTGGGAGTCCGACTCTCTAACCATTAGGCCACGACTTCCCTGATATCAGTAATATGCAGCATGCACGATACAAGGAAGTGGTCAGTGACAACACTTTGAGGTATGATATCTATATCAGTAAGGCTAGCTTTAAGAAAAAATAAAATGAATAAATTAAGTTGTTATGCATTCAAATAGTTAGACATGCTAAAATACAGAATTTGTTAACAATAATAATAAAAAATAATTTGCTGGGGAAAAAATGAAACATTTCATAGGGCCCTAAACATGTTTTTTTTTTTTTTTTACTTTTAATAAATTGATGTGAAAAAGAATGTACTACGAAAAAGGAGTAGAGAAAAATGAAATATTTATTTTATCATTGAGGATTTCTTTAAAAAAATAAATAAATCTCGTCTCGCTCTCATGAACCCAGTCTCGTGTCTCATCTCGTCTTGTGGGATAAGTGTCTCGTCACACCCCTAGTAGCCAGAGTAAGAGATACATTAGATTTCTTTTGCATGTTTGACAGTGTAACATTAAGCTGAAGTATTTCAAATGAGTTAAACCTGTATCCTGTTTTCTGGGTAACATTGAGAATATCACTATATATTGTTGCAACACCTCCGCCACTACCAGTCTGACGGGGCTCATGCTTATAACTGTAGTTTGGTGGAGTTTAGACTAATGCTAAATCAAAAATGCCTGTCAAAATTAACACTGGAACAAACACAATCTTTATTGATTGGACAGCAAAAGTACTTCTATTTGAGCGTGTACAACAAAAGTCATCATAATAGTTATTTGAGAATTGTCTTACTAGTCACATGGAAGCGAAGTGTCCTGGAGATGTTGTCAGAGAGCAGCTCCGCTCCGACTCTGCTGGGGTGCAGACCATCAGCGCGAAACAGCCTAGGACGCTCCCAGAAAAGATTCCAGTTATTAACAAATAGCAGTTTCTGTTCTTTACACCATGACAACAACCATTCATTTAAAGCAACAAGTCTACTGAACCTTTCGTGTCCTCGTCGATACATGGGCAGTGGTCCTGACACGATGATCGTCGCCACGGGTGTCGTGCTGTGAACCGTCTCGATCAGGCTCCTGAAGTCCCTCTTCAGCGTCTCCGTCTGCCGCAGCGTGGTGTCGTTAACCCCGGCGTGAAGCACGACCGCTCTGGGGCTCTCGTCGGCCTTCAGGATCGCGGGTATCTGGATCAGGATCGCGAAACATCGAGAACACGAGCACCACTTTACCTTCGGCTAACGTAACACGGACGTGTCGGACGATGGAGTCTCCGATGATTACAGTGTCGTGTTCTGTCTCGCGAAGTGGAGCTCCTGCAGGTGGAGATCCTGAAGACCGGAGGCGTTGGAAGGAGAGAGGTCATCGCCCAGATCCTGGCTCATGTCTTACGTTGTGGACATCTGGGAAGATCGCGTCCTGGGTGCACCGAGCCTGTGCTGTGAACCACACAGAGTAGAGGTGGTAGTAGGGTTGGCTGTATACTTACCCTGGACTTATGAGCGTCAACCCCTGAATGTTTCCAGCACAGCTCTCCACTCTCTCAGCTGGGCCTGCTTCTCCACGAGGTCATGGATCTGCTTCTCCACAGCCTCCAGCTCCTTATTAGAAATAAACAAACTAGAGAATAGGGGAAATGCAGAAAAGAAAAATAGCAAAATGGAAAACATACATAAAAATCTTAAGATACCAGTATTCACATTTTTTGATGTTACAGATGCATGATGATATGTTGTGTAAAATAAATATTAAGTTATTTAATAAACTTAACCAATCTGTCGCAGTTGTTGAACTTTTCTTTGGTATAACTGACGAGAAACAGAGAAACTGTCAGACGAGTACTCTCCTCTCCAGCAGCTGATGTGTCCGCTGTTGCCATGGTAACTCTCAACGGCTAGTAGGCTAATAAAAACAATAATATTAAAAAAGGGTTTTAGCGTCTTTACAGAGATCAAGACTTTTGTTTTATAAATTTGATCAACCTCTTTATTTATTATAAATTGTAAGACTCACCTCAGAAAAGCCAATTCTCCTGTCAGACACGGTTGAAGTGAAAAGTGCTTCAAACAAATGCGCTGTCCTCCTGATAACGTTACTGTATCTGCGGCAGATGAGATGGTGTAGCCAGTCTGTCATTATTTCACGTTCACAACTCCTTACGAAATAGAAAGTTTCACAACTCCGAAAAATGTATTTCCTTTCTTGTCAATATTGTGCGCGCGGGTGCGTCAAGTTGTGGAAGCGCGCGCGCGCTGTATGCCACGTCACTATATATTAAAAGCATTACCATATTCTGACTTGGTGAAAAGAAACACATTTTATCTCTAAGGAATGTTTAATTGTGTGTCTGAAGTTTAATTACACTTTATAAATAGCACTATACTCAGGGAGCATATAAAGAATGTACAAAAATTATGGTAATAAAAATTACGTGCATACGACGTTGTAGTTACGTTGCCAGTAAGTCATGAAGTTACCAATATATTACGAATAGAGGACCTATCTGGGACGTTCTTGGTTATCTGGCCACGTTGGAAGGACGTACTGACGACGTTGTGAGTTGGTAATGTGATGGTAATACAATTACGGGCATGCGACGTCGTAGTTACGTTGTCAATTGGTAAGTCATGGAATTACCAAAAATTACCAATATGTTACGTAACTCTTACGTCGTGTGTTAGCAGGGCTACCATCTGCGCCACAGACATAGATAACCAATCGAAGTCTTTTAGTAGTGTTGAGAAACATTACTACACGTTAGTAGGCGGAGTTCAATAGTCTCTGTCAAAATAAAAACAAAATAATTATTAAAAATAGCCTACAGGAGCGTTTTATTTTCGTGAGAGGGCAATCGAATGTGCCCATTCTCTTTTGAACTCTGTATCTTGTCGTTTATCTGCCATAAACATTCATAAAGGGTTGCACTCGTCATTAAATTATGCACATATCCAAAAAGGAGTTAATTGCTATGCACATATCCAAAAAGGAATTCATGATAACTAAAATAAAAAATTTTACTAGTGAAAATGTAATTTTAACATGTAACAATTAAGTTAAAGATATCAAGAATTATGTGTATTACTAGTTGTAATTTCATTTTTGATATGATAAACGCATTTCTGCATTTCTGATAACGTCATTTTGATATCAAGAATACATGTCGTTACTAGTGGAAATGTAATTGTTGATATCAACAATTCAATTATTGATATCAAGAATTAAATTGTTGATATCAAGAATTGACGTCGGTACTAGTAACCGTGTAATTACTGATATCAAAAATAAAGGTCTTTACTAGTAAGAATTGTATTTCTGATATGTGAGATCGGAATTTCAACTAGTAAGAAAGCAATTCTTGATATCAACAGTTAAAATTGAATGGAAGCCTATGGTGACATTTAACTAGTGAAAATACAATTCCTGATATCAAGAATTAACATTGTTACTAGTAGAAATCAAATTCCTGATATCAAGAATCAACATTTTAACTAGTAAAAATCGAATTGTTGATATCAAGAATTAACATTGTTACTAGTAACAATTAAATTGTTGATATCAAGAATTAAATTGTTGATATCAAGAATCGACATCTGTGATAGTAACCACGTGATTACTGATATCAAAAATAAAGGAGATGATGAATATTAATGAGATTTTCCGACACCCCTCGTTCTAGCGTCAGCATTGGCCAAAGAGGACTATATTAATGATCTCTTTAATAACTTTTCTGGGCCAGCAAGTTTCAGTCACATAGAAGCATATGAAGGAGGGATCCAGCTGTTAGATTTCATCAAAAATATCTTAATTTGTGTTCGGAAGATGAACGAAGGTCTTACGGGGTTGGAACAACATGAGGGTGAGTAATTACTGACAGAATTTTCATTTTTGGGTGAACTAACCCTTTAAACTTGTTGGTTGTTGGGTACTGAAATAATATATTTGATTATATTTCTTAGGTACCCAAATCATAAAATGTATGGAGATGTTCTGGGGAGTTTGATCACCCGCTTTCCATTTCTGAAGGATGGCAGCTCCTCTGGTTATGTATGAAAATATTGCAGTCCTTTTAATATTGTGAAAATATTAAGATCATTGCTCATTAAAAAAATCTAACACAGAAAAAAAAAATTCAATTTAAAAAGAAATTGTAAATGTGTCCACAGGATACCTTGTTGGAATGCCTTAGAAACAAATTTAAAAAAGAAAGGATTCCCTTGGTTAGCTCATCGATCGTCCTGCAAATGAAGGAGAAGTATGTGATTAAAAGGAAGTGTGCTGGACAAACAGATTTTGAGGAACTTAGTCAACAACAAGAGGCAAGTTCAGTTCAATAAATTTGATGTCGAAGGCAGATTCAATTTGTCTTAACATGAAATACATGTTGACAATTATTTCAGAGTGCAAAATGTAGAAGAGAACCATTGGATATATTGGCATTTAAAGATTCTGCTTGTTCGCAGGTGGTATTTGGTTTATTGATCTTTAAGTGATACATCAGTTTTTAAGATTGATGTTTAAATCTTAAATATTGTATTCTGTGACTTTGATTCATATTTACGTACTGCACAATACTGTCTTCCTACCTCAGATTGTGTTGGACCTGGAAGTAATGGGTGAGGATGAGACAAGTTTCCGGGAACACATTAATGCCACCCTGGAGTTGCGTAAAAGCAATCCCAGTTACTCTGAAGTCAAGAACCGGATGAAGCGCACTCTTTTCAAAAGAGTACAGCTTATGGACAGGCATGCAGCTGAAGTAATGGAGCAGTTTCCTTTTCTTGGAGTGCCACAGCTTATGAGTAAACATTGTTACATTTTGTGCCAGGCAGATAAGAAAAATCAGTGTAATTATATTTCTGTGAATTCCTATAGCCCATTATTTGGTAGAGCAATGTGTTAGCAATGCAAAAGGGTATCCCAGGGAACACATACAATGTATAGATTGAACGCAATGCAAGTCCCTTTAGATAAAAGCGTTTGCCAAATATGAAGTATTTTATTTGATATAAAGTTATTTTGTTTTATTCTTATTTTATTATTTTAATTTTAGATATATACTGCTGTTAAAAATTGAGGTCATTGATTTCCTCGGGTTATGCTTATCTTAGAAATTAATAATTTTTGAATTAGTTAATAAGGTGTCATTTTATTTATATTGTATGACATGTTTCCTGTTCTATAAAGCATTTCTGGAGTATCGTATGAGTATAAATATATTCAGTAAATAACATATTTTAAAATACGATATAAAATATTTTGTTTCTGCAAGGTTCGACATTGAGTCTGATCTTGCTTGTGTCTTATAATGGCAGTATGAGCTGACACAGTAGGGTAGTATTAGTTTAATAAATTACAACAACGTAATTACAACAAATTTACCATTTGTGGTACTGTGTTGGCTTAAATGGTGAAAAAAAAAAGATCCTGAAGAAAGGGATAAGGTCTTATCCGAAGTGAGTCAATTGTTTTGAGTGAATCCCAAACTGAAGCACAAGGTTTCCTTTTTGCTCATCTATCTGATTCAGCCAAAATTGTAAATCTCCCATTGACTACCCATAGGCAGTTATCATGAGTGTTAGTTACACCCTTGTGAAGTACACATTAGCATACTTAGACTTACATGTTACAGAAATAATTCAATTCATGTATTTAACTGCAAATTAAATGTATTAGTTTTGGACCACCATATATATATTAATTTGGGAGATGGGAGATTTACATGTTGGCTGAATCAGATAGATGAGCAAAAGGAAACCTTGTGCTTCAGTTTGGGATTCACTCAAAACAATTGACTCACTTCGGATAAGACCACCAGAGCTTCTCAACTGGTTTTAATTAAATTGAACAGTATAATAGTTTAAATTTATATGAAATGCAATTACCTGGAGGATTCAGGACCTACCCCATCTGAGGGTTGCCCTAAAATACTACAGCAGGTGGAGGATGCAAGATAATTTAATAATTATAATATGACCGCATGGTGAACCTATCAACCTAACTCATATTTAAACAACTTTGTGTTGTTGGCCAGATAAAATAACAGAGAAAAGAAAAACAGACATAAGATGATTTTCAGTGCAACAAAACACCAAGTACAAAAAGTCCCCATATTAAGCCAATTTGTCCTTAAGGCAAAGCATCTCTGTGTCCCCTTCAAAAATTGTTCTTTAGAAATGTGATGTTTATTGTCCCTCTCAACTGTCAGATTAAATTTATGCCCATGACTGTTTGGTTAAAGTGTACTTCTTGAAGAACACTACATGTGCACATTCGATACAATTAAGCACACTTCTTTTTCACATTTGTGTGTTGCTGTCACAGCCACTGGGGAGTCTAGAACATTGTCCAGTTGAGTTTGTACCTTTGAGTTGTGTACATTGATTACAGTAGTCAATGTGATGAAAGCTATCTAGCCTCCAGTACATAAAGGTCACGGAGTAATTGTAAAGGGCATTTTCCCTGTGATTTCAAAGCTGAAAGGGCAACATGGTCCCTCTGCTTTAACTACCTTAGAGAGAGAGAGCAAAGAGCTGGTGATTGACTCCATTGTGATAGCTGATACTTTTAAAGCTTTTGGAAATGACACAAGACAAAAGTTTAGATGATGAAGCTGTTTTCCCAATCTGTGCAGAGCCATCTGTGCAGTATCAACAAGCCAAAAGGTCACCAAACAAACCCAGCAGACTTTCTTCCACATGATATGAATGTACATGACACACACAAAGATGACTATTCACTTTAAACTGAGCTGTTTTAGGCATTGGTAATCAGACACCAGACTTTCTCAGCCATTAGCATCTACATTTAGGTCAGAAGCTTTGTCCTCTCTCTGAAATCCCTTAAGACACAGTAGTTACTTGGTCAGTTGGCTAGATAATATCATTTCAACCATGTTACACTAAGGGTAAATTGCATCTGGAGGCTTCAGTAATCAACTTTGCTCTCTTTTTTTGTCTGTATGCTAATGGTATTGCATCAATAGATTAAAAGACAAACTACCCACAGAAGCAACCTATATTGATATGAGAATGATATATAATTCGATTTCTGTTGATTTAAATGGTTGTAAACTGGAAAGAGAGGTGTGTGCTGTTGACCACTAGAGGCCAGTGCAAGGCAACAAATTCTATGTGACTTCTTTTCTCCTGCAAAACATAAACGTTTTATCGTTTAATGTCTATAAACTTAGATTTAAATGCCATCAAAGTGTCTCTAGAGAAAATTTCAGTTGTTTTAATTGTTAAAGTCGTATCTGGCACATTGAAAATCTAGGGTTTAAAATGTAATTATAAGTGTAAGTAATGAACTTTGAATACTGTTAACACACATTGATAAAAACTTTTGAAACCCACTGTGACATTGTAAATCTATATATATATATATATATATATATATATATATATATATATATATATATATATATATATAAATAAAATATATATATATATATATATATATATATATATATATATATATATAAAATATATATATATATATATATATATATATATATATATATATATATATATATATATATATAAAATATATATATATATATATATATATATATATATATATATATATATATATATACAAAGGATGGTTTATATATATATATATATATATATATAAATATATATATATATATATATATATATATATATATATATAAACCTTCCTTTGTCATCACAGGAACAAATTACATTATAAAATATATATTCAAATAGAAAACAGATATTTTAAATTGTAATAATATTTCATAATATCACAGTTTTTACTGTTACATTTCTAACGTGACTATGTAATGTGTGCAGCATTTGTGGTTAAAAAGTATATACATTGTTATTTTTTAAGAAAATGAGCAATCATCTCACTAGATAAGACCCTCGGCTTAGATAAGATTCCTCGGCCGGGATTGTGTAGAGCTCTTTAAGCTGCATTGAATCTGCAGTTTGGACCTCCAGCCTTTTGCCACTATTGAAGTCCATTATACTGAGAAAAGTCCTGGAATGTTTTCCTCAACAACGTCTCAAGGTTACGCATAAAGTCTGGCGGCGTGGGCACCTCGTTCCCCATAGCATTTCAATGGAGCATCTTGTTCCCTCGAGGAACCATGGTTACATGCGTAACCTTGAGACATTCCTCTTCAAGATCTCGAGCTGCGTCGAAACGCTATGGGGAACGAGGTGCCCACGCCACCAGACTTCCAAATTCCTACCTAGTGTGTGTACGAATAGCACAGCTAAGGTGAGAGAACAGAAGAGCCGGGAGTGGCTCGCATATCTAGATCATAATATCTAACAAAGGTGGAGGGCGTGGACCACCCCGCAGCATTGCAGATGTCCAGCATGGACACACCTGCTAAGAAGGCCTTAGAGGCCGTCATACCCCGTGTAGAGTGAGCCTTGACTCCCATCAGTGAGGGGAGTCCAAAGGACTCATAGGTCAGGTTGATAGCCTCGACTATCCAACAACTAAGGGTCTGCTTAGATGCAGGAAAGCCCCTCCTGGAGGGACCGTAGCACACAAGCAATTGGTCCGATTTTTTCTCCACAGGGCAGCTCATTGGACGTATGTGTCCAGCGCTCGAACTGGACACATACAATTAAGCTTTTCCTGGTCAGGCTCCTGAATGGGAGGAGGGCAGAAGGCCTGCAGGACTATAGGTTGTGGTGGGACAGAGGGAACTTTTGGAACATAACCCGCTCAAAAGTATAGAGACGCTTTGGCCATGCCGGGGGCAAAGTCGAGGTAATTAGGGGCCACTGAGAGGGCCTGAAGATCTCCAACTCTCTTTATGTCAATGTCAATGTCAATGTCACCTTTATTTATATAGCGCTTTAAACAAAATACATTGCGTCAAAGCAACTGAACAACATTCATTAGGAAAACAGTGTCAATAATGCAAAAATGATAGTTAAAGGCAGTTCATCATTGGATTCAGTTATGTCATCTCTTTTCAGTTAAATAGTGTCTGTGCATTTATTTGCAATCAAGTCAACAATATCGCTGTAGATGAAGTGTCCCCAACTAAGCAAGCCAGAGGCGACAGCGGCAAAGAACCGAAACTCCATCTGTGACAGAATGGAGAAAAAAACCTTGGGAGAAACCAGGCTCAGTTGGGGGGCCAGTTCTCCTCTGACCAGACGAAACCAGTAGTTCAATTCCAGGCTGCAGCAAAGTCAGATTGTGCAGAAGAATCATCTGTTTCCTGTGGTCTTGTCCTGGTGCTCCTCTGAGACAAGGTCTTTACAGGGGATCTGTATCTGGGGCTCTAGTTGTCCTGGTCTCCACTGTCTTTCAGGGATGTAGAGGTCCTTTCTAGGTGTTGATCCAGCATCTGGTCTGGATACGTACTGGATCCGGGTGACTGCAGTGACCCTCTGATCTGGACACAGACTGGATCTGGTGGCCACGGTGACCTCGGAACAAGAGAGAAACAGACAAATATTAGCGTAGATGCCATTCTTCTAATGATGTAGCAAGTACATAGGGTGTTATGGGAAGTGTTTCCGGTTCCGGTTTACCTAATTAATGCAGCCTAAAAATCCTTTAACGGATTTGGATAATAAAAGCATATTAGTATGTTATGTGTATGCCAGGTTAAAGAGATGGGTCTTTAATCTAGATTTAAACTGCAAGAGTGTGTCTGCCTCCCGAACAATGTTAGGTAGGTTATTCCAGAGTTTGGGCGCCAAATAGGAAAAGGATCTGCCGCCTGCAGTTGATTTTGATATTCTAGGTATTATCAAATTGCCTGAGTTTTGAGAACGTAGCGGACGTAGAGGATTATAATGTAAAAGGAGCTCATTCAAATACTGAGGTGCTAAACAATTCAGGGCTTTATAAGTAATAAGCAATATTTTAAAATCTATGCGATGCTTGATAGGGAGCCAGTGCAGTGTTGACAGGACCGGGCTAATATGGTCATACTTCCTGGTTCTAGTAAGAACTCTTGCTGCTGCATTTTGGACTAGCTGTAGTTTGTTTACTAAGCGTGCAGAACAACCACCCAATAAAGCATTACAATAATCTAACCTTGAGGTCATAAATGCATGGATTAACATTTCTGCATTTGACATTGAGAGCATAGGCCGTAATTTAGATATATATTTTAGATGGAAAAATGCAGTTTTACAAATGCTAGAAACGTGGCTTTCTAAGGAAAGATTGCGATCAAATAGCACACCTAGGTTCCTAACTGATGACGAAGAATTGACAGAGCAACCATCAAGTCTTAGACAGTGTTCTAGGTTATTACAACCAGAGTTTTTAGGTCCTATAATTAACACCTCTGTTTTTTCAGAATTTAGCAGTAAGAAATTACTCGTCATCCAGTTTTTTATATCGACTATGCAATCCATTAGTTTTTCAAATTGGTGTGTTTCACCGGGCTGCGAAGATATATAGAGCTGAGTATCATCAGCATAACAGTGAAAGCTAACACCATGTTTCCTGATGATATCTCCCAAGGGTAACATATAAAGCGTGAAGAGTAGCGGCCCTAGTACTGAGCCTTGAGGTACTCCATACTGCACTTGTGATCGATAGGATACATCTTCATTCACTGCTACGAACTGATGGCGGTCATATAAGTACGATTTAAACCATGCTAATGCACTTCCACTGATGCCAACAAAGTGTTCAAGTCTATGCAAAAGAATGTTGTGGTCAATTGTGTCAAACGCAGCACTAAGATCCAATAAAACTAATAGAGAGATACACCCACGATCAGATGATAAGAGCAGATCATTTGTAACTCTAAGGAGAGCAGTCTCAGTACTATGATACGGTCTAAATCCTGACTGGAAATCCTCACATATACCATTTTTCTCTAAGAAGGAATATAATTGTGTGGATACCACCTTTTCTAGTATCTTGGACAGAAAAGGGAGATTCGAGATTGGTCTATAATTAACTAGTTCTTTGGGGTCAAGTTGTGGTTTTTTGATGAGAGGCTTAATAACAGCCAGTTTGAAGGTTTTGGGGACATATCCTAATGACAATGAGGAATTAATAATAGTCAGAAGAGGATCTATGACTTCTGGAAGCACCTCTTTTAGGAGCTTAGATGGTATAGGGTCTAACATACATGTTGTTTGTTTAGATGATTTAACAAGTTTATACAATTCTTCCTCTCCTATGGTAGAGAATGAGTGGAACTGTTCCTCAGGGGGTCTATAGTGCACTGTCTGATGTGATACTGTAGCTGACTGCTGAATGGTTGCAATTTATTCTCTAATAGTAATTTAGCCACTGTATTGAATAAATACCTGGGGTTATGTTTGTTTTCTTCTAAAAGAGAAGAAAAGTAATCGGATCTAGCAGTTTTTAATGCTTTTCTGTAGGATATGTTACTTTCCCGCCAAGCAACACGAAATACCTCTAGTTTTGTTTTCCTCCAGCTGCGCTCCATTTTAGAGAAGTAATATCCAGTAGCAAGGCAGTCTTAAGCGTCAGATGTCGATCTGATATATCTTGAATTGGTTCGAATGGAGCTTTACAGAGAGCCTCTAATACCACAACCAAGTGCCAGGTGAGAACGCGGGACCGTACTGGAGGCCTAAGCCTCAGCCCACCGCAGAGGAAATGTGACACTAGGGGGTGTCTACCCACTGACTGGCCACCGAAGGGTAGGCCGCAATGGCCGCCACGTAAACTTTTAAGGTGTAGTGGGTTAACCCTGCAGAGAACCTAGCTTGTAGAAACTCCAGAACTATACCAACTGGGCAGTTAACAGGGTCAAGCTGGCGGTCTCTGCACCATGAGGTGAAGAGTTTCCACGTCAGGGCGTACAGTGTCCTTGTTGAGGGAGCTCTGGACTGGAGGATGGTCTCAACCTTGGTTGAGAGACCAGATGCTATGAGCTGTACCCCCTCAGGGGCCACACACACAGTTTCCATAACTCTGGGCGAGGGTGAAATATCATGCCCTGCGCCTGTGAGAGTAGATATGTCCTGATCGGAATCTCCCATGGAGAGCTGTTGAGGAGTGAGATTAGATCTGAGAACCTGAGATTGTGGTGGCGAATTCCCAATGATGCTCTCCACATCAACCTCCTCAGAGGAAGAGAGGTGAAGTGTCGACCCCTCTCCCCAGGGGGAAGAAACCGCAGAGTTTGCTTCCGAACCCAGGGATTGTGTGCCGGATCTGGCAGATGAGGAAGGAGATATAGACTCGCCCGTCTCCATTCCCTCTAGCCAATCCACCTGCGAACCCCACGAGTGCAGCTGCCGTTCTGCCTTGGCAGAAGCGTGGCCAGCACCGTGGAGAACGCTGGCGAAGGCTCCCTCCTCAAAAAGGGCCCTCCGGGATCGAAGTGCCTGCATTGACAATCTTTCACAATGCGCACTGTCTGCCCCGTCGAGAGCTGATTCAGCGTGCTTCGACCCCAGGGAGACCACGCACAGACTGTGTTTCCCCGTTCGAAATGAAGTGGGCAGGGAGCAACACACAATCTGAAACTCGATCTGGATTCGCCCTTCAGATGTCTCAAAATTACATGCACACACAGAGTGCTTGCTGAAAGATGTGAAGCTGATTCCAGCTGTGCGGCACGTGCTTTTATAGCTTCCTGGTCGCTACGTCACCCCGCCCGTGACATCACACCCTTCCATTGGACAGATTGCACACAATATTCAGAGTCACTCACGCAAAAGGTGTTCCCCATAGTGTTTCGACGCAGCTCGAGTTCCTGAAGAGGAACCTTTTGGGGAACGTCCCTGACGAGACCGACTCTGAATATCGTGTGCAATCAGTCCATCGGAAATGCGTGACGTCACGGGCGGGGTGACGTAGCGACCAGGAAGCTATAAAAGCACGTGCCGTGCAGCTGGCTTCAGCTTCGAATCTGTCAGCAAGCGCTGTGTGTGTGCATGTCAAAGTCTGTCCTGTTGGTCCTATTTATTTTTGTCTGTCCCTTAGCCATTAAAAGATCGCTAAAACAGCTCAATATGCCAAAACAAAAGCAAAAGACCTAACATATGAAGGGCGATTCCAAGCCACGTTATAGATTGTGTGTTCCTCCCTGCCCTCGCTACATTAGGAGTGGGGATACACACAGTTTGTGCGTGGCTTGCCTGGGATCGAGAAGTGAGCCTTCGCAAGCGTTCCTCGCGATGCCGGTTCCGCTTTCACCGAGGCGAAGCCGCGCCGGCATTCGTTGGGTTCGCAGATCGATCTGCTGGAAGGTATGGAGACGGGCAAGTCCTTATCTCCTACCGTACCCACCAGATCTGCCTGATTCCGGGGTTTGGAAGCCCGAGCTTCGGCTCTCCCCCCCCGAGCGTCGGGCTTGACGCTCTGCCTTTCTTTCTCCGAGGAGATTGACACGGAGGGCGTCGGCGAGCTTGTAGTTGCACAAACAAAGTTGCATAAGCACAGTATAAAACAAACAGTGTCATTATACGGGCAGCGTTAGTGGTACAGACCTGGCCGAGGCTTCGTCTGTACGCTTTTCCCCCTATCGCTCTGCTCCCGGGAGTTCTGGCGAGAGTACGCCGGGACGGGGCCCGTCTACTACTAGTAGCCCCGTTCTGGCCGGGCCGAGTATGGTTCTCAGATCTAGTCTCGCTCCTCTACAGCTCTCCGTGGGAGATACCGATCAGGACAGACCTACTCTCACAGGCGCAGGGCACGATAATTCACCCACGCCCGGAGTTGTGGAAGCTGTGGGTGTGGCCCCTGAGGGGGCACAGCTGTTAGCAGCTGGTCTCTCAACCGAGGTTGTTGAGACCCTACTCCAATCCAGAGCTCCCTCTACGAGGAAACTGTACGCCCTGAAGTGGAAGCTCTTCACTTCATGGTGCAGAGACCGCCAGCTTGACCCAGCAGACTGCCCAGTTGGTACAGTTCTGGAGTTTTTACAAGCCAGGCTCTCTGCGGGGTTATCCCACTCCACCTTAAAGGTCCACGTGGCGGCCATAGCTGCTTTCCATGTCCCTTTCAATCGTCAGTCAGTGGGTAGACACCCCCTAGTTACACGTTTCCTCTGCGGTGCGCTGAGGCTGAGACCTCCAGTACGATCCCGTGTTCCCCCCTGGGATTTGGTTGTGGTTCTAGAGGCTCTTTGTAAAGCTCCATTCGAGCCAATACAAGATATCTCAGATAGACATCTGACACTTAAAACTGCCCTGTTACTGGCAATCACCTCACTAAAGAGAGTTGGAGATCTTCAGGCCCTTTCGGTGGCCCCTACTTACTTAGACTTTGCCCCTGGTATGGCCAAAGCATTCTTATACCCTCGAGCGGGTTACGTTCCGAAGGTTCCCTCTGTTACACCACAACGTATCGTACTGCAGGCCTTCTGTCCTCCTCCGTTTCGGGAGCCAGACCAAGAGAAGCTAAACTGTATGTGTCCAGTGCGAGCACTGGACGCATACGTCCACAGAGCTGCCCTGTGGAGAAAATCAGACCAATTGCTTGTTTGCTACGGTCCTTCTAACAAGGGTTCTCCTGCCCCCAAGCAGACCCTTAGTCGTTGGATAGTCGAGGCTATCAACGTCTCCTATGACTCTGGTCTTCCCCCTCCTTTGGGGGCCAAGGCTCACTCTACTCGGGGTATGGCGGCCTCCAAGGCCTTCTCAGCAGGTGTGTCCCTCTTGGACATCTGCAACGCTGCGGGGTGGTCCACGCCCTCCACATTTGTCCGATTTTACGATCTTGACATGCGAGCCACGCCGGGCTCTTCTGTTCTCTCGTCTTAGCTGTGCTCTTTTGACTACACACTAGGCAGGGATTTGGAAGTCTGGCAGCGTGGGCACATCGTTCCCCAAAAGCGTTTCGACGCAGCTCGAGTTCCTGAAAAGGAACGTCCCAAGGTTACGTATGTAACCCTAGTTCCTTGAAGGAACGAGACGCTGCGTCGCAGAGCCATACTCCCGGCACCCCTGCCAGCGATTGCTTCCCTACTCGAAGCTGAAGCCAGCTGCACGGCACGTGCTTTTATAGCTTCCTGGTCGCTACGTCACCCCGCCCGTGACGTCAATCCTTTCCGATGGACTGATTGCACACGATATTCAGAGTCGGTCTCGTCAGGGACGTTCCCCAAAAGCGTTTCGACGCAGCGTCTCGTTCCTTCAAGGAACTAGGGTTACATACTTAACCTCGGGACGTTTCTTCTTATATGTCATGGGGGGTGAGTACATTTTCATTCTAGAAGTGAACTATTCCTTTAAAAAAAATCTTACTGACCACAGTCTTTTGAACTGTAGTGTATGTATCTGGAGAACACAAAGTAATTTTATAATATGAACATGAAAAATCTGAACATAATATAAACTGTACATTTTGTATCAGTACAAACCAAGATTACCATACGCAATAACAAAACTTGCTAATACACTCTCATCTTGAAATTACATCATAAAGCTAAATACATCAAATTGTTTACAAAAGACCTCTAATGGGCAAAATTGCATTTTACCTGGGAAATGGGAAAACAAAATTACTTCTAAACATCTTTAATGAGACCTATACATTAATTAAATACATTCATTACATTCTGGTAAGGGAGGACAGAGTTCTAGCTGAGGGTGTATTACTTGAATTTATGCAAGAACACTTTTATTTTCCAGTCACTGGTCAAACTGAGTCATTCATTAATATGTATCCACTGTATTTGTTAGAGGAAACACACTGCATGGAAATTCATCATGAGCCCAATCAATTGTAACCCTATTTAGGAGTGTGTTCAGTAAAAGAACAGCAGTTGGCCCTGAGAAAGCGGCAAGCTACATCCATCGTCTTGGATCAGCCAAGAGATGTAAGTTACTCTGTCTAACTCCAGTGGAGCCATTGACGTCATTCCTTCCTTTCTCCTGTAATCACACTCTGCCTGATATTACAGCTTTTATAGTGTCACCTAGTGCTCAAAAATACTTTTTGCATGAGACCTTGCTTATGCATGCCATTCAAATTGTGGCATTTTATGATAATTACAACTGCTGTAAAACTTTGGATATTAACACTGACTTCTTGTTTTAAGTAATTTATGAGAAATGATTCTGTCTGATGTCTCACTCATAACAACTAATTAATACTTATTAGTTATTACACTATTATAACACATTGTGGTCAACATTTCTGAGATTCAGTGCATCACAGTGCTGCTAGAGCCTGTTTATAATGGATAAACTTCTTATTTTAAACCATCCCTAACCATCCCTTGTTTGACTCATGTGTCACATTTACTATAACTGCCAATCAACCAGACTCCAGCATACAGTAGGTTACCACTGTAACTACAACCCAGACATTTGTTGGATCAGTAGTGATAAACTGTATAATTTGCCTAATGTAAAATGTCTAATATGAGCGCCTCCATCACCCCCCCCCCCACTCCCTTATTTGAGGCAGCCCTGAGATCAAAGATAAACAGTGAGCAACAGTGTGCTTGATTTCTGTTTCTGTTCACTGTCATTCTTCACTCTCTGCTTGGTGTAGATGTTCCCTGAACTCTTATTCTTCCCCTAGGGACTGCATATCTAGATTCATGAAAGGTTAATAATACTCTTCCAATCAGCTCTCATTCCTGGCTTTTATTTGTCTCACTGTTACTGATAGAGAGTGTGAGTCACATTTAGGAACTCTTGGAGCCCCTAAGCGACAGAGGCAGCTGGGAACATAAGCCTCTGGATGAAGTTGGCAAAGAACAAGCAGAAAGAGAGAACAACTCGTAACCTCACAGCACTCACAGGGTCAGTGGCTCTTAATATTCCGGTAATGGGAATAATGCATCAAAAACAAGTTGACAACAACAGCGCTAATGAAACAGTCTGTTTTCCAAAAGGCTAATCAACACCGTGGATGTTCCTCTGCAGAAGCAGTGGGGAATCTACATACTTGTTGATGTAATACATTGAAATTGTTTAAAACAACAGCAACATCTAAACTCTTACCTAAAGGGAGAGTTTAAATTAAACCTGTAATGAATATGTTAGCACATTGTATTCACATGACTGCTTCTGTTACATTTGGAAAGTTTATATCTAATAGTTCATGTGTTTCATGATATTAAGAATACAATATATTATGTGAATAGTTTACCCCAAATTAAACTTCTGTTATAATTTACTCCACCTCCTTGAAAGGTTAAATTTCCAACACACTTTCAAAGCAGTTTGTAATTATTTTACTTTTTTGTTGAATTAGTTTCAAATTAATATGAATTTGTATGATGTTATTAAAACGTTTTCATACAATCTGCTGAAACAGAGTTAAGTGGATTTTGGCATTCAGTTTTCGCCAAAGTTAATCCAATTTCGGGTGGGGATATACAAATATGGAAGTTAGATCTTTAGTTTTAACAAAAGCCCTAATGCTGTGAAAAGTCATATAAAAGACATATTGAAACAAACGCTGGTTGAAATTCCTCGAACTAATCCTTCTTGTTTTCTCATCAAGTTGGGCTTTCTTTTTTTCTGCAGACATGAGTCCTCAAACCTGGCCATACACAAAAAGATTTTCAGTTCATATATTGGTTTGTTCCTCACACAAATCTATCATATTACTTCAGGGGACTTGAAATATACCTCAAAAATTGGTCTTTCAGAAATTGGATGAACTGCTTTAATGATGTTTTTAATGTTGTTATTTAGGCTTGACAGCCTTAGTGTTTAACAGATAAGCCTTAGTGTTTAGCCTGGACATTTTGTGTTTAACAGATGCGATAGAATGACTAGAGGGCAAACCGATGACAGATTTATACTGATCTTTTAATTCAATGCCAAGTCTTTGTGGACTTACATTTTAATTTCATATGAAAATGATTCTCTTCCCCATAGGTTAAACATATCCCTTTAATATGCATGCATGCATGATGTGATGTTTAAAATCCACCCACAGCTGAAGACATTTTGACATCATTCAAATTAAGTGGCCCCAAAAATACTGCATAATTCAACAGTGTTTCTTTAAAGGTGCCATCTGTCATGTCTGGCAAAAAAATCAAGTCATACTCCACATTCCATACCAGATGGGGGCAGTACGCCTCAATAAAGTGAATTGGTCTACTCTAGAGTAACAAACGAGAAACGGCATAGTCTGTATGCTCCGCCCCGACCTTCACAACAACCCTACAGCCATAGCTGAAGCCTAAGAGGACGTTTTGCCTCCAGAGGAACGTTGGGTGATGTCAAGTGATTTTGAAACATGACATCTTCAAGCTACTCCCCTTCACCTTTACCAGTGAATATGTTCATATTCGTTTTGTTCATATTACATTTTGAGTTGTATATACACATTATTTGAATTAAATTAATTTGAGAGACAGCATTCTGTCAACATCATTGGTCAACATCGACTGTCAAACCAACGTAACCAGAGCTGCCAACTCTCAAGCATTCACCGTGAGACACACGTAATTGACTCTTTTCACACGCTTTCACGCCACACATCAATTTTCTCACGTACAGAAAAAACACGAAGCAAAGAGAACACGGAGACCAACAGACTAGACAGAGCAGGTTAGTCATGATAAAAAAAAATGGGTAAGTTATAGCTAGCTAATTATCAAACGCAGCTACGGTTAGCCATCGCTAACATTAGCACGTTTATTGAACAGCCTTCGATACATTTCTATGTTATAACTTCCCGAAATAAAATACACAAACATATAAAACAAACTTCTAGCGAAATACTAACAGCATCTAACTTACCAATCCAAAAGAAATGTTGCAAGTTCGGTGTCGAACCTCATTTCTTTCAGGTCCATCAGTTGGTTTACTCTGTTATTTACTCTGGTTCGGCTCCTTTTCTTATCGGATTTGATTTGTGATTCCGAGCGCGGTTGTTTCCCTGTAGCGGGTGGTGGTCTCTTGCCAAGGGCTTCAGTCATCCTTCCGCTCTCTTCCCTGAACTGAAATGAAGTAGTGGGCTGTACTTTCCACACGATTGACATCAGGTACGCCCAAAAGCCGTGCGAGTTATTAGTGTATTGCAGGTTGGCTGGTGGTTATGTTGCCCGCATACCGCCTCCCATGGCCGAAACTGGTATTACGACACCTGTCGGGCAGGGGCTATTAATGCTAATGCTAATTAAGGTTGATATCTCTGCAGCACTATAACTTGACATTTTTTTATGTACATATACATATACTTTATGTACTTTCATAAAGGACATGAAAACTGTATGCACAAAATCACAATGTCACTTCTTCAAGGTCCACAGATTATTGGTTTATAATATGCCTTGGACACAAACCAATGGCCTTGGTGTTCAAACAGTGTGCTTTACTGTTTGAGCTGCAGAAATACTTACAAATTAATTAAAATGCCTTTCAAAATATTTTAGAAAGTAGACAAAAGATTCAGGACACTGCTCTCATAGTGCAAGACATGTATTTTGACAACTATACTTCAAAAAGCAGTATTCACACTATAGAGTAAACTTATTTTATACCTTCAAATTATTGTTTGGAGGCATGGCATCACATTAAAAATTTAATATGAGGTACCTCTTCCTTTCCATCACTTTTCGGGTCCAGATTAACAACCTTTTCAGAGATTTTTTAAAAGATTGTTTAGACCACTTTGTGAAACAAAAATTGGTGACCATATTAAAAATATATTTTAGGGCATTATACATTTCATGACCATGTCATGATTCATGATCATTTTTGAAAGTTCCCCTATTTCATCATCACACTTTCCACATTTTACTGGAGAGAGGGAAAAGGGCTACCCACTAGCATGGTTTTCTGGTTTTCCACATCAGGCCCTATCATTTTCATCACATATTCTACATCACATTAAAGGTACAATATGTACATTTTGCCACTAGAGGGCATGTATTCAAAACAAACACAAAGGCATAGTTTGAGGACGCCATGAAATCACCTCTTCATCCCCACAGCTGATCCAATCTTTACGTGACTCAGGCAGAAATCATGTTCATGGTTGAGCTAATGATTTATTAACGTAGTATAATGAAGCAAGGTGAGGCTGAAAGCGGTCAAAGCAGAACAAGGCCGCTGATCGAGCGTGACACAAAGCTCGAAAGCAGCGGAGCTTTTATTATGCCACTGTTGACCGCTTCCGCTCCTTCCGGTTATGCGTATGTGTAAAACTGCGCTGTTTTATCATACTAGATACAATTGAAAGATCTGTTATAATGCTACTATGTGCAGTCGACACTGGTCTATTAAAATTGGCATTGGCGTCATTGGCAGGCGACACAATTTCACTGTGGATACGGTCCGTGTCACTACTTAAAATTGCTCTGGATTTAAACATTCTTCAAAACATTTGGGATCATGTAAGTATACAAGCCAGCAAAATATATAACACTGTTCTAGTGGTTTTTGGATATTTTAATGAAAGAATCTTACATATTGTGCCTTTAAGTCAAGAACCTGTGGGCAGTTCTCCACATCTCTCCATAAATCACTTCTTCAATCAGACTAGTTATACTCTAGAACCAGTTGTACTCTCTTCTAGCTCTTCATCCCTCTTTCCCTCCTTCCGTCTGTCCTCCCTCCTTACATCATGTTTTCCATTCCGTCTGGGCACTTGGCTCGTTGGCAAAGTCGTCACCCTACGTCTGTTGCTGTCCTTGGAGTGGTCGAGAGGAGATTCAGCACCGCTCTCAACCATGGCCTCCCTTCGACCCGGGGCTCGTGTGGGATGGATCAGAGCCACCGTCTCACCATGGCGGACGGAGAGGGGAGAGGAAGCGCACGTCCGCCACGGTGGCGCCACTGCCCATGATTGCCGCGAGTCCAGCGCCACGGTGCAAAATGGCCGCCAGCTCAGCGCCAACGCCCAAGAAGGCCGCTGACTCATTCTTGGATTATTTCGCTACGCTGTCAAAGATCCTAGAGATTCCCAAGACGGTTCACGTCATGGCTGCTGAGCCAGCGCCTCAGCACAAGATGGCCGCCAGCCCAGCGCCACAGCACAAGATGGCTGCCAGCCCAGCGCCACAGCACAAGATGGCTGCCAGCCCAGCGCCACAGCACAAGATGGCCGCCAGCCCAGCGCCTCAGCACAAGATGGCCGCCAGCCCAGTGCCACAGCACAAGATGGCCGCCAGCCCAGCGCGACAGCACAAGATGGCCGCCAGCCCAGCGCCACAGCACAAGATGGCCGCCAGCCCAGCGCCACAGCACAAGATGGCCGCCAGCTTGGAGCCACAGCACAAGATGGCCGACTCAAGGTGTCACCGACTCGCCATCATAGAGGGCGGAGGAGGAGGAGACCGGCGTCTACCATTCCTCAAAGCCCGGTGCCCGAGGCGGTGCCCGATGCTGCTCCGGAGGCCGAGGCGGTGCCCGATGCTGTTCCGGAGGCCAAGGCGGTGTCCGATGCTGTTCCGGAGGCTGAGGTGGTGCCCGATGCCGAGGCGGTGCCCGATGCTGTTCCGGAGGCCGAGGCGGTGCCCGATGCTGTTCCGGAGGACGAGGCGGTGCCCGATGCTGTTCCGGAGGCTGAGGTGGTGCCCGATGCCGAGGCGGTGCCTGATGCTGTTCCAGAGGCCGAGGCGGTGCCCGATGCCGTTCCGGAGGCCGAGGCGGTGCCCGATGCCGTTCCGGAGGCCGAGACGGTGCCCAATGCCATTCCGGAGGCCGAGGCGGTGCCCGATGCCGTTCCGGAGGCCGAGGCGGTGCCCGATGCCGTTCCGGAGGCCGAGCCGGTGTCCGATGGCGAGGCAGTGTCCGTTGCCGTTCTGGAGGCCGATGCGGTGCCCGAGGCTGTTCCTGATGCGGTGCCCGAGGCCGCTCCCGATGCGGTGCCCGAGACCGCTCCCAAGGCCGTTACCGAGGCAGTGCTTGAGGCCGTTCCAGAGGCGGTGCCTGAAGCCGAGGCGTCTCACGTCTCCACAGGCAGTCCTAAGTCTAGTCAGTTGCCCATTGACTTTCCAGAGTTGAGTCAGTTCCCGGTTGACCCTCCAGAGTCGAGTCAGGTGTTCATGGACCTTCCTGAGTCAGGGTTAGTCACCGTCGACCATCTAGAGTCAGGGCTAGTTCCAGTTGACCCTCCAGAGTCGAGTCAGGTTCCAGTTGACCCTCCAGAGTCGAGTCAGATGTTTCTCAGCTCAGCGCCAACGCCCAAGAAGGCCGCTGACTCATTCTTGGATTATTTTGCTACGCTGTCAAAGATCCTAGAGATTCCCAAGACGGTTCACGTCATGGCTGCTGAGCCAGCGCCTCAGCACAAGATGGCCGCCAGCCCAGCGCCACAGCACAAGATGGCTGCCAGCCCAGCGCCACAGCACAAGATGGCTGCCAGCCCAGCGCTACAGCACAAGATGGCTGCCAGCCCAGCGCCACAGCACAAGATGGCCGCCAGCCCAGTGCCACAGCACAAGATGGCCGCCAGCCCAGCGCGACAGCACAAGATGGCCGCCAGCCCAGCGCCACAGCACAAGATGGCCGCCAGCCCAGCGCCACAGCACAAGATGGCCGCCAGCTTGGAGCCACAGCACAAGATGGCCGACTCAAGGTGTCACCGACTCGCCATCATAGAGGGCGGAGGAGGAGGAGACAGGCGTCTACCATTCCTCAAAGCCCGGTGCCCGAGGCGGTGCCCGATGCTGCTCCGGAGGCCGAGGCGGTGCCCGATGCTGTTCCGGAGGCCAAGGCGGTGTCCGATGCTGTTCCGGAGGCTGAGGTGGTGCCCGATGCCGAGGCGGTGCCCGATGCTGTTCCGGAGGCCGAGGCGGTGCCCGATGCTGTTCCGGAGGACGAGGCGGTGCCCGATGCTGTTCCGGAGGCTGAGGTGGTGCCCGATGCCGAGGCGGTGCCTGATGCTGTTCCAGAGGCCGAGGCGGTGCCCGATGCCGTTCCGGAGGCCGAGACGGTGCCCAATGCCATTCCGGAGGCCGAGGCGGTGCCCGATGCCGTTCCGGAGGCCGAGGCGGTGCCCGATGCCGTTCCGGAGGCCGAGCCGGTGTCCGATGGCGAGGCAGTGTCCGTTGCCGTTCTGGAGGCCGATGCGGTGCCCGAGGCTGTTCCTGATGCGGTGCCCGAGGCCGCTCCCGATGCGGTGCCCGAGACCGCTCCCAAGGCCGTTACCGAGGCAGTGCTTGAGGCCGTTCCAGAGGCGGTGCCTGAAGCCGAGGCGTCTCACGTCTCCACAGGCAGTCCTAAGTCTAGTCAGTTGCCCATTGACTTTCCAGAGTTGAGTCAGTTCCCGGTTGACCCTCCAGAGTCGAGTCAGGTGTTCATGGACCTTCCTGAGTCAGGGTTAGTCACCGTCGACCATCTAGAGTCAGGGCTAGTTCCAGTTGACCCTCCAGAGTCGAGTCAGGTTCCAGTTGACCCTCCAGAGTCGAGTCAGGTTCCAGTTGACCCTCCAGAGTCGAGTCAGGTTCCAGTTGACCCTCCAGAGTCGAGTCAGATGTTTGTGGACCCTCCAGAGTCAGGGTTAGTTACCGTTGACCCTCTAGAGTTAGGGCTAGCTCCTGTTGATCATCCAGAATCGAGTCATGTTCCAGTTGTTCCTCTTGAATCAAGTCGCGTTCCTGTTGACCCTCCAGAGTCGAGTCAGGTGACTGTTGAATTTTCAGAGTTGAGTGAGGTTCCGGTTGACCTTCCAGAGGCTAGTCAGGTGCTTGTGGACCCTCCAGATTCAGGGTTAGTCACCGTTGACCTTCCAGAGTCAGGGCTAGTCACCGATGACCCTCCAGAGTCAGGACTAGTCACCGATGACCTTCCAGAGTCAGGGCTAATCATCGATGACCGTCCAGAGTCAGGGCCAGTCACTGATGACCTTCCAGAGCCAGGGCTAGGTACCATGGACTTTCCAGAGACAAGGCTAGTCATCGTGGGCCTTTCAGAATCAGGTCAAGTCACTGGGTGGCCTTCTGCTCTGCCCTGTTGGACTCCGGCATCGACCACAGGGCTGTGGTGGTCATCTGCTCCACCCTGGGGTACTCCGATGTCGACCACGAGGACGTGGTGGTCATCTGCTCCGCCCTGGGGGGCTTCCGCTCTGACCACACGGACATGGTGGTCTTCTGCTCCACCCTGGGGGGCGCTTGCCCTGACTACACGGTTGTGGTGGTCTTCCGCTCCGCCCTGGGGGACTCTGGCGTCGACCACGAGGACGTGGTGGTCCTCTGCTCCGCCCTGGGGGGCTTCCGCTCTGACCACGCGGACGTGGGGGTCTTCTGCTCCGCCCTGGGGGGCGCTTGCCCTGACTACACGGTTGTGGTGGTCTTCCGCTCCGCCCTGGAGGACTCTGGCCTTGACCAGAAGGGTGTGGTGGTCTTCTGCTCCGCCCTGGGGGGCTTCATGTTGTTTTTTCCTTTTGTTTTTGTGTTAATGTCTGTCCCTGTTCCTTTCTGTTAGTCTGGCCCACCGTCCCTCCCCCTGAACCTCCTCCGGTCCTCCTCCCTCCTGGACTTTCTGTGTTCTGTTTACATTCTGGTGCCTGTTCGCCATGTTTTTCTTTTCTGGCCCTCCGTCCCTCCCCCTGAGCCTCCATCTGTCCGCCTCCCTCCTGGTCTCTGTTTTGTGTCTGTCTTGGAGCGTCTGGGAGCCGCTCCGTAGAAGGGGGGTACTGTCACAGTGTCTGGGTTGTGTTCCCTTAGGTCTCTGTATGGACAGATGACGCAATTAAAGAATTGAATGGATGTTTTTATAGTACTAATTGGGATGTTTTTAAGGACTCATGCACTGATCTAGACGAATTAACTCTCACTGTGACAAGCTATATCAAATTTTGTGAGCAAATGATTATTCCAAAAAAGACGATTACATTATACCCCAATAATAAACCCTGGGTGAGCAGATCACTTAAGCACGTTCTTAATAAGAAAAAAATAGCTTTTCAACAGAATGATATACATAAAAAAAGGAGACTCAAAGGCTGGTTAAGAATGAAATAAAATTGGCCAGAAGTCAGTTTAAGAATAAGGTGGAAGATCAACTGAAGAATGGCAATGCTTACTGTGCTTGGAAAGGGATTAAGGCCATGGTGGGAATAAGTGGTAAGAGAAAAGGGGTAGTTACATCTGACAAACCTGACTCTGATTTGGTGGAGGAGCTGAATCAGTTTTATTCAAGATTTGACTCCCATTACCTTAATGACGATCTGGCTGAATTTAGAATTGAGTCTGAGGGAAGTAAGATTTTGATTGATGAGATAGATGTCTGGAAGACTCTTGAGCAGACGAGCATAAGGAAGAACCAGGGGCCTGACCACATCAGCGGCCGATTGCTTAAAAATTGTGCTCTGTTTCTGAACAGTATTTTTGCTTTTATTTTTCAACTTTCACTATCACAAAGAAAAGTCCCAGGGATATGGAAAGAGTCAGTAGTGGTTCCAGTGGCAAAAGTTCCCTCTCCAAAGGTGTTGAATGACTATCGTCCTGTGGCCCTGACATCTCTTGTGATGAAGGGTTTTGAGCGCATTGTAAGGAGGAGTTTACTTTGCATGACTCAGAGCATGATTGACCCATTACAATTTGCATATTTACCAAGTAAGGGGGTTGAGGATGCCACAGCAACACTGCTGGACTTTGTTACTGGACATTTAGAGGGCAAGAAGACACATGCTCGCTTGTGTTTTGTTGATTTTACATCAGCGTTCAACTGTATGCAGCCTCATATTCTTGCTCACAGACTCTTGCAATTTCCTGATATTGACTTTGGTACAATTTGCTGGCTGGTGGATTTTTTAATCTTGAGGCCACAGAGGACCCGGGTAAATAACACTTTATCTAAGGTCCTCATGTGTTCAACGGGGTCACCTCAAGGGTGTGTTTTGTCACCACTTTTATTTGTGCTCTACACCAATGACTGTCAGAGTATGTTTGAATCAAGGCATATCATTAAGTATGCTAATGATACTGTGATAATTAGTCTTCTGCAGGATCATGAGGAGGGTCATGGACCAGTTTTGGACAATTTTATCTCATGGTGCAAGGACTCATATCTCCACCTCAACGTCTCTAAAACTAAAGATATGTGTATTGACTTTCGCCGTAATCCTTCAACCACAGCTTCAACTTTGATTGATGGCATAGCGGTTGATGTGGTAAGCCAATACAAGTATTTGGGTGTCATTGTAGATGACAAATTGAATTTTGACACCAATACAGACTATATATGTAAAAAAGCTAATCAGAGACTTTTTTTCTTAAGAAAGTTAAATGGGTTTAATGTTGATAGATCACTTCTGAAAGCTTTTTATTCATCCTTTGTTGAATCAATTTTAACCTTTGCTATGATCTGCTGGTTTGGCAATTTGAGTGTAACTAACAAAAATAGATTGGGGAGAAATGTAAGCATATGTCGGAAAATAATTGCCATTGATCTTAACAGCATTGAGCATATATATGAGGCCAGAGCTACACAGAGGGCAATGGCCATTTTGGTTAACATCACTCACCCACTACACTCTGAATTTTGCCTCCTACCATCAGGAAGGAGGTATACCTACCGAAAACGTGCCAGATCCAACAGATATTTGAAATCATTTGTACCATTAGCTTCAACAGTACATGTACCATTAGTACATGTGTATTTATGTTTTTATTTACCTATTCCTTATGATTTTATGTGTTTTTGTGCGAATGTGTACGTGTTGGCTACTTGTTGTGAACCAAATTGCCCCTTGGGGACATTAAAGATATTTCAACTTCAACTGGGTTTCCACTAGGTGTCCTCAGTTCCCACGGTGTTTATCATATTATCACTTCCTGTCTCCTTATTTGGTCACCTTCCTCCTTGTTTAGTTAATTGATTGTTCCCCACCTGTCTCCTGTTTCCCCATTATCCTTTTGTGTATTTATACCTGGTCTGTCTGAGTCTTAGTCACGGAGTCCTTGTTGTATGTGAGATACAGTTCATGTCTATTGTTTTTCCGTAGTCTTGATCTTGCTTTTTGTTTTGTCTGTTCATTGTTTATTGGATACTCTGGTTTTGACCCTGCCTGGACTGTTTACCCCTTTGGATTACCCCTCAATAAACCTCGTACCTGCATTTGGATCTCTCCCTTGTTTCTTGTATCACCGTACGTGACACTCTCCCCTTTGAAGTTTTATTATTATTATTATTTGTTTATTTATTTACTTGATTTGTTATTTCTTATTAAACTTACTGTTTTTAGATTTTATAAAAAATTATAATAAGAAGAACAATTTGTACATTTTTAAAGCCAAGAAAAAAGAAAAAAAAAAAGTTCACAAATTCAACAGATTGTGTGCCTATATTATAAACAGGATAGCATTAACATGTTTTTGACTTCAATAACTGGTTCAAAACATGTACTTTTACTAACTAATAAAAAGTCACATTTGAATAAATAAACATTGAAATGGCCAAAAAAAAGAAGAAAAGGAAAGAAAAATCAACTTCCTGAGAAACATCTTTATCTTTCTCTTGGGCCTGTACAAGCTTCATTGGCTGCAGAATGAGCCAAGAAGTCTCATGACAAACTAACAGACAGAGCTGCCTGTGCTTGTGAAAGGTTTGCTTCAAAGCTGAATCCCTTTTAGAGGGCTGTTCCATATTTAGACTCTTTTTTTAGAGGCGAATACAACCCAGGCTCATCGGAAATACATGACAATAGCTACATTTCTCCAAATCTTGAAATATGTTGATTCAGGTTCATTTCTCTGCACTTTTCAAGTGACCGTCCACAAGAGGCACTACAAGCAATGGTATTGTTTAACCATCCCAGTGTAGTTAAAAAAAATATATAAATAAATAAATTAAAATTATAATAATAATATTTATAACATGCCTGTGAGTACATTATTGCAAGTCAAGTCACTTTTATTTATATACTGCTTTATACAATACAGATTGTGTCAGAGCAGCTTTACAGTGTCAAACGGAAAAATTGTTTGTCAGTAATGCAAGAGGACAATAACAAAACAGTCAATGTTTCAGCAAGTCATTGTTGATTCACTGATGTCATCATCACTTGGTTACCCCTCAATTGTTGTCATGGTTATTCATTAGCTCCTCCCTCTTGTTACCTTGTTAGCTGTTTATTTAAACCCCTGTGTTTGCCCTGGTTCTTTGTCTACTCTTGTTTGTTTACTGGCTGTTGCATGTTTGGTTCCCTGTTCATGGTTTCTGTCATCCTGGTTCTTGTTAATTACTTAAGTTCATCAGCAATTTGGGTCATTTCACTTTTGTCTAGGCAAAATGCATAAAACGGTGAGAAGTGTTTGAAATGAGAAGCACTGCATTTAAAAATAATAATAATAATACAGAGGGAAATGACTGTCCCTGAAAATGATTTATGCGAAATCCAGTGGGTGTAGGGTGTAGAAAAGCATTGGTTAAAAATAGATTTAAGCGAATGTGTGTAATCTTTGAAGAAAGATCAAGTTCCATTTTACCACATAGTGATCTTACGCAACAAGAATATTTATTGTTACTAATTTGTATAGTTTCATGCCAGTAGAAACATTTTTAAATCTATTCATAGCTCATTATGATGCATTAGTGCATTAGCATTCAGTGTGCAGCAGCATAACTTAAGACATATAAAATAAACATCTCATGTGAAGAGCATTTCAGATGATGGATATCGGCATTGTGGTGTCTCGCACAACGTCTCCCACTGTCTCTCTCTCTTTCTCTCAGTTGGCTGAAATCTACATGAGGAGATTTTCCAGATATAACAGTTACTATGACAACCCAACTGCATCACATCATACTCCTTTATTCTCTCAGTAACTGATGTAGTCTGTGTTTGTTTTGCCTGCCACACTTGTTCACATTCTTTTGCTCTGGTTTACAGAGGAACTAATCGCATAGTTCTCCCAAAAATGTAAATTTGTCATATTTTACTCACCACCAAACCTGTATATGACTTTCTTGCTTTTATTGAACACATTTATAGCTAAATATCTGAGCTGATCTTTCATATAATGAAAGTCAATTGTGCCCTCGACTGCCAGGCATGATTTTCCACTGACTTAAATTTCATTGCTTTCTTCTCATAAAGCTATTTTATATGAGAACACTTGTGAAAAAGAAATGTGCTCATTACATTAAATGTGCCGTTCTAGTGTACTTCAAACCTTAAAGGATTTTATAAACCTGTACTTGTAGGTATTGGTAATATTAATTAAATAAAAGGCCACTTATGCATACTGCGTGCTCAACACACATATTTGTATTTTTTATTTTTATTTTTTTTATAAACTTTTGCTGTGCTTTAAAGAAGTACACTTGTTTCGATGCACACGGAAAGCACATGTAAAGATCCATCAAGGATCCATGTGATCTTTGATGAGACCTTTGTACTCCAGCTGTGTACTATACCACCACACATTTACTACCTGATACTACTGTACCATGGTAAAGGCTGTGATTCTTAGTGCAGTCCATGTGGTCTAGTATAGTGTTTGTTTTTAGATCATAAACTGTGAGTTTGAAGAATATTCTCCAAAAGATGAAGGAAAATCTGAACAGTGCATTCAGTGCATAAAGCAACAAGAAAAAGCAAACTGACACGAACCTCAGCTGACCATCTGCCTCGCTGAAGCAGAACTTATCTTCCCAGCCTCTCTGACCCCAATCTGTCCAAAAAGCCCTATTATCAGTTCATCATCAGTTCAGTAATTCTTTTATTGGAAATGAAGGTGAGAATTTAGATTTTGCAAAAAGTTTGCAGAAGGCAAGTTTGAAATTTTAAGTTGCCATTATTTAAAGCATTATTTGTTTATTTTTAACTGAAGCCATCATGACACTGACTTCTAATAATATAACACTTAACTAATTTGTCATTTTAATAGAGGTACAAGTGCATCATGGCATCACATTTAATAACATTTAAAAGTAAGTTATTAAAAAGACATATTTATTTTTTTGTTGTGTATTTTTGGCGTACAAGCATCAGTTTCACTAATCTTTCGACTTCTAACAAACTGGAGAGGAAAGATCCTGCTGTGACCCAGCTGATTCAAGGCAGAATCAGTGTGTGACACCAGTGCTGTTGCCCTTGCCAAGAGCTCATCTTTTCTTCAGGCCACATCCTTTCAGTTCTGTGACAGGTGTGATTCCAGCACTAATGTGAGTGCTCACCTTTACTTGCCATTGAGACAAGTGTCTTATGCACCTGTTTGTGAGAGAAGCTTTTATATATTCCTAGCCAAATACAGTAATGTCTGCAATCTGCACCTGTTTCTAAAAGAAGCTTTTATATATTCCTAGACAAATACAATAATATCTGCAAACTGCATCTGTTTCAGAGAGAAGCTGAAGGGACTGGTATATGAAAGAGACTTACTCCCCATATCCCATTTCATAATATAGTATACAAAAAAAATTAAATAAGCTTAATATTTCAAAACTGCTCAGAATGCAGATAGAACCTTATTCCAAGGTGATGATAAGACACTCAACAGTTCATAAATTTCATAGGGTATAACCCCAAAAAACGGCATTGATTGGACACTAAGTGGAACCCCAAAATTATGATGAGTTATGATTGGCCAACTCACAAGTCAGAGGCAGGACCTTCACCTGTGTGGAAATTGCGGGAAGCAGAAGATTGATACAGTGACAAATATAGAAATACAAACCCGAATCCAAAAAAGTTGGGACACTGTAAAAATTGTGAATAAAAACAGAATGCAATGATGTGGAAGTTTCAAATTTCAATATTTTATTCAGAATACAACATAGCATGGCACCGAACCCCCAACTTGCTCCCTGGGTGCCGCAGCATAAATGGCTGACCACTGCTCCGGGTGTGTGTGTGTGCACACTTTGGATGGGTTAAATGCAGAGCATGAATTCTGAGTATGGGTCACCATAGTTGGCTGTACGTCACTTTCACAAATGTTTAAACTGAGAAAATGTATCATTTTAAGGGAAAAATAAGTTGATTTTACATTTCATGGCATCAACACATCTCAAAAAAGTTGGGACAATGCCATGTTTACCACTGTGTGGCATCCCCTCTTCTTTTTATAACAGTATGCAAACGTCTGGGGACTGAGGAGACAAGTTGCTCAAGTTCAGGAATAGGAATGTTGTCCCATTCTTGTTTAAAACAGGCTTCTAGTTGCTCAACTGTCTTAGTCTCTTTGTCGCATCTTCCTCTTTATCATGCACCAAATGTTTTCTATGGCTGAAAGATCTGGACTGCAGGCTGGCCATTTTAGTACCCGGATCCTTCTTCTATGCAGCCATGATGTTGTAATTGATGCAGTGTGTGATCTGGCATTGCCATGTTGGAAAATGCAAGGTCTTCCCTGAAAGATACGATGTCTGGATGGGATCGTATGTTGTTCTAGAACTTGGATTTACCTTTCAGCATTGATGGTGCCTTTCCAGATGTGTAAGCTGCCCATGCCACACACACTCATGCAACCCCATACCATCAGAGATGCAGGCTTCTGAACTGAGCGCTGATAACAACTTGGGTTGTCCTTGTCATCTTTAGTCCGGATGACATGGTATCCCAGTTTTCCAAAAAGAACTTCAAATTTTGATTCGTCTGACCACAGAACAGTTTTCCACTTTGCCACAGTCCATTTTAAATGAGCCTTGGTCCAGAGAAAACGCCTGCACTTCTGGATCATGTTTAGATACAGTATGGCTTCTTTTTTGACCTATAGAGTTTTAGCCAGCAACGGCGAATGGCACGGTGGATTGTGTTCAACGACAATGTTTTCTGGAAGTATTCCTGAGCCCATGGTGTGATTTCCATTACAGTAGCATTCCTGTATATGATGCAGTGCTGTCTGAGGGCACGAAGATCACGGGAATCTACTATGGTTTTCTGGCCTTGACCCTTACGCAATGAGATTGTTCCAGATGAGAAACTCCTTTCTGATATTGCTCCACTATTTTTCACCACAGCATTGGTGGAATTGGTGATCCTCTGCCCATCTTGACTTCTGAGAGATACTGCCACTCTGAGAATACCCAGTCATGTTGCCAAATGACCTAATAAGTTGCAAATTGGTCCTCCAGCTGTTCCTTATATGTACATTTAACTTTTCTGGCCTCTTATTGCTACCTGTCCCAACTTTTTTGGAATGTGTAGCTCTAATGAAATCCAAAATGAGCCAATATTTGGCATGACATGATATTTTTTATGACTAATTTATATAATATAAATAAATAAAACATGTTTTTGACTTCAAATAACTTCAACATAAATGTTAAGGTTTTTTATTTTGGTTTTTTAGCTCTTTAAATGACAGAACTAGATTAGGGAGTTTAACAATTATTAAGTATCACCAACTAGCTAAAACCCACCATCAAATGTACAAATGTTAGTGAGAAGACCAAATCACACTGAATACATCACTGTTACACTGTAACATGTTTATATTTCTATAAAGTGTGGGGAAGGTTGATAAATGACTGCAAACTGTGAATGATTTTATGGAAATAGTATATAATATGATGAGAGGAGTTAGCATTTAAGACTATAACTTTATAACAGATAAATTAATCAGCTTAATTCAAAGCCAAATACATTTATTAAGCATTTCAAAAGGGGCGGTATCTTCATTACTCTATAGCTGTCACTGTTTTATGCTGTGTGCACATCAAATGTGAAGCGAATATTCTCATCGCATTGTCACTCGTGTGAATAATAACATTGTGTATGCTCTCCTCCAATTTTTGATACAACCAGACGTGTCAAATAATCAAATATTTATATCAATCTTTTTTTCATTAACCTGTTATTGAACATTCAGATCAATGCTGTTTGGCTAATTTTCATGGCCTATTTTAAAAGGCATTTCTTGCCCATCAAGATTGCATAATATTTGCTATTGTAGTGCAGGATGATCTTACGCTTGGAAACACATTTGAAGGTGAACGTTACCTCAGGATTTTTAAATAGAATGTTGAGTGTTCTTTCAGTTGTTGATGTTTTTGTGGATTCTTACATTTCAAGTTGACCTTTAAGCAAGGAACCCATATATTTGAAAAGAACACTGCCTCAGGACATTTATGAAAATGGAAAGTGGAAAGAGAAGAAGACAAACAAACCATTTTAGATTTTTGTTTATTTCCAAAAGGCACTCACTACATTGAATGTAATGGTTGCACAAGATACTGCAGATACTGCGAACAGCAATTTACTAGTATGTGCAGTTTGAATTAGAGCTCAAACATGGACATTTCAAATGCTCAAGAAGCATTTTTGTGGTACGATCAATACCATAGCATGGTAATATATTAGCACGATAGCATGCTTTAGGGACCCATGTCTCTAAATAGTTTTGAATGCTTTAACATTTTTTTCTTATTACAGATATTCAGTCCATTGCTGCATTCGCTCTAGACTATTGCAAACATGTAAACAGTAATTAACATTAGCTCAACAACAAGCATTTTGCCGCAGCTGTAGATGTGTGTATGTGTGCATTTATGAGTTGATGGGAATGAGGTTCTGATACATGTGTCTGGCTCAGGGAGTTTTCATTAATACAGCCAGCAAGACAACTATCACATCAGACAAAGTGGTGTTTGGTTTCAACACAAACATACGAACAAATATATCAGACACTCCCAGGCAATAAGCACAACATTATTTAGTGGTGTTTCAAAAGTCGAGTCCAAAAACATTCTGGAAAAGAAGATAACATAATTGTAAACCAAAGACAGAAACTTGTAAAAAGTGCAACATTTAAAAAGATTGTGAGATCTGCTCCGGCAAAGAAAAAACAACAACAACCCTTTGGAAAATTTTCCTGTTAATCCTAAATGGAACTGCACCCTTAACTTTCATAAAGCTAAAATGGTAGTACGCAATATACATATTTCATTCACATGTACAATGTCTAGTAGACTTCAAACAAGTTTCAAACAAATTTAAAATGCTACCCTGATCATTCACAAATCAATGTAATGTTGTGTATTCTGAGTGGTATTTAAAGGTGCAGTAAGTGATTTCTGAGAAACGCTGTTGATATTTGAAATGACAAAAACAAACACACCCCTACCCAAAAGGACACATCCGACAAGCCCCTTACTAGTGATTGGCTACAAGTGTGGTGCTCGGTCCAATCCACTTTCAATAGCTTTTCTCAGAAATCACTTACTGCACCTTTAAGCATCAAGACAATAGCTGTGTTTCTATTACCCTTCAAATTGTGCAAATTGAAACTGTGAATTGAAAATCCGGCCAATGGAAACACATCAGTTTTGCAAAAACATATATGTTTTTTTCAAATTACGTTCACATAAGGTGATTTTTCAGGCTATTCAAAAAAGGGGTATTTTGCAAAACTGCAATAGAAACCAGTTTGTTTTTTCGCATTCATCTCCGATAAAAAATAATAATGGCTATTGCTGTGACTGCCATATATGTAAACCTAGCAACATATGTTGGCATGACTAATTGTGAGAGGATAAAATTAAGTTTTAGTTGCATAACATTGGTTATTGAAAACACTGTCATTTCGCAATAGTTTTTTAATCTACATTTTGTCTACAAAGGTTTTGGGTAGATCTCTAACAGAAACGCAGCTAATGACTTGAAGGGACATGATGCCCAAAAATGGAAAAGTGCCCTCTACATAGGTTGCTTTGGATTTCACTGACTTTAATTGTATATAGACAAAACATTTGAAACACTAACACAGAGTCAGAACACAAGTCATACAGGTTTGGAGCAAAACTTTTGGGTGAACTATCTCTTTAAATGAAATAAACAGAAACGTTCAGCATTTTGTGATTAAACTCTACTAGACATTCAGCCTTACATGACGTCAACCATGACTTTCTACCTTATGGCTTCTCTTCTGTCCCATTGTCCTAAAATTTCAAACTATGAAAACTGTGCAAATGACCTTGAAGTACAGTCTGGCTGAAAAAAAAAAAAACCCATTGAAACCTTCACACTACAAACAACCCGCCAATGTAGCTAGCTACAGATTTTTAGTTTGTTGTCCAGAACGTTTGGAGAGATTCTTTCCAACTTACACAAGCATTTTTCAGTGGTCTGAAGAAGGGAACCACAGCTGTTTCCAGTGCTAATGTTTCCATATTTCCATTATCAAGTTATCAGGACACAGTGAACAGCTAAATGAACAGCAGAAATTGAGATTCTCACATCTCAGCTCAGGGTAAGGGCAAGGCACTTTAGGAATGTATTATTTTTCAACACAGTTCCCTCTAGGGCTCCAACTGCAAATGGAACTCCTCGTCTTCAAGTTTTATCTCGTTTTCTTCCTCTTTGGTCTGTGGCGGTAGAGGCATGAATCCATTTTGTATATTGGGGCTCTCCACAAAGAGAGGTAAGTTGGTTAGACTAGTGTTGACCTCTTTCTCAAGCTCATCGTCCTCTTCCTCTTTCTTCTCCTCATCCATTGTGGGAGTATCACATGTGAAGGAATCTAAGGCTTTCCGACCGTCGTCTGGGATGTTCTTTCTCAACTCTTTGTGCTTGTTCCTCTTGGCTATTTTTGTGACTGAACCAAGGCGGTTGAAAATGTTCTCTTCAGAGTATGCCTGGCTTGGGTCGCTCCGTCGATGCTCATTCTGCTCAATTCGTAAACGTAAGTTGTTGAGCTTTGTGTCGATGCTCTCCTGGGAGGATGTCTTGAAATGAGTGGTGTCCAGGCTATTGAAGGCAGCTCGACGTTCAGGGGACAGCATGTCTAGGGAATGGGCCCGCTGGTCGAAACCCAGCTGCCTGCGCTCCATACTGCGAATGGTGGCGGCCCTCTGCAGTTTGTCATGAACTTCCACACTGAGTCGACGCCTGGTCTCACGGAACTCTGCTCGAACGTTGGCCTTCCATTCAGCAGCATGAGCTTTAATTTCACCCACCTTCAACAAGATGACAATGGTAAATAAACCTGTAACCCTTTAGTTATCCATGCAAATAACTGTTTGAACTTAAAATAAAGGTTAATTTTGTATATGAGTGTCCACAATAAAGGAGAGACAAAATAAATGCCAAATACTTGTAATTTAGTCTTTGTGTTGATGTTGGTTTCACACACTTTCATACAAAATAAAATTAACAATGAAGTAATCACTATGTTTTTTTGACAGGTGAATGTACACATCTTAAAGATTATTTTCAAAAACTAAAAAAAAAAAAAAAAAAAATATATATATATATATATATATATATATATATATATATATATATATATATATATATATATATATATATATATATAATTTTGTGTATACATTTCATTTCTGTGTGTATTTTTGAGTAAATCGATTAGTGTCAAGTCACGACATTGATCATTACATCATATCTGGAAGTAGAAAATATAGCAGGATTACTCAAGATAAATGTAGTGCTAACAAAAGTCTCACCTCCATTTTTGTCTTTTTAGAAAGCACCCTGAGCCAGTCTCCAATCATGCTTAGAACTGCAGCAAAGTAAGCCATTCCAACCAGGATCCAGAACCACACCAGCGGTTTGTACCATTCACGGTACTCTATTCTTCTATTGCCTCCTGGAAGAGATTGCAAGAGATGTATAAATGATACTTTCATTTCAGAGGTGGGAGCATTTGATTGCCTTTAAATCTACAAGCACGCCTTTTAAAGGGCATACATCAAAACCTCTTGCAAAATTCTCAGGAAATAATTTCCTGCAATCAAACAAGCTCAGTTTTTCTCGACAATTCATGGTGTCTGCAAGTAGAGAAGCTTCAAAAAGACCATACATTGCTTTTATATGGACTGTGTTTTATTCAAGTACTAAATGGAAACAAAGTCTATAATGGAATTCAATCAACTGCGTAGCAAAATTTCTTCCCTCCTGCCATTTTGCATAACAAAGCAAACCAAAAGCCACCGAACTTGTTCCTGACAGGGATTCACAGAAACTAAATGTCAAATGATCAAATCATATATAGATGTTTATAAAACTTGTATTACAATTAATTAATTAATGAATAATAATAATAATAATATTATATATATATATATATATATATATATATATATATATATATATATATATATATATATATATATATATATATATATATATATATATATATATATATATATATATATTTCCCAAATGCCCTATATAGAGTTTGTTTCACACTTGTCTCAGACCTGAACTTTTAATCTTAAAATATTTAATTCTTTAAAAAAAAGTACAATCAAATAAAAACATGAAGGGGAGAAACACAATGTCACTACTATTATAAAAATAAAACTGAAATAAAATAAATTCACAAAATTACATAAAAAAGCATTTATAAAATGAATTTTAATTGCATTAAAATTATCGCTATTTTAAAAGCTACGATTCCCCCTAATTAATTTTGTTTACAATTTTTTTTATTTAGTTATTACAGTGTAAAGGCATCAGTGAAAGTATGAGATGAAATATAAGACGGTAAAGGTGAACAAAATATAAAATACGGCTTTGCATTCCATTCTAAGAATGTTACAAAATTTTATTTATATCACTGTCAATTCCATCACAGAATGCATTATTTGAGATGTATTAGAAATAAAACTGGTAAGAAATGGCAAGACTTTCAGAAATAAAAATGACAAAATATTACTGTTTTCAATAGTCTATTGTAAGGCACGGTTCATGGATAAATTAAACTAGTAAGCGATGTTTTTCCCCATTCATTTCAACTAAATTCTGTTCCATGCCTGCAACATAATCTCCGATCCCAACAGTCGTCAGTGTGATGACCACGAAATAGATCGCCTCCAGCCCGGTCCATCCTTCAATATGCTTGAAGATGAAGGCTGGTATGGTGACGAAGAGGATGCAGCCAGCCAAGATGAAGAGCAATGTAGAGGCCACTCGAATCTTGGTCTGGCTTATTTGATTGTGTTTGCGCTGTGGGGCAGGTGGTGAAACAGACAAAAAGCAATATCAACATGAAATATGAAGCACATAATACAAGAGCCATTCTTCTTGGTCATGCAAACAGCATGACCTCATGGCTACATGTGGCACAAGAAGACATTTCGCGACTTTGTGAAGGTGGCTTGTATTCATTAGCTCTCTGATGGGCCTACTGATGATCTGAATGAGACTGATTAGTTCTAATGAGGTGTGATCTCAACCCATACTGCAGATGCATGTGCCTCAGCATGCTGGAGCCACGGTTCTGTGTTTATTTACTAGGCCTGTACCTCTGCTGCGCAGGGTCTTACTAAACAGCTACAAACAACTGCTCCGATATTCCTGACTAATACTGGAAAACAATGCTACAGTCAGTTATTCTCCCTAGAAAATGTGCGTTCTGGCCCAGAATGTCGATCTTTGTTTTGGTTTGTGAAACCTGCTAGTAGCAGTTTGTGTTCTGCTAGTAGCAGTAATTCACCTGTGTCAGTCAATGCAGTCTGAGCCGGAAAGTGAATTGATTAGTTCATTTTTCAGGTCTTCAGGTTGTTCGTTCTTTTGTCCCTTGTCGTGCCAGTGTTGGCTAGAGTAATTAGTTAATTTACCAACCTTCCATACAAATGGGTGCCTAGTACTTATTATTACTTTTCTTTTATAATTATTATTTACTCTTACAGTTACGTGATACATTTCAAATTGTTGATTATAATTTATGTCATGATGGAACTTTTCCATAACACTGAATGTGGTTATAAAGAGTTGGTTATGCTTTACATTTTGTCTTTACATTATTATATCATTATATAGCCTAGTGTTTATTTACTGATAGACAGTCAAAAAGACAAATTAATCAATATTTTATTTTATTTATTTATAAAATAATAACACACCACAGATCCTCAAGAAACAGTAACAAAAACACAGTGACCGAAATGTCAGAAATAGCGTATGGGTCTGTCACGTGATTAAGGAACGAGTCAAACTCAACCCGAAGACCCGAAAGATGAACTAATCAATTCTCTTTCTGGCTCAGACTGCATGGTTCAGCGTATGGGGCTGTCACGTGATTAAGGAATGACTTGAACCCGAAGACTTGTCAGACAAGAGATGAGGTGAGCTAATCACAGACTGAAGACCCAGGTAAAGAATTAATTAATCTTTTCTGTATCTAATAGCATTTTAGTTTTGTATTGTTTGTAGTGTGATCAACGTTTGCGTAAGTAGTAGATGTGTTGGGGAAGTAACACGTAACATTTTAATTACATTTTGCTAAAATGAACAAAATTAACGAAATGACTTGAAAAAAGGTTCGTTCATTTTGCTGAACGACACTTAAAAGTCAGATTTCGGTAAAATGATCCAAACTTCCCATCACTAGCTGCGTCTTGGGCCGATGACGTCACTTCCAGGGAGGCATGTTGTACACGCCCCCGTCTCTTGACTCCACCCCCACGTCAAAACAGTGCCACAAAGCGAGACACGCAGAAAAGTTAAGCGCAAAGGGAAAACGGTATTGCAAGGTCAAATTACACTGACACGCAAAATAAAAGCAGCGTTGCAAATAAATTAGTAGATATGGCCATGGAAAATATGTATTGCAAAATCATTGCTTTCGCGCTGTTTCATTTATGTTTTGCAATTCTTTATTTTTGTTTGCCACACTACATTTTTTTCTCCCAATTCTTTATTTTCTTTTGAAATTCTTTATTTTTTATTTGCGTATATATACGGCATTATTTTGACTTCATAGAAAATGCAGTGTATTTCATTTCATTCATTGTCAAGTACACTTGTTCCTGTTTGTGTCGTCAATCTGGCAACCTGCGCGTGCATCAAGTCTAAGGAGCAGGGTCCTGGTGAAAAAAAAACCCTCTCTGATATTTTGAATTTGGACTGCAATACCTAGTTCAACCACTCGGTGTCAATCCTACATACAGCACCTTTACAAAAAATAAAAATAAAAAAGGTGTTGTGTAAATTAAGAATATGGACTCAACAGAAGCACACCAAAAACGAAACAGATTTTAAAACTCTTAGAATCATACACTTCCTGAAATAATAACAAAGTTTGTTTCAGAGAAAAACACTACCAGATTTTCAAGTCATTCTGAACATAAAAAACGTCAACCAGAAACATGAGCCTTGTTGCTAGGAGATGCATGAAAAATGAAAACAATACAGTATGTGCTCTAAAATCGGCTCAAAATATCAAACATGTTTGATATCCTCTAACTGTATAGAAAAAGAGTCTGAAGCTAAAAATGATGGAGTCTGTGCCCATCGTACACTATGTGATTTTTTGTAATTCTGTCAACTCCGACTGCACAGACTGGTTCTGACTTTCTGCATCTAGCATAACATGTCCAGCAAAAATCATGTACAGCATTTACAATGATACCTTACCATAAAGCCTGGAAGCCATGGAATAGATTGTGTGTCTATCCCTCACAGCCTTGTTTTCAATAACCCTAGTTTTGTGGTCCACAGTTCACTTACCCTGAACATTTTCTCCACTTTAGCAATGCTCTTCACAAAAATAGTCCCTAGTTGATCACCAACACCAGCCAGAAGAAAACCAAAGAGTGGGATGCCAAATATTGCATAAAGGATGCAGAAAATCTTCCCACCCTCTGTTCTTGGAACAATGTTGCCATAACCTTAAAACGATAAGAGAGCAATGGTGTAAATTAAGATGCAGCTGAAAAGCAAATGAACAACTGTATATTCCATGTGACACATGAAGGATGTGATGCAATGAAAACCGGCCATAATAATGGTAATGGGATAATTACATGGATATTTAGTTTGAGGCCTATTCAAACTACACAAAATCAAAAATAACCAAACGTCATATACGTCTTCTAATTTTGCTATATATAAATCCAGACTCCAATCAGTCTGTTAATTCCAAAGAATTCCAGTCAGATGTACTCAGCAGGTTAAAAGTGCTTCATAGGAAATGACCTATACTGTGGTCCCCGATCAAAATATGTCTACTGAGAGCGTGTTGGAAGGTTTGGCAACTGAAGTGTAAAAACTAATCTTGTTTATTATGACTTTGTCCATTGCCCGCTGGATGACTGAGCCAATGACACTGAGAGTCTGTATTACTATATTACTACTGTATTACTATAACTGTGAGATAGAAACTCCAATTGGATGGACAGCTGAAGCAGTCACAGTTTCACACATGACATTTAAATGTGACTGAAGAAAAAAATAAAAGACTGATTGGTGGTTATGGGGTCAGGCATACAGACCAAACGCAAGACTATAAATGTATGACACAAGCAAATTCCTTGTATTTGGCTTGAGCTGTACATATTAATGTGGTGTCCTTATGGTAGCATTTTGAAATGTATTTATAATATCCAGGGATGCTTAGGTTCTACCTATTGTTGTTATCACAGTTCCAGCGAAGAAAAAGGAGCTTCCTAAGTCCCAGTGACTGGAGTTGTATGATGTGTCTCCAATAGGACTGACACCAGCGTTCCCTGCATCTACAGAGTGCTGGGAAGAGATAAGACTGGAGTTTAGGTCATTGTATGAGAAGCACGTCTCACTCCATTCAAGTGACAGATCATTTAATGTGGTAATGAAAATCAAAATTGGTATCAGGCAAAAATAAACAAATCATTTCAACATCAAAATGGACTGAAACACTAAAAGCCATACTAACAGACGATGCAATTTTAAGAAATTACGTTTTTATTTCAAAAGAGCAAAACAATTTAACCTAATCTTTTGTGCAGTTTCAAAACCACTATGTATCACAACTCAAAAATAATAAAACCATGTATATATTTGAAGACACAGCAAAATGTAAAAATAATAATAATAAATGAGAAGATGTGTATGTGCGTATGTGTGTGAACTTGTTTTTACTACTTTGAGAGGTCCAAGGGTTAGTCGGACCCCACAAAGACATACTATTTTATATAAGACTAAAAAATGACTAAATATACCATGCCCCTACACTAACCCTAAACCTACCCATCACAGAAACCTAACCGTAAGCCTATACCCATCACATATATATAAGAATAAATAGAGCCTTCATTGATGAGCCAATGTATCAAGCAGTACATAAAACATCAAGCCATATATTTCGAATTTTGATTCACCATGCCTCACACATCCTAGTCATTCCGAAGAGAACAAAATATAAATAGATCCTCTTTTGTTAAGCAAACTGTAGTTTTCGACATACTGCTGAGGTGATGATTCAAATGAGCTGTCTTAATTTAATGAGCGTTTGGTGATCATATGTATCATTAATAGAGAGGAACAGAGAGGGCGGATCAGAAACAGGTCCCTTAGCCCAACAGGAATCCGGGAGAGCAGATGGAAGTACTACACCGGGATCAACAGGAAGCGGCTCAGGTGTGAGAAACGAGTGTGTGGGCAGCTGAAGGGCAGTTACACAAGGGCAGATTCAGAGTCTGTCGGTCTAGACTTTAGGCTGGATGCATAAAATAAAGTTTGAGCCAAGTGTAGCCATAAAGGCAGCAACTCATGCAAGAGAAAGTATATTAAATTTTCAATAAAACAACCCAGAACAAAATAAGTTATGGAATATATGCAAAAATGATTAGAGGATATCATAATGCAATCTTTGAATTTCAGATTGAAATGAAACTGGAATAACCACATTTAAGTTCTCTGCATCTGACTAATCAATCAGCTTTAGATTCTTTCTCGGTCCAAGAATGGAAACTGCTGTCCCTTGGACGGATGCTCTTTGAAGAGCTCAATTCTCTTATAATGCGATGTTCTCGACCGTTTAGTGCAAACGGGTTTTACCTCAACACAGACTGCTAGAAAGCACACATTTCCATTCCGTCTGTCTGTGCTACACCAACTCATCTTCAGTTTCATTTCTGAACCAATCTGAATAGCACTTTATTCCATCTGCTTGCCAGAGTGACTTGAATACTATACGTAACAGGGAGACGTTGTACCACTTTTAAGGTGATGAGAAGATGATTTAGAAGAAACATAAATGCGTCTACAAAGCAGACAGCAGGTGTTCAGATGACAGCGTCTGGAAGCTTTCAATATCATCATGAGAAATGTCGCTGTGACAAAGATAAACCATATAGAAGCTGCAAATACTGAGTGTCATGAGGAATGTATTTTTCCTCATGACTTTCCTCACTAGGTGTAAGATTCTGCCCACAATCAATGTTGCCTCTAAGTTGCGTGAGAGAGAGAGAATCAAGATTACCCAACAGAAGCTTTTAAGACTTGATTCTTCTTATTTAGCTGGATGATTATCACGGCTCATCTATCAAAGACGTTTCTGGTCCTTTAACTTGACTTCACAGTTAAGGTCATCTTGAGAGAAATGCTTTTAGCATTTTAAGCATCAAAATCACAGTAACCCAACAGCAGAACTCAATTAGGTTTAGAATGTGTGCTTAAATAAATGGTCTTCCACTGTTGGTGTTGTGACCCAATGAGTAATAATCATTTCAATAATTAAACCTGCAGAATAGTTAGACATTGACAGAGCATTGCGGCTGCTTGAGCCACATGTACGATTTGCCAGAAGCTGAGTCATTGTCTAATGGATTCCAGTAAATCAGATAATGTGATTGTGATTTTTTTGTGTAATCCTAATGCTAACTTGTTAAGATATGAGTATTTACTGTAAATTTACCAAGTAGACTACAAGAATAATATTAAATTTTAAGTAAATTTTGCAACATACAGTAGGCTTGTTGTATAAATGTGCCTCTAATGTGACAAAATGTGGAGTTTTTTCTCAAATTCAAAAAAACGTGCCCATACATACAGTACAGACCAAAAGTTTGGACACACCTTCTCATTCAAAGAGTTTTCTTTATTTTCATGACTATAAAAATCGTAGATTCACACTAAAGGCATCAAAACTATGAATTAACACATGTGGAATTATATACATAACAAAAAAGTGTGAAACAAGTGAAAATATGTCATATTCTAGGTTCTTCAAAGTAGCCACCTTTTGCTTTGATTACTGCTTTGCACACTCTTGGCATTCTCTAGATGAGCTTCAAGAGGTAGTCACCTGAAAGGAGTTCCCCGAGAGATGCTTAGCACTTGTTGGCCCTTTTGCCTTCTGTCTGCGGTCCAGCTCACCCCTAAACCATCTCGATTGGGTTCAGGTCCGGTGACTGTGGAGGCCAGGTCATGTGGTGCAGCACCCCATCACTCTCCTTCTTGGTCAAATAGCCCCTGATGCCTTCAGTGTGACTCGACAATTTTCCAAAGGTGTGTCCAAACTTTTGGTCTGTACTGTACATTTCACTGCCATTTCCAGCTGAAATTAACATTAGTGGCATCTTATATTCCCTTTCACACAAATTATGATTATAGGGGCGGATTATTGCGAAGTTATTAATTTTAATTTACCTAATACTATGTTATGAACTCAACACCTTACCATGTATTATTTCTTATACATTTTGACATTTGCATTACATCATTAGCTCCATATGTATGGCTTAGTAAACTTGCTCGCTAGCCCACCCAGTTCACTGTACGTCCCATAAAACATGATTTGTGATAAAAGAGCTAAATGACTTGTAGAAGCAAAGCTAAAATGGCATGGTTGCTTCAGTAAATGCCTTTTTATTTCTCTTTATTTTATTTTTTTAACAGAACACTATCGGTTTGGTGTAGGATTTGGTTTAGTGTAGGTGACAGGTTATTTTTAGATGCGATAGAGCGTTTTAGCGCCACTCACCGGTCACTTCATTTCTATACTGCCGTGATACATACAACAACCAATACCACTAAATGGACAATTCACAGCACAGCTATTTTAACAATATACTTTATTACTGATTGAATTCTAAGTATATAAACAATTTTTCTCTCACCTCATCTGTCATTTTTTTTTCAGAGTTTTGAGAATTAGCCAGGAAGAACATATGCTTTAGAATAGCTTTTTGCTTTTTGATTGTGCCTAAAATGTCTTACAATGCTGCCTATGTATGCAGCTTCCTTGCTACTGGAAAAGAACATAGTCGACCGGAAGGTCTCTGCAATTGGGCGCCACTTTCCCTGTTTTATGAGAAGCTGTGAGCACTGGACCCTGAAAACCCCAGAAGTAGTAAAAAAGAGGGTGACGCAGTGCAATACAAATGAACTGCTTCTGTCAAGCTTGAGCAGAACCTGACCCTTGTAAACTAGGCTATAAACAGATTACACGGACAAAAATTTCTCCACCTTTCACTGATATAAACACAGGTCCATGGGGAGTATAAGAGAAAGTGAGCTTTAAATGTATAAATCAGAAATGTACAGATGAACTTGAGCGCTAAATTTGGTATGAATTGTTCTAAAATTCACTAAAAGTTAAAACTTTTATTAAAAATTAAATAAAATTAAGGTACACCCCAATCCCATCCCTAAACCTAAGGTGGTCGTACAAATGTAGGAAAGAGCTTGTACGAATAAAATATTTTGGAATTGACATGAGAGTGGGACGTGACATCAATTTCATCAACAAAACAATAAATATTATAAGTATGTTAATAAATATTTTGTCAGAATACATGGATAATTTTATTTCTTAAAGGTCATCGATGGATTATAATGGTCTTTGCAGCCAACAGGGTGCAATTACTAAATCCAACCAGCAGGGGCAAATGGATTTATGCTAATCGGCAAAACTTTAAAATATTGATGCGAGATGGGGAAACTAAATCTTAAGTCTAAAGTAAATTAGCTTCGCAGGAATGAAAAGTCATTTTATTCACAGCACTAGACATCACATAAAATACCTGACAAAAATGTATTAATCAGATTTCAGAGATTGAAAGGTTGCTAGGTTTGCAGTGTTTCCTAATAAATCTCTTCCATTCTATTGCTGAGAACATTTCTGAAAAGTCATTTTGAAGTAGTTTCGGAAAATTGGAGCTATTAAAGACCAGAATGGACTTTGCACATCACTTCAACACTGCAAAACAGATTGATTACTCCCATCATGGCCACTATCCATCAAATACTTCAAATCTACACCAAACGGCTTGCTGTCATAAGTCTACTATGATGCTCTGCTCTGATATCTTTACATTTATTTTCGTTGTTTGCTCCATTTAGAATTGTCCGACCGCCGTGCCCTGTTCTATTGCATGAGTGAAGCTCACATGTCAGACAGATCGATGAAGCTATAGTGTTCCACTAGATATGAGATCCCACAAGGGACACTGCCTGAGCTTTACTACAGATGAGCAACTGTTTTACCTTGATGAGCTCTTCCAGCTCATCGGGGGTCACACACTGATGTTTCTCCAGGAAGGCAGCTTTCTTCAAAGTGATGGTGTCTTTTTGGTTGCTCTCGAAGGGTTGCTCCAGGGCTTTGAACACCAGACCACCAGCAACCAGGTACGTTACCACCACCACAAACACAGCTAGGACAGTCTTCCACTTCATGACGGTGAGGAGGGCTGAGCCGTCCGCCACTGCTTCCAAGCTGGCCACCATGCTAGCAGGCCGCGAGACAGAAAGGCGAGGTAAAGGGCAGCCCATGGGATTCTGCATGGTGGCCACGCTGGCCTGCACCAAACTGGACTGCAACATCCCTGGCTGGACCTTCTTGGGTGCCACCAGGTTGGTCTGCACTGGCACTGTTAAAAAAAAAGACAATAAACATTTTTTCCTGGTATATGATAATTTGCAACACTAGTTCTCAACTGGTTTTGCTTCTGGACCCAGATTTTACATGAAACATCAAGTCAAACTTTGGACCCACAGCCCTGACGTCAAAAATACCTGCATTTTCTCCTCTGATGAACCTATGAGATTTGGTACACTGGACTGTTATATGATGATTTGCATTTTATTTTTCCCTGCTGTCCACTATCCAATCAGAACAGAACAGTGATGTGTTTTTATGTTGCATACCACTGATTTATGTTGTCATTTATCCACTGCAAGAAGCTTTTTCAAAGACCAAAAACTAGAATGAAAGATAATTTGCTTTTTGAGTTCATGTGTTCATTTTACTTTATTTTGAAACATGACGATTTAAAATTAATGTAAATGCTCCAGGTGGCAAAGGATGTGTTTCACATGTAATGGCCCCAAAGCCTCTTGTCTTTGCTGCATATCCACACATACACACACATCTGCACACACACACTGGCTTTCTGAAAACCCATTACAGCAGAAAGCAGCAGTAGCAGGGTGGAGCAGCTACACTGTTTCAGACCGCCTGGCTACATTCACAAACACATGAAAAAAAACATTAATGACCATTATGCATATTCTACATAATAATAATAATAATAATTACTATTATTATTATTGTCGTGTGGAGGTTGTACTCTAAATAAATCAATATGACCCTATAATCAATAAACCAAAGATTGCATTTATCAGAGAAAGCACGTATAACAATGAGCCTCAAATGATTTGCCCTCAACTTTCTAGTACTCAGACAATCCCCTAGCCTGCAATATGATGTAGTATTGCACAGCTGTTTATGTGGGCACTGTCCCTGCAGCATGACCGCAATAATTTACTGTGACAGTTCGATCGGTTGTTTACAAGCTATATTGACCCTACCTTCAGATCTTTTTTTTCTTCAGTGAAATTTCAAAGCAAATGATTAAGTAGAAATTAAGAATTTTAATACGCTTGTTTGTTTTGTTTTGTTTTGTTTTTGAATTAAGATTAAATATTGATCGACAACATAGTGACTTAAATTGTAGTCGCTTTATATGAAGGAACTATTGCGTTCAATATGTAAAAATAATATTTTTCACAATAGCTGTTCCCAAACGTATAACAATAATTCAGTTTCCTGGTACAAAAAGTATATTTATCACCTCGCGTGACATAAATGCGACGCGGTAAATAAGCTCAGCATCGTGAATATGTCTGATTTGTCGGTACATATTAAGATTATGTAATGCGCGTCTCCCACGTTTCATTACGCATCTCTCGTGTCTCTGCATAGTACTCGCAGACTCGTACACGCGTAATGATGCATCCGCTAAAGATTTCTGGAAAATGTAGCCTTTAAGTGCTTATATAGACGTCTCTATGACTTGTTCCTGTCGCACCCTGCTAAACTATTGCAGCAAGCATCAACGATACAGGTCTCTCGGTCATGTCGTGATTGCGATTTATCTTGTGAGGAAAACCTCTGAAGCATCCAGGGGTGTGCGTGAAACGCGTGGTTGTGAATCTTAATGAAGGTGTCAACTGAAAAAAACTGAGACGGACAGAATGAGATCCATTATTATAATTAAGTGAGACGTTAAATCGTTGGTTTTGCACCACTAAGTGATCACAGTCAACTACCTAACCCATCAACATATTGCGCATCTTGGTTAAAGTGCTTTTGATTGGATTAGTTGGGTTCTTAAATCACTCTAACTGACAACTGGCTACCAAAGCGCGCGTAGCCTATGCTTCTTTATGCTCTTTATAACTTTTGTTAAAGATGTAGCATGAACAACAACGTATTTATGCCAATGGAAATGCATTTTGGATCGAAATGTACCTACCTGGTGGAGGGTTCCAGTTCCCTGGTTTCCTTGGGTTTTCCGTTGGAAATTTCATTTTGGATTGCAGGTTAATTCATGAAATGGTCGAAAAGCGTAATCGGGAGACACGGCGTGACCGTTGAATCATGCAGCGAATTTACTTGACGACATTGTTTTTAAACGAGACAGGGAGATAAATGGGCGCAAGCATGAGATCATATTCATCTTCAGGCGTGTAGAGGGATAGATGTGCTGCTAGACTGGCGTGGAGTCTGCCTGCCTCTTCATGGCACTTAAGAGTTCCAGATCCCTCCGCCTTTTGCCAGCTTTCACCCTTTGTGTGTGAAGTAAACAGTGAAGGTGCAGCAGAAGTCCACTTGCTGTTGGGGGCATCGTCTGAGCGCTTCGCGAATGGACTATCTAGAAGGCATTTCTCAGAAGCCGCAGTATGTGGCAAACCACGTTAACATTTATCCCACAAGACCGACTTCTTTCTTTCTTTCTTTCTTTCTTTCTATGTTTGTTTCTTATCAGTGCATATTTTTACAATTTCATGAATAAATTTTTTTTTTATTGAATGCTGGTATGCTACTCTGCGTGATCCATTTCACACGTGATTGGACTGTTTCAATGAGACATAGACTTCATCCAGCACCAACTACAGAACATGGTACTTACAATGGAAAGGTCTTAAATTTTTAACCGACTGCATGAAGTGACAAAATGTATATCCTGAAGAAAATCTGAATAATTAAAAAATAAAATAAATAAAGGTATCTGCGTACTGTAAAATAAAAATACGGCCAACGCTCCCTCACTATTTGCTCTTCATCGCTGTTAAAATTCTAATATTACCTCTTATCCACATGATATTTACGTAAAAGGGGGTGTGGTCAATTGTAACTTGCCGTCCGCTTCCAGTCATTTTAGCAGTTCAAAAATAGTCCATATGCTGCTTACCGTTGCAAGCTGGTATTTGTTATCATATTATTCAAAAGTATTATTGTAATCACAGATATATTGTTTTTGTCATTGTTTTACCTGTAGCAGCTAATTGGAAATCTCACACATTTTCATAAAATAGCTTACTTCCATATTACAAAAAAGGTGGATAGGCCTTCCTTGACCAGTGACAATTTAAGAGGTGTGTTCTTTCAAAGCTAATTTCACAGCTCACACAACTTTTTCCATGACTAGTGTGTAGGTCAATTGCAGATGTTGCTAGTGTAATAACTGGCGTTTTCCAATTTACTACGTCATGCAGTTTACATTGTCGTGACTGTTTTCAGCCTGCATCACTACAGAAACTTTAATGTTCTCATATCACATGACTTTATACGCAATTCTGTGTCACATCTGAATGGATCAAGCGACTTGCGCTGTTTATCCTTTTGTGGCAGAAGTGTAGCGCACGTTCATCATCGCTGTATGGAGGACGGATCCCGCTCTGCTTTCGTATGTGGCTGGCAGATGTATTGCGTAGTGCCACTTCACACTTTTGCAGTATTTGCTTTTTGCAGTTCAGTGTGATTTAAAAAGAGTGCCTACTAAGGGGTAGATATGCCCACTACTCGACCGGCCCATTGGGAATGTCCCCATGCTACCAATGGCCAGTAAATCCCTTGTTTAAAGCAATAAATGTAAAAATGGCTTGCCACAGCAGTATGGAGAGACCACACATAAGGCTCCAGCTATAAGCCCGACACCCCTCTTACCTCACCTGATTATACTGCACTGTTGCGCCAAGTGCTGGTGTGTAGTCGGAGAATACTGTGAGCCATATGAAGCTCAGCCAGTGTCATTTATACAGCCTGCTAGCTAGTGAACGGACAAGCTTCTTTTCTCTGCAAATTCCACTGCTATAAGATTTATTCTGGAAATGTAACAGCAAAATATTAGACACTGAGAGAGGGAAGCTTTTGTGGTAACGCACTGATTCCATTGGTTAATTTAGTATCACAGCACTCAATGCAAATATGAAGTCTTCACCTTACATAACGAATCACAGTTACTCAGTAAATGTTTAATATGGGATCTTTCAAAACTTTGAAAGTGGAACTTTCAAAATGTAATATATTAAATATTTCAATAATGTGAAATATTATTAAAAAATGTTATGACATTTCTATTTTAATATATCTTAAAATGTCCTTTATTCCTGTGATGTCAAAGTGAAATATTCAGCATCATTACTCCAGTCTTCAGAAGCATTTATTATTATTATTATTATTATCATTATTATTATCCCAGTTGAAAATGGTTGTGTTGCTTAATATTTTTGTGGAAACTGGATTCTTTGATGAATATAAAGTTCAAAACAGCATTTATTTGAAATAGAAACATTTGTAACAATGTAAAAAAAAAACATTTGATCAATGTAATGCAATTTAATGCAAAACACAAATAAAAATACAAACTATAGTGTAAAGTAGAAAATTATTATTAAACTAAATTATTTATAATAATTATAAACGGAAAACCAATAATGAATAAAAAGACAATAAACTACAATTATGTGTCGAACAACATTAGTAAAAACAGTGAAAATGTACTGACTTTAAAATCCTTCTCATATACTTTTAACAGATGAATATTATTTTTTTTACATTCCAAGTTTCTGTAGAAAATCTTCCAAATACAGAAAGTCCTTTAATTTTAGTAATGTTAGCTCTAAATATTTTGCTTACACTTTAGGACCACTGTGTAAAAAGAAGTAAATAAATGTGAGTCTAGAGTGTTTACACTGCACTAAACTTTGACAAGCAACACTCTGATCTACAAACAAACAGATGAAGAAGAGCAGGAGGGTCCAGCATATACAAGGAGAAATGTTTGTATTTTTAGTTTCCACATTCTTATTTTTAATGAATGTAATTCTAATAGGCAAAACTTGTTTTTATTTCCTATTACTTCAAGGATGTTAGAGTGAAGAGAATTTGTTTGTACTATTAGTATCTCTACATTTATGATTTGTTCTATGTATTTTATTTGAAAACAGCATTTATTTGAAGGGAACTTTAGAATCTAAATAGATCAATGTATAAAAATCCATTGGATATTTGTTAATATCTTCAATACATTTAGGCTTTATTAAGATTTACCCTAGAAATAGGCGAGAATGAACTTTCCTCTATGATTAATCCTTCTGACAACAAACATTTGAACAATAAGTTCAAACAATAAGTTTGAAATAGCATATGAAGGCAACATTAAACACTCTCAGATTGCTGTTGGAAGAAATGTAAGTAAGGGCCAGCAGGAGGCGCCTATACTGCTTTCATCATTTCTGTATGATGGGGACACTGCACTGTAAAAACCTCTTTCACTTATTTTCTATATAATAACCTGAGGTCCTGACTTTTGTGGTGTAACCATTGTAAACCTGGCCTATTGGTCTCCTAACCATCCCCACATGTGCGTCTCTCAGTCTTCTCTCCACTGACAGCAGATGGGTGCTGTGGTGCACAAGGCCTGCTGTTGCATCATCCAGATCGATCCCTCAGTCACACTGTGAAATACTCTGACTGACAGAAGACCCACAGACTTTGGTAACTGTAAAAATGTGCAATCATATCCTCAGAAATACAAACATATTTAACAACTTTATTTTATTATTGTTATGCACAACACCACTTAGAATTATCAAAGCTTTTAGCTTCTATATCTGATGACACGTTCAGAAAAAAAAAAAAAAAAAATATATATATATATATATATATATATATATATATATATATATATATATATATAAAGTGGCAGTTACAGTGACTCCTTGCTGTCAGGGCGCGCATTTGTTTCAGTACCTTGGACAGTTAACACTAATACAGTTCTGACTGTAGCTGATTGACAATACTTTGAACTTTTTTCTGACCAAAAAATAAATAAAAATAGACAGCAGCAATTGGTCTTTTTAATGGTTCCTCAACCTGGCATCTTTAATATTATAACGTAAATGCTTATAAGCAAGCTAGAGAGAGAGAGGGAGAGAGAGAGAGAGAGAGGGGGGGGGGGGGGGGGACGTGAACTGGCATTGTAATCTATTAAAGTTTAAACCAACCACAAAAACCCAAACGTACATACAGCATAAGAGTAAGTATCAGTCGTGTCATTATATTATCTCTTTTGCCATCTGCTGGACATTTTATAAAAAGACAAGTGGAAAAGATTTGAAGGAAACCGATTTTGCGCCATCTTGTGTCTAATGTGGTTCTAGGACGCATAGACGTGTCGTTTAATTAATTTAAATCACATAGATCTCAGCAGTAGTTAAATCTGACTATAGGCTACTGTCCCTTCTTGGTTAGAAACACACCTTTGTGTTTGATGATACATGCATAATTGAATAAACTACATTTTTAGGCAGGTATATTTACAACATGTATTTGGGAGAGTGCTTTTCTGTCTTTCTTTTCCCAGTGGTAACTTTGAAAGTCATAATTATGCACATTTTCCTAATTACAAAAAGAAACATAATGACACGTTACATGCAAATTACAACACCATAAGTTGTCACAACACCCCCATAAAAAACTGTATCTGTACTATTTGTATTACCAATAATTTTATTACTGACCAACAAATATGATTCTTTACACACATCAAACATATCATATTAAATTTAATATACTACCATTAAACTATTATATGATAGAAATAAATGCTGTTGTTTAGCAATGATGCATTAAATTGATTAAAAAAAAACAACAGGACATGCAAACAGTTACAAATTATTTATATTTCAAATTATCACTGTTCTTTTGAACTTTCTATTCATCATTAATCATGAAAAAAATGTATCACGGTTCACACAAAAATATTAAGCAGCACAACTTTTCAACACTGGTCACTGGTGAAATTATAAAATACATTTTTTCTTAAGCAGCGAATCAGCATATTCAAATGATTTCTGAACGATCATGTGTTTTGTTTTAATTTATTTTAATAATGTATTACAATGTTGCTGTTTTATTTTATTATTATTTTACTGTTATTTTAATGAAATAAATGTAGTCTTTAAAAAACTATTTTGCAAACCCAAACTTTTGATTGGTAATGTATATTATTACACTATGAGGTCGTCACAATCATAAAGCTACAGTCACCATGCCTGTCACCTCAACACACTACATTTCCCAGAATCCCACCTGGCTCACTCCTGTTCACACACCACGATCACAAACCCACACTCTTTGGCCAAGGCCCGTTTCAGAATCGAGGTTAAGTGAAAACTCTGTATGTTAGACCTGAAATGAGACTGAAACTCTGAGTTTTCCTTTTTTGAATGAGAGCTTTGTCAAACCTGAGAAAGCAGAGTAAGTCAAGCCCATTTCTGAAAGAAAGGTAACTTATACTAGACTCAGTTACTGCTCAGTTTCTGTAGATATTTTGACTGGAAACAACGAGATAAAAATGCTAAGTATGAAAAGCATTTTTGCAACACAGGTACATTCATTAATTGCACATATTTTCATCAAGCAGACACCTTGAAAGTGACATACAGTTGATGAGGAGGCTGCATTCATTCGTAGGAAGTTACATTTACATTGGGAGAGGATTATGTAGAATTTTTTTTTTTTTTTTTTTTTTTGCCATATCCACATGCATATTTATTTGAGCGGTACCATTTTTAAGTGGTTGTTTTCTATATGACATCAGATCCAGAACACATTATTAAGCCAAGCTCTGTATGCAGAGTGGTAAGTAAAGTGTCTCTCGCTCTCACACTCTTTATTCTTAATTTTTGTGTAGTTTCTTGAGCACAAACCCATTTTAAATGAAGCGGATTATTGTATGGAATGGAATGATGCCAGATGGGAGTAGTTGGAGATGCTGTTTAAGCCGTAACCACCACCACAGTTGTTAAATTTATTTGGTCATCTTTATTTCCTACAAATACAAAAACAACAGTTATTATCTTTCTTGATGGATTTTAATATTATTCCTTACCTGATATTGTGGATGTCTCCTCTTCATCTGTTCTTCATTATTTTTGTGAGCCTTCTTGCTGTTGGCTGAATAGAGGTCAAATGTTAATTTGATTACTCTAAGAAATGCAACAGTTTGGATTAGTTGCTGCACATTTAAATAGACTCCGAATGATATACAATGGGATATACTATGGGATTATAACACTGATTAAGAATTAATGTTATGTACAGTATTGACTCTGAAATATGCTATGGTGAATCATAATTACAGAGTTCCACTGATCATGACTTTTTATAGTCGTAGTGAATGCACTAAACTCAGTTAATGTACTGGAAAACTATTAGTTTCCTGTCTCAGAGTAAGTCAACTCATATTTCACATACGAAATACGAAAAAAAAAAAAAACTCACATACAACAACAACATACAAATATATTACTGAACAATAGTAATTGTAATCAATTAAGAAATCGACTAAAATTGCAGCACCTAAATCATATGTGTGATATCTTCCAACTTGAAATGGGAACAAAGTTTAACTTTTTCCATTAAAATTTAACCCACATTTTTTTGGATTTGTCACACTTTAACTCCAGATTGACTTTTGTTGTTATGGACACTCATTAGTTTTAGCTGTGTTTCAGTCATCTCATTATCACTTAATTTACTCATGTATTTAAAGTTCCACAGTTTCAGTTCTTTGTGGTGAGGTCTTGTCTCTACTATGTGTTGTGGTGCTTACTTATGTTGGATTTAACCTGTTTGGATTATTAAAGACTGATTATTACCATGAATCTTCATCTTTGTGTATGTTTATTCTACCCAAGCATGACAGAAGACAGCATTTGTGGAAGTGTTTTTGTTTGTTTTTCATGTGTGTGTGTGTGTGTGTGTGTGTGTGTGTGTGTGTGTGTGTGTGTGTGTACCTTCTGCAGTATGGATCAATTGGCATTGATTAAACTATGTCTTGACCAGAAGGACCACTCAAGGAACATTTGGAGGATTTCCTTAGCCTGTGTCAGCAACAGTTGTACTTGAGAGATGGTGAACATCAAACCTGTGTGTGAGGTAAAAACTGTATGCGTTCCCCCACCAAGCTCACTTCCGTTTACGTGTAAAACACCGGTTTAAAAACACTCTGTGCACCTACTGCCCCCACTTTGTGACAGCCCGAAATACATATACATTAACACTGGCTCCAACACCCCCTCAATGTCAGCAGTGACCATTAGGCTATTGGCCTAGCTGAGCTCCCTTGCTACTCGGCTCCACCTGGGTCAGACATCTCACTGCCTTCGCCAAAGACTTGCGGGCCATTCACTGCACTTCGACCCTCCACCCCTCTGGTTGTGGCTATCTCCACCCTCCTTCAGTCTCAGCTTCTGCAATCCAAATCTCTGCTTCCACCTCGAGGGATCGTTGCTGCAGCTCCGTCATGGCCACCTGCAGTAGGTTTTCAGTGTCTCGCTGCTTCATCGGGTCTTTGGCTGCATGGTGGGCTCCTCCCTCCAGTGCACCACAGTAATTCTGCGATTTACATCTGCTTGCCTCCTCCCTCCCACAATGTTGCCATGGGGTGCACTCTTGGCTGTGGTCTGCATCAATTGCCACCTTCCTCTTCTCAAGACTGTCTTCTGGTTGTCACCACTATCATCACCCTGGATTTCTTGGTTCTGCCTCCTCCCGGTCATTCATCCTCCTTCAGAGCCTACTCCTGCATCTCTATACCTGTGTGTGCCATCCCTTTACCAGCCCCTTTCACCTTCCCTTTTCCTGCTCCTGTTCACCATCCCTATGGCACCTCCTCATCTTCCTTGCCTTAACAGCGTGAGAACACCTTCCGGGAGGGGGCATTCTGTCACACTTGCACTCCACATGAGTGGTGTGCGATATCACGATTTTTGAATGTGGACTGTTAAATGTCTCCACGATCTGATTTTCAAGAAATATTGTAGTATTGTGCTACAGTGCACATTCTATCATTTGCTGTTCTGGTACCTCTGTCTCAATACTGTACAATGTGACATAAATTCACATGAAATGCTAACTCAGCTGTAGAGTAGTGGAAGTCAACTGTCTGGTTACCCATATTCTTAAAAAAATTATTATGTTCAACAGAAGAAAGAAATTAACTCTGATTTAAAACAACCTGAGAGTGAGTAAATGATAACAGAATTTTCATTTTTGGGTGAACTTTCCCTTTATTGTTAACATTATTTTCTCATAACCTGGTAACATTATGTTCTCATGTTATTATTGCATGGTCAGAGCAGTGCGTGGGCATTAAAGGTAGTCCCTTGAATTGGTTTAAATCCTATTTTTTTAATATAAGTTTTTCAGCTAATTTTAGAGTTCATTTCTAAGAAGTGCTTTTTTTACCATGTTGGGTTCCTCAGGGATCCATTCTGCCTTCCATTTTGTTTTCCATAAACATGCTCCCACTTGGTTCTGTCATGTTCTGTCTCATGGCTTGTCAGATGTAAAGTCCTGGTTGATACATAAACATGGTGGTGAATCATGCTTTTTTTCAGTTGTGAGTGCTACCAAAAGTAATCTAATTTCTCTGCTTCAAAAATTTTGAAAGAGCAATCCATGCCTTTATTTCTTCTGGATTACTGTAATTCTCAATATGTTGGTATTAGCAAATCAGCTGTGTCCTGATTAAAGTTAGTTCAAAATGCAACAGCCAGACTGCTCACTGGGACTCAAAAACAGGACCACATCACTCCAATTATTTATGGTTCCTAGTGCACCATAGAATTGATTTTAAAAAAACTACTCATAGTGTACAAATCTTTATGGCTCCAGTTCACCTTTTGGACCTATTGATAGAAAATTTTCCAAACAATCACTTTGGTCATCCAACCAGAGACTGTCATTCCTAGGTAAGTTTAAGTGTAGAGGTGACAGTGCTTTCTCTGTAGTTGCCCCCAGACTTTAGAATGACTTAACCATCACAATCAGACTTGCTCCCTTTATATTGGTTTTTAAGTCTATCTTAAAAACATATTTGTTTGTTAAGGCTTAAAAATCTGTATTAATGCTTTCTTGCCTTATGTTTTATTCCTATTTTATTATGTTTTGTCTCATTCCTTAAGTATTTTGCTGTAAAGCACATTTGACAACGATGGGTTGTAATTAATGGTGCTATTTAATAAAATTGCAATAGCCAACAAAACAGAGAAAAATCACTCGCTGTTCTAGACTGAAGAATTCTGATACAATTGCTTTAATAAGAATCAATGCACAATTTTTAGTGAAGTGTTTTATTTTCATGTTTGTTTATTCAGTTTCTTAAATGCTTCTGCCAAATACTCCAACTGTACCTAAAAATAAATAAATAAAGCATGGTTTGTTTTATTTGTAAATTATGTGTATTTGTAATGTGTATTTTTGGTCTTATAATAACAAAGATAACATATCAACAAATATTTTTTCAAATATTTACTTAGTCTCTTTGGCCTCAATATCTGTCATTCTTATTTTATTTTTTTTTTGTCACCATGTAAGGCTTTGTTTTTAAAATATGTACATTAGTTTAGCTGTACTGCTCAGAAAACTTGCAAACTAGTTAAACCAAAAGGATGAAAAATTGTGATAAAATTGTAAATTCCTGAAAAAAAAAAGTGATATGATATTTTTGCCATATCACTCACCCTTAAACCACATTGACTTTTATGTTCAGTCGGCACCATTTACCCTTTGGTCTGTTATGGACACTCATAAGTTTCAGCTGTGTTTTATTAATCATCTCATCGCTCATTTGCTCATGTATTTGAGATCCACTGTTGCAGTTCTTGGTGGTCGGGTCTTGTCTCTACTATGTGTTGTGGTGCTTACCTTCTGTGTTGGGTTTAACCTGTTGTGATTATTAAAGACTGTCTATTAGCTTCCCTAAGCATGATAGGATTATCTTGTGAATGTTTGCAATAGAGTTGTATGCAGTAGAGCAGTTTATTTGTTTGCCTACCAGAAAAAAAAAGAATAAGAAAAGAAAACATTATACTGAAAACACTGATTTGAGAATTGTTTATTCTAATTTAGGACAGGGGTTGTTACAAAAAAATACAAAAGTACTGATAATGGCCCTTGTGACAACTTCCAAATGTAACAACTAGTCCCAATCTTTTTTATTAGTTTTAAAAAGCAAAAATGGTTTGAGATCAGTGTATCTAACAACTGTAATTAAAATAAGCATGTTAGTCTGTCATTCTACAACATTCCAATTATCTTAATTAAAAGACTAATTTTTATGAATGTACTTCACCATCATTCACGATTGTCTGAATGCGGATGTTCACCATGTGCTGCCAGCTGACGCAATTGGTGTGCATTGCACTGTCGTGTCCAGCCAAGCATATCCCTCCTGATCCCACCACTACAGGGGTCAGACATGAAGGTCAAGCATCTGTCCGACTCCCACCAACATTAGTCTGGTGACATCATCACTTTGAGACTCACACAGAGCTGGTGGTGCAATGAATCATAATAACCATAGAACACAGAGTCATGGTAGTTTGATGCAATATTATTAAGTTTGATTTTATGACATAACTGTGCTGTAATTGTGTGGGAGAAATGTTTAAATATAAAATGTGACAGTGAATGAAGAAAGTAAACATTTTTCATTTCATTTTTTCATTTACTGTTTTATGAATACTATGAATTTGGATATATTAATCATTTCACATAATGTGTTGCGATTCTGAGTCTTTTTATATTTTCCTTTTTACATTTTTGTTGCACAAGCTGATATGGTCATCTTGGAACTATAATGCCACCTAGTGGCATGGATGTAATATTAAACAAAGGCATTTTTTTAAGTTATCAGTGCTATTGTAGAAATACACCATTCTATATAAGCCCACTTCTGCCTCTAAATAGAACATTAAGGTAATTGCAAATTTTGATATCACAATTTTTCTTACAATTTATATCTTGCTATTTTGATTTTATTTCTCAGAATTAAATCAATTAAATCTTACAATTGCGAGTTTATATCAGAATTACAAGATGTAAACGTGCTATTGCGAGAAAAACATGTCACGGCGCGGTAGAGACGGCGCCGTGGAAAGAACAAGGTCAGGGTCCAGATGCAGGGAAGAATTTACTTTAATCCGAACAGAACAAAAAGGCCAACAAGGCAAAAAAAACGGGCTCAAACACGATCACTGGCAAACCACACACATGCATATCTCGAGGCACACTATAGAAATAACAATCAACAATTCTCAAGTACAATTAATCCAGGCAGGCAGAGTGGTGGGAGTGAGGAGAATATATGTTTGTGAACAAATGGGGAACAGCTGTGTGTGTCTAAGTGAGTGAGTGGATGCAACAGGTGTACCGATTGAACCAGGTGTATAGTGTACGGTGAATGAGTCCGGGAGATGGGGAAGTGGCGCCCTCTGGTTGTGAGAGGGAGGAACACCGGGTCCGGACTCATGACAAAACAAATGCTATTATTATTTTATGTAAAAATGTATTCATTTTGTCCGATTATTTGAATAACAATATGAATAGACACTCTGAACTACTCCAAGGGTCTCACTTTAAACTTTTCACATCACAAATAAAAACAGTATTTTTTACACTATAACTGCAACATTTAGGAGTTAAATTCCTGTTGATGGTTTTAGAATCAAATCACTTGTAATGTGATGTAATTGATTATAACTTTTGACCAATAGTTGGCACTGTCACCGCATAGTCAGTGTGGGGTGGTAATGACCAAAGACTATAGAAATACAAAGACTGTTCACTCCTATACTTATGAATGGTAGAAACTGCAAGCTTATGGGGAACCAGTACAATCCCACCCCCACCATGCTGTGTTAGAGGAACAACCCATACTTGAACTTGCATTGAGCACAAAGGGCCCAGATGGACCAAGTAATTGCAGGGAAGCCCTGCAGAAGGGATAGGGCCATACTCACTGAGGTCAGCACGTGCTTAGTAATCGTTCCAAGTAGAATTAGTACAGCCTCGGAGCCCATAAGAGGCCAAGAGCATACAGAGAAGGCAATGCCTTATTAGTACTGGTTTGCCAGAGTAAAAACCATTTAAGCAGAGAGGACCTGAGCCTGTAAGGCCGGGACGTTCAGATTATAAAACCTGGTAAATATGGACGGCGAGGACAAGCAGGTTGCTGCACAAATTTCTGCAATGGAAACTCCACTAGACCAAGCCCAATAAGAGTGTGGCAGGGGAGGCGTGGTTCAGCGAGGTCTGTGACGGGAGAGAGAGTGAAGAGACGAGCGGTGGTCAAGTGAAAAACGAGTGACACCTGCTTCTCATTGCAGTGATTGGCGTGGGGAAGCGGTATTTAAGCCAGCCGCTAACCGGCGAGGGCAGAGAGAGCTGAGGACTCGTGGGGACTCAAGCAGATACGTGGAAAGCAAGACTGTGAATTGCCCAGCAGTGGTTTGAATTAAGAGAATGCGCAGGTGCCGCGACTTTGTTTTATTTTTGTTGATTAATTAAAAACCCACGAGCCTCAGAAACGCCGACCCTGGTCTCCTTCCTTCTCTTACATAAGAACTTTATCACAAAGAGGCAATGCCTCTTGTTGAGGGGGCCCTTACTCCCATGGGGCATTGAAGGCCCAAAGAAGAGTCAAGAACACTTTACGTACATAGCCATGCTCTGGCTTCAGGACAACCTTGGAGTCATTGGGCCCGAATTCGAGGCAGGTAGGGCTCACCAAGAGCACCTGCAGATCACCCATACACTTCACTGATGCTAACGCCAGTAGCAGAGCTGTCTTCAGTGTCATGGGACAAAGGTCAGTAGACTGTAGCGACTCGAAAGGAGGGGTATGGAGAGCCCTCAACACCATGGGAAGGTTCCAAGTAGGGACAGTGACAGGTCGGGTAGATTAAGACACCTAGACCCTTTCAAAAAGCGAACAACTAGGTTGTTCCTGCCCACCGACTGGCCAGCTATGCTATGGCTGCAACATAGACCTTGAGCATGGAAGTGGAATGACCCTTATACATCAGCTCCTTTACAATTTCAGGACAATTTCAGTGATTATGTCACAAGAAATCAGGACTGCTCCATGGGTCATACACCAGGCAGAGAAGACAGACCATATAAGGGCATAGAGCCGTCTTGTAGACAGTGCTCTAGCCTGAAATATTGTGTTTACCAAACTATCTGGAAGGTCCGCAGGCTCCCATCGAAAGGCCAGAGATGTAGAGCCCACAGCTCTGGCCAGGGATGCCATATTATTCTATTATTCTATTCTATTGCCTGAGAGAGTAGGTCTCGTCTCAGGGGGATGGGTCACAGGGCTACTAGAAGAAGCTGAGACAGCTCTGCGACCCAGTGCTGGATCTTCCAGAGCAGGGCCACCAACAGAACCTTGTGATTCTGCTCCTTGATTTGCCTTATTACCTGTGGGATCAGGGCGATCAGGGGGAACGCATAAAAGAGGAGGTTGGGCCATTTGTGGGCCAATGTGTCTTTGTCCTTCGAAAAATAAATTGGGCAGTGAGAGTTGCCTTCTGAGGCGAAAAGTTTGACCTCTGCCTTACTGAAGAGCTTCCAGATTGTTTGAACCATATGTGTGGACATTGCTTCCTGATAGCATGTCTGCTCCCTGGTTCAACCTGCCCTGCATATGCGCTGCTCTTAGCGAGCACAAGTTTAGATGAGCCCATTCCAGGAGGTGCTCTACCAGAATGAAGAGGTGCCTCGAGGAGAGACCACCCTGGCAATTTATGTACGGCACCACTGTTATGCTGTCTGAGCAGACTAGCACATGGTGTCATTGACATTGGCCAAAAGCCAATTTGTCATTGTACAAAGCTCCCCAACCCATGTTGAAAACATCTGTCGAGACTACCGTTTTTCTGCAGACCATTCCCAGAGGCACCCCCAAATCCATCCACTGTGGGTCTCTCCAAGGGGCCAGGGCTGACACGCAGGCCTGGCTCACCTTGAAACGCATGCGTCCATGGCGCCAAGCATGGGATGGAACTCGTTGGTTTCAGCCAGTACTGAAGGGGTCACATGCGAAGCAGGCCCAGCTGAAGTACTGGAGACGTGGGGCCATAAGGCCCAACATCTTCTGAAACACCTTGAGAGGGCGAAGGGCTCCAATTTTGAATGAGGCCGCAAGCTGTCGAATAGCCAGTTCTAATTCTGGCGCAACTACCTACCAGTCCTAGGCACTGTAAGTGGCTGGGGAGTAGGGGACTGTGGGATAGTAGCTCATTCTCTCTAAGCATCTTAGCAGATGCAGTACAAGTAAAGTATCGATAAGGAACAGATTTTCCATGAAAAGGGACTTTGGTAATGACACACATAAAGTTTGGTGCCATTATGCCAATGTGTTGCATTGATACAGCCTTTGATTCAAACTGGCATCATGCTATCAACTTTATTGATGCAGCAAACAAAAATTCTACTGACAGACAGTCAACTTTTTTTACCAGCATTGTCTGAAGATGATCTGAGTCAAATTTTGTGCAAATCGGATCTATGATCTAGGAGGAGTTTGAAAAAGTGAGTCGATAAAAAAAATAAAATAAAATTCTAAAATGGTGGACAGCAAGTTTGGCCTAATATGTCATATCGCTATTACTGTTCTCGGTATGACCCATTTTGGTCAACAATTGTATATCATTGTATAAAGGAAAAATTGTATATCATTTGCCTCAGGTATGCTGCATATACTGTTAAAAGACCGGTGTCATGATTTGTGTGTGTGTGTGTGTGCTTGTGTCTCAGTGGTGTGTGGTGGTGTTCTGAAATGAGAAGGCACATTTTCTTGGTTACATAAATATTACTTTAAGAAAAAAACTATTCAAATGTATATTTTAACATTAACAATGTAATCAATTTTCTATTTATTAAAGCCACTTATCAAGTGTATATTCATCAAAGCTGAGTAAATGTTGATCACAGACACCAAGATTTACTTAATATTTCACCAAGCTGATTACTCACTAAAAAGTCCCACACAAAGGATTTCAGAAGTTAGGGGTACAGAAATGTTTCTTGTTGTTGCTGTTGTGTGTTTTTTTTTTTTTTTTTTGCTTGACAGGTTCTATTATTTATTCATTAATTTATTTATCTTTTACTTTTGAGTGCTGTTAGGCAATGACAAATAATTTATATTCTATAATATGTTTTCCTGTATTTTCCTAATGACAATTGTATGATTGATATATATATATATACACTTTTATCCCATTTTTATCACAGAGTAAATCAGAAAAAATATTTTATAGTTTCCAAAGGCTACTATAATAAATGATATTAGCATTGCATTATACATATACAAACCCTTTTTCCAAAAAAGTGGGGCACTGTAAAAATTGTGAATAAAAAAAGAATGCAATGATGTGGAAGTTTCAAATTTCAATATTTTATTGATAATACAACATAGATGACATATCAAATGTTTAAACTGAGAAAATGTATCATTTTAAGGGAAAAATAAGTTGTTGTCCCATTCTTGTCTAATACAGGCTTCTAGTTGCTCAACTGCCTTTGGTCTTCTTTGTCGCATCTTCCGCTTTATGATGTGCCAAATGTTTTCTATTGGTGAAAGATCTGGACTGCAGGCTGGCCATTTCAGTTCCTGGTTCCATTTTTTTTTACACAGCCATGATGTTGCAATTGATGCAGTATGTGGTCTGGCATTGTCATGTTGGAAAATGCAAGGTCTTCCCTGAAAGAGACGACATCTGGATGGGAGCATATGTTGTTCTAGAACTTGGATTTACCTTTCAGCATTGATGGTGCCTTTCCAGATGTGTAAGCTTCCCATGCCCAAAGAGGCCCAAAGAAAACGCCTGCGCTTCTGGATCATGTTTAGACAGTGGCGGTTTCTCCATTAGGGCGATTGGGCGACGCACCACCAAAGGAAAGGGAGGGATTTTTTTTTTCCTTTTACATTCGACCACAATGTTACGCTAGCTTTCACTATTGGAGACTGTTTGTGCTGCCTCTAAATAGTCCAATCAGCGACGTGTCGCGTTTTGTGTAGTACCGCCACTTTTTGGGCGATACTAATCGCCCCGAGTTCTCTCACAGACTTCCACTCAAAGATCATTTTTTTCGAACTGCAGGCACTGCAGTGCAATCTCAATGAGTTCCGGGAGGGCTAGCCCTAACGTGCTTTCGTCATCGTGTGCGTAAACTATTTAGAATTTTATTAACAAGAAAATATGAAAAATATAGAAATATCATGAATTCATCATAGCAATAAGCCCCAAACGTAAACATCAAACAAGTATCTACAAAGTGCGGGAAGTTGCATAAACAAGGATTTTCGAGGACTTGGTCCGAGCGGAGAAAAAGGCTAGCCGGCTGCAAAGTAGCTTACACTTTACTCTGCTCATTTACTGCTGCATTTTGTTCACTTTCGAGAGCGTGACGGACATTGCATGGACAACTACAGGCGTCACCGAAATGCATCATCTCTCGGAGATGGTGAAAAAACACGAAAGAACAAAGATGCATATGGATAGTAGGGAGCAGTGTAATATAAGTGAGTAATGTAATTTAAGTAATCAGTGTAATGTAAGTGAGGAATGTGATATAAGTGAGCAGTGTAATACAAATGAGCAGTGTAATATAAGTGAGTTGTGTAAACAGTGATTTATGTGACTTTAATTATTTCTTATTCAACTGAAATCGAAGTAAAATGTTTTTTGTTTTTGTTTTGGGGGGGGGGGGGGGGGCAACGTCCTGGCGTCAGTCTTTATTTGCTGCTGAATTATGTTAACACACATATAGAAACATAAGGAGAGCAAGAGATTGATTCCTAGTGTCCGTTTATTTTTAATAGTAGTTCAGTTCCCTTTACATCTTTAACTAGCTGTTAATAAATTGAATGGGTGACCTATTGTTGTTAAACAAGCAAACATTTGCCCCCCCCCTGAGAGAATTGGCAGGAGCCACCACTGTGTTTAGATATGGCTTCTTTTTCGACCTATAGAGTTTTAGCCGGCAACAGCGAATTAAATTGTGGATTGTGTTCACCGACAATGTTTCTGGAAGTATTCCTGAGCCCATTTTGTGATATCCATTACAGTAGCATTCGATATGTGACATGTGATGCAGTGCCGTCTAAGGGCCTGAAGTTCACGGGCATCCTGTATGGTTTTCTGGCCTTGACCCTTATGCACAGAGAATGTTCCAGACACTGTAGATGCTGATAACAAACTCTTTGCAATTTTTCTGTGAGAAACTCCTTTGTGATATTGCTCCATTTTTTTTCGCCGCAACATTGGGGGAATTGGTGGTCCTCTGTCCATCTTGACTTCTGAGAGACACTGCCACTCTGAGAGGCTCTTTTTATACCCAATCATGTTAAGAAAAGAAGAAACAAAGTCGTTACATTTGCCAAGTATGGTTACCCATAATCAGAATTGGTGCTCTGCGTTTAACCCATCCAAGTGCACACACACAGCAGTGAGAAGTGAACATACACCCAGAGCAGTGGGCAGTTATAGATCCAGCGCCCGGGGAGCAACTGGGAGTTCAGTGCCTTGCTCAAGGACACATCAGCCATGGGTATTGAGGGTGGAAGAGAGCACTGTTCATTCACTCCCTCCCACCTCCAACTCCTACCAGCACCGAGACTCGAACCAGCGATCTTCTGGTAACTAGTCCAGCTATCTAACTGTTAGGCCACAGATGCCCCAAATGATTGTGCCTCGGATGAGCCTCATAGGCTACAATATTGCCTCTGCGAAAGAATGTTGCCAATTGACCTGGTCCTCCAGCTGTTCCTTATATGTACATTTAACTTTTCCGGCCTCTTATTGCGACCTGTCCCAACTTTTTTGGAATGTGTAGCTCAAATGAAATCCAAAATGAGCCAATTTTTGGCATGACATTTCAAAATGTCTCACTTTCAACATTTAATATGTTATCTATATTCTATTGTGAATAAAATATAAGTTTATGAGATTTGTAAGTTATTCTATTCCTTTTTTTACTCACAATTTGTACAGTGTCCCAACTTTTTTGGAATCGGGTTTGTATTATATTTATGTATTTATTACCTGGAGATGACTTGGAAAAACACATATAAACCATATATTGTCGCAATCGTGTGTTTGTCTTCATGTTTCATCAGTCAAAATGTTTCAGCTTTTTATTCAGCTCAGCTACAGCTACAGCCATAGCCAGATGACTTTTTTCTGTATTTAGGGCTTTCCTGGCACTCATAATTACTTTGGTTTTGTACTTTCTGCGAGAGTGCCCTTTAACTTCGAGTATGAACGAAACACATACTGCAGGAGAGTGTTCAGCTGCAATGTTCACAGCTCTGCATTCTGAATACAAATAAACATTACATCAGGTAATGCAATGACTGTCTTGTTTGCATTTAAATCTATATGTATTCACACTGGACGAATTTACATTTTATTAAAAGTGGGGAGGCACGCCCCCCAGGTATTCTATGCCCATGCCCCCACAAGTTACTTTTTCATAACATTTTAAGTCTTATTTTGACATAACACAGTGGTTATTTCTAATGTAAGTGTGTGTGTTGTTTACTTCCTTTTTTTTTTAATTAGTCTTCTCATTAACCATTATATTGTTCATTCAGACGGATTTGTGAACTCACACAAACACAAGATATGGGATTTATCTCATGAACCAGTCACAAGCTTTAGGGCACCAGGGGCCACCAAACTCCTGGAGGGCCAGTGTCCTGCAGAGTTTATCTCCAATTTGCCTCAACACAATTGTCTGGAAGTTTCAAGTGTACTTATCAAGAGCTTGATTAACTGGTTCAGCAGTGTTTGATCAGGGTTGGAAAAAGAAATTAAAGACAGGGCATCTTAACTTATGTTCCCCAGCTTTCCTCATCTTCAAGGTGTGAGTTTTTGGATATTTGTTTCTTTGATTGAATTGATTCTTTGATTGAGCGCTATGCAGTACTGAGGTCAAATTTTAAAGCACAGAATATCCATGTGTTTTTGAGAGATCATTTATTGATTGGAAAATTATTGGACCACCAAAGGTGCTTTGCATGCCACCGTTGGCCAGCTGCCACTAGATGGTGGTACAGATTTAGACTGCAATACTTCCATCTTTAGAAGACTCTAAGCAGAGCATACAGTACACACACTCATCGGAACATGGAATTTCTGATCATGTGGTTATGCCCATGCACATGTCAGCGGATAAAATTAATGGTTGCCCAAAGGCATAGCATTTAATGAGACAAAATGTTCCAATTAACCTTTTTAAGAGTGCCATTTTCAAATTTTGCCTCACTGTTTAAGACATTTATGGTTTAACCCATCGGCCAAGGATTTTCCCACTTGAGGCAAACGATGTCATATTTTTTAGTGTTGATTTTATGTGATTTCTCACCTAAGTGAAGGTTTACAAAAGACATATTGAAAGAACTTGACATTTTCAGATACATAGCTGGCCTTTCTCCTCACACACTCTTATTTTACTGCATGCAAACACACTTGCAAATGAGCACTTGAATGACCTACTTTCTTCAGAGAAATTGGTTTAAAAACACTAACATGGAATTATAAGAAGCATTTACCCAGTGACAAAAGCATAATAGCATGCAACCATCTTTGTTGAGCAGGACTTTTGTCGTGTTGATGATCAGGATGGTCCTCAAAAGCCTCAATGGTCAGCCTCCTCATTTTCATAAATGAGTGAGCAATGTTACCTTTAAAATGACAAATCAGGAGCTCATGAGACATGACAGTATAGAGTCTAAGGAATAACTCACATATGGTTGATAGCATTGTGCTTTATTTACATCTGTATGTTTTTAAGGATGGAATAAGTTGATGTGATTTTTCTGATCTTTCTAAATCTTTTTTTTTTCCAATATTTTTTTTTCTTTTTAAAAAATCCATCTTTGTGTGCTTCATTCAGGGCTGTCAGTAGAGCACATTATTAAATTATTACTTCCAGGCTGATGTAATAATAAGCACAGCCAACCATCTGTGCTTTTTTAGAATACTTGTACATAAGTGACACAATCCTGTAAAACAAACATGATTCTTTATTATTATTTTTTTAAGAACAATGTAAAAATGTAGACAAAAATAAATTTTGTATGTATAAAAAGTAATTCAATTGTACTTTTCCAAAGGCTTTTTTTCAATATATTATTAAATTGTGTGTGTGTGTGTGTGTGTGTGTGTGTGTGTGTGTGTGTGTGTGTGTGTGTGTGTGTGTGTGTGTGTGTGTGTGTGTGTCAAAGTGTATATATAATTAAGTATTATTGTTATATTCAAAGTGTATATATAATTATTTTTATTGTTATTACTTCAATTTTTAATAGTTTATCACAGTTTTTTTCACTGTGACAATATCACAGTATATATATATATATATATATATATATATATTAAACATATCTTTCTTAAATATATAGAAATATAGAAACAGTTTAATAATTTTAAACTTTTAAATCAAATAAATGCAGCCTGGATGACTTGAGATATACACACACAAATATGTTTACTGGACTGTGAATTTGGTCGGTTGAGGTTTGATACAGCGTAGTTTCATATCCTCCAGTGGATGAGAACTGAAGGGTGATTAATGTCTTCATTTCCTGTTATTAAAGACCAAAGAGGGGATGCAGGCTGCAGATAGTCAACACACTATACATCTCAGCAAAATGAACGATCAAATAATCACTCTTCAGAACTGAAATCTCCACACATTAATGCTACCACCCAGACACACACACACACACACACACACACTTTGACAGTGTATTTACCACACAGAATTATAATGTGGTTCATTGTATTTCACCTTCTTGTGTGAACCATTTACTGTACAAAATACAGTTACTTTAGAATGGCCCTGAGATTGTTATGACTTAAAATGTATCTACTCTGTCTTTTTATCTTTTCTAACATCTCTGCCTTTCATCCACACACATGCGTTCCTACAATCCTGAGAGAAAGAGAGAGAGAAGGAGAGAGAGGAACTCTGCTCCTTTGTGCGGGGCAGACGGAGGGAAAGGACTAATCACATGCACTGGATTGATTACAGTGATGATTAATAGGGTATATGGTTTTCATTAACAATTTGATTTATCACAGATCATGAGGCTGAATAATGGTAATGGTCTCCACTCCCTCATATCTCTCTCAGCAGATGGAAAACCAGCCTTTTTTCACTACTTTGTTTCCCCATTTCCTTATTTCTACAGATGGAAGGATTCATTTAAGGGTTTATCTTCCCTTTAAATTTCCATTGCATGAACCATGTTTCTTTCTTTCTTTCTTTCTTTCTTCCTTAATATTTCTTTCTTTTTTTTCTTCCTTAATATGTGTATATTTTATTAGTTATTTGTGTGAAGTGTTTTATTATTATTATTTTTATTATTATTTACAATCTGGCAGAAAATGCAGTAACTTTTCCATAAATTATTCTTTCTTTCTTTCTTTCTTTTATTTGTTTATTTATTTATTTTTTGTTCCTAATTTTAAGGAGAAGTGTGTTGTTTCTTGTGCAGTTTTAAAAAATTACAAAAATAATAAATAAATAAAAAAACTCTGTAGAAAGATAATGTCGTGGCAGACAAATTACCAGGTCAGTCCTTCTCCATCAGGTTTACCAATGTTTCATTCAACCATTTTTTTTAATGCTGTGTAATGCTATGTTTAATATATTTTTCATGTTAACATGGTTGGGCCTTAATTTTTGCAGTTTATTTTACCACAAGCTTATGAAACAGTTACTGTTTTCAAACAGGTTTCCCATAAAGCATTCTGCCAATGGGCGGTTTAACAGAACTCACACCATTGGTTGAGTCTGTTGGTAGTTGGGATGCTCACACAAACATGAATATTTACAGACCAATTCAATGTGTTAAATGCCATTTATAATTATTTGTGAAATTTACTATCCATATCTGAAAACTGTTTCAAAGTAAGTCTCTTCATTGAGTGTTTACACTTGTCAGTGCTCAACATACATATGGCTTACTTATGCATGGTCTCCCCATATTTAGGGATAGGCATATTTATAGGGATAGAAGACACATTTCAAAATATACCGAAAATTACCTTTAATGAACATGATGATGGAGTGTGAAAAGGTTTTCATTTAATCACAGATGTTCTTATTCCTGGATGCTTTATTATACATGGCTGTGACCTAAACTCCATCAAAGTTCGGAATTCTTAGTGAATTAATATACTCTTAAGATTATTTCTATGTTCTGGGTCACTTGTAGTCATAATGAAAACAACTTGCGGTCTCAATGAATGGAGGAAAATATTAAAGCACTGCAGAAAAAGGCATTTTTCCCTTTTTTTTTTTTTTTTTGGATCGCGGATAAAGCTTCTTTATGAGAGGCTGGAGAGAATCTCTTTTTGGTTGAGGTCAGGCTGTCAGCACATGCGCTGTAAGTCACTGAGCTGGAATGCACTGGTTGTACTCCCCCAGTCCTGCACACATTGTGATGTTTGTACAGGGCTGCTCCTGTACTCTCTCGCACAGAAGACACTCTGGATGTACACACACCTCATCCTGCCAGCAAAGTGACAGTGCTTAATAAATATTTTTTCACATGTGCTGTGTGTGAGATACAGGTCACTACATTGTCATCCCCTCCGGATACCTATTTTGAAGCCTGCATGGCCTGCATATATACATGCATATATCGAATATGTACATATTTATCAGCAGCCACAAAAGAGAGAAAGAGGGAGAGTTTGGGCCATGCGCTTCACCCTGTCCTGACAGCGCTAATAATATTCAGGACAGCGGAGGATGATGTCTGATTTTCTGCCAGGCCTCTGTCTCAGCGTGTGTGCGCGTGTGCTTGCTTTGGCGGGTTGGCAGGAGAATTGTGCAACTAGGTTTTTGAGGATGCACACAGGCTCAGACTATGGTAACTCATCACAGTTTAAAGCAGGTCGGGTGACAGCATGAATCAGTCAGCCTCTTCCATGCATACTGTGTAAGCGGGGAGCGAAATACAAAGGAGGAGAAGCGAAAGAGAAAGGAGAGAGGAAATGAAGTCGGAGTGCCAAGAAATAATGTGCATCTCAAGATTTAGCCTCGGGCATGGCGCGCTCAGCCCGTGTCGGTATCATTAGCGTATTTATAATTCAAATGTATGCCTTTAATAATTCACGCGCGCAGCTTTTCAAAGAGGGGCGCGCGAGATTATGTACAGACTGATGAAAGCAAGGAACTTTCCCATCTCTCCTGAAAAGTAAATAAACGACCTCATCACGCAACGCTCTCTCATCCTTTGCCTTGGAACGTTTAAGTGCATATTTGTAATTATTTCGAAGTCCTTTTCAAGTACCCGCAATGTTCATTTTGCTTTTCTTGATGTGGTTGATAGCCTATCTATTTATTATTTTGTGATCGCGTTTTGCATTTTCTTGCTGATGCATCACGCGTTTGAGCGTGTTTGCGTTTGTGATATTCAATATCGCCTATTGCCTTTTTATTTAGCCTATTTATCTATGTAGGCTATTAAATTTATTTTTATTTATTTATTTATTTATTTATTTATTTATTTATTTATTTATTTATTTATTTATTTATTTGTTAAATATGTTTGGTTTTCCATTAACAATGAGGCTTCGGTGAGAGAATTCAAATGTGAACTTGTTCTCCTCGTGCTTTCGATGCACCGCTAGGTGGGGATAGAAGGTAAAGTGACTTTGAAATTGATTGTTGCGCTGGAAAGAACAGCATACGTGAAACTGGAGCGCAGCTGTAGGTTTGCAGGAATCTCGCTGGATATGAAGAACTAGAAGAAAAGTAGGCTATCGTGCGGCTCAGGCACACATCCTGACGGGTCAAGCAAAGGTCAATACGTTTGAAAATAAAGCGGATTATCATCACACCGACATGGGCGAAGAACGCTGACATTTCAAGGTAGTTTAAAAATCCTGTTGAAAATGTTCATAACAAATTTAGCATTTTCTTTCTTTTAAAGAAAAGTTACAATTAAAATGCAATTAAAACAGCCTCATTACAATTAAAGAATACAATTGAAATAAGCTATTATTTTAGTTGTAAGCTGTTTATTTCTTTAATTCCTAATATGTTTCTTAAATTACTTAGCTACATTAATATTAAAGATGACGCTTAGCCTATCATCATTCCGTTAATCTAAATTAAAATAATAATTTATTATTATGATGCCGCACTGCAAAAGTTTATATGGGAATTTATTTGTTACTCTCGGCGTGTGTTTGTAGCAATGTCGTATCTAAAAATATAAACAATACTCACAGACCGTTATTTTTCAGTAGCTTTCGGAAGCATTTTGCAATGCCTAAATGCCAGCATTCTTTTTTTTTAATGAATGAATAAACGGAGACTAATAGGCTATAACAAACGAACGGAATATAAAATATTACATTTTTAAAAATATAGAATTTTAGTTTTAAAACTGTGATGTAATAAAGGGGAATGCTGTTTAAAATTTGGCCAAAAGTAACATTTGTTGTGTTACTCCATAATATGTAATATTTAAATAAAATAAATATTTTATAAAATGTGTTGTTGTTTTCTTTGTTAATATAAGGCTAATCGTTTTAAACTATAATGAATTAAAAATATGATAAAAATCACCATTGATTTATCAATTAAATCAATTTAAATTGTCAAATGCAACGCACAATAAATGCTTATGTACACCAGCTTAGCTTGAGTTTTCATCCCGGTTGATCTCGTTTCCTTTATAGGCCTTTAAATATGACGATGACAGTCGTGCAGAATTCCCTCAGTGTCATTTATGTGCAAAAGCGCTTGGAATATATATATATATATATATATATATATATACGTGAGTCTATAAACTGAATGCATGTTTAGACAGTTTCTTTAATTACTAAAGGAGAACAATATTTCTAACAAATATAGTTAAAAAAAAGCTAAAACATTACAAATTAAAAAAAGAAGGAAATGTAAACTTATTTACCTTCACTATATAAATGTAATGACTTATATAGGTCTATGAGACGCGCAAGTATTGAAGGACAGTTAAACAACGAAGCAGTCAAAAAATTATAGACTGTGAAATAAATATAGGCTACTTTCAAAGGCTCAAACGCTGTGATGCTCAGCGATTTGTTGAAATAAGGTCCATTCCCAGTGCGACTCGGTGCACTGATCTGATTTTGGCACTTTTAAAAATAAAGACACTCCACCCCTAGTAACGAAACGCAGAGGATGGTGGTGCGTCATCCGCGCGCGTATCCAATGTGAACACTCGCTGGCAGCTCGTGGTCATTGCGCTCTTCTTTCTCTTTGCTTGATGTAGAGGTGTCGAACTGGTAACACCCACCGCGCTTCCCAGACTCAGTCATCAGGGGTTCCGTCTTTTCAAGAAGGACCTGCTCCAAATCACCAACACAATCCCAGTCGAGGCAAAGCGTGGGTCGCAAAGAGGGACCATGAGAACCGGATAGCAGTGTTTGCCATGCCAGCCACGAACATCCCAGAATTTGGAAAGGTTTTTTCTGACTTCAGGAATTCTGTGACGGGTAAATTGCATTAGTTAGTCAAAAGGTCCAAGTGGAAGCAAATATTTATAATCTGTACTATAAGGTAAGGTTTTATTCAAGTATATCCGTCAATGTGCGTTTGGTAATCCGGTCGAATTACTCAAAAACTGAAAGTGGCTGTAAAGGAAGCGATCAGAAACTCTTCACTGGACATGCTTTATCATCTCAACGGATTACCGACAGCTCAGTCCTCTTAAACCGGATGCACAAAAGGAATTAAATCAGATTGTTTCCCCGTTGGATTAAACCACAGTTTGCATTTAACATCAACAGAAGCGTCATATCATATGCTGATGGCTCAACGGGTACGTTCTCTTACAAATCCGCCGCGTAAAAAAAAAACTTAACTCATAAAGTTTACCCAGTTTTTAATATGTCTATAAATCTTTTTAATATTAGGTAAACACGTGTGTGTTTTTGAGTTGTCTATGATGCAGTTTCTGTCTGATGCAGTACGAAGACCTTGCCCACTATGGTGGCGGTATGGATGGAGTTGGGGTCCCGACGTCCATGTACGGGGACCCGCACGCGCCTCGGCTGCCGCAAGTTCACCATTTGAACCACGGGCCTCCGCCTCATGCCAACCAGCACTACGGGGCCCACGCACCGCACAGCATCATGCCCAGCAGCATGGGCTCGGCTGTCAACGACGCACTTAAGAGAGACAAGGACCAAATTTATGGGTACTTTCTAGCAGCCATGCTGAATTTGATAGTTTAAACAATATGTTTTATTTTTTTTTTTATTTTAATGCCGTGCAGCATTATTACACCCGCATTTGACACATCGCAATTTATTTGTACTTTTATTACAGTCAGTAAATTCCTGTGCGTAGGCTATACGATCTTAAAGAATATGTCTGTTGGTTAAGCAAATTGCAAATTCACAAAATTGCCATTTAAACAATGAGCTGAAAATGATGCTTATTTTTTATTAGAAAAATTATAGAGCGGTTTTAGTCACTGAGTGTTTAACTAATTATGTGGCCGTCAAAGCAATGAAAGTAGCAATAAAACTCTAATAAAGTTTGTCAGAATTATTGCTCGATTATTGATATAGTGTTTTGATCTGTAGGTTTATGTCAGTGTTTGTGTTGAATCTTGAAGGCACCCGTTATTCCCGCTTCTGGCGCTGGTGTTTGAGAAGTGCGAGCTGGCCACGTGCACACCGAGAGAGCCCGGGGTCGCCGGAGGAGATGTGTGCTCGTCCGATTCTTTCAACGAGGACATCGCTGTGTTTGCAAAACAAGTAAAGTATTGATTTAAAAATATATATTTAATAACAATTTACCTAGCCTAAATAATCGGTTATTCAAATTAAGTAAAGGGGAAATCTAAAACTGTTGGGCTATTTGGGTTTAGTGTAGGGTATAGTTTTTATTATTATTATTATTTGTTCTAACAAACTTGTGACATTTTTTTACAGATTCGGGCAGAGAAGCCGTTATTTTCTTCTAATCCAGAGTTGGACAATTTGGTAAGTGTTGTTTCGCGCAGTTTTTGTTCCAGGTAAAGTCGCCTCAAAGGTCCATGTGAGGACTCTTTGAGTGAAAGAATGGAAGCTTTAGTGATTTGTGAGGCCCCGTGTTATCAGAGGGCGTGGGGGTCTTTGCCCTGGGCTCCCTCAAAGCATCGTCTCTGGAGGAACCTATTTACACTTCTGCTATTGTCATAACATTACATAGCCAACACAGTATGTATCAGACCTGCCAAGTTTTTGATTTGAGTGTGATTTCTCGCACGTATAGAATAACCAACGAAGTTTGATGTTTTAAGTTTTTATTTTTTATTTTTATTAACTTGATATTATTATACACTAATTGTTATTTGCTGTTACTATTATTATTGGTTGCGGATATTGTTGGTATTTTTGTTATATTGTGTAATATTTCATGCATTATTTTGCTCTTTCCTTAGATGATTCAGTCAATACAAGTATTACGATTCCATCTTTTAGAACTCGAAAAGGTATGTTAGCCTATTTATTTTATTAGCATTTTACATACTTAGATTTTTATGTTTTTCTAATAACAAACAGATATGCTAATTGATTTGTCCTCCGGTTTTTAATCAGGTGCACGAGCTTTGCGACAACTTCTGCCATCGGTATATTAGCTGTTTGAAGGGTAAAATGCCCATTGACCTGGTAATTGATGAACGGGATGGATGCAAGACCGACTTCGACGACATCTCAGGATCCTCGACAAATCTCGCAGATCACGTGAGTTTTAATTAGCTTTCTATGACATCATAAAACAGGCCAATTATACAGTGTAGTGGTACAGGCAATTTATGGAGGATCGTTAGTGACGTTTCCAACAAAGCAATAAATGAAAATCCAAATGACATTTATTTTGTATTGTGCAAACAAACCTGGTAAAGTTTACTGAACGCGTTATTTATTTAAATTTTTTAAACTTTATTTATTTATTTAACTTAACATTTGTAGTGTCTCAGCCATGCATGTGCCTTTCTTTTTTTTAGCTTCCTCCATTATTAATCTCCACAATATATTTTTGGAAGAGTCATATCTACTTAGTAACATATGCTAATTTATTTAAACAACATTAGCTAAATCCATTTCTCTTTGCACTGATATGAATCATTAAGGCATTACCCCAGGACATATCTTATTTTAGAAGAGGTATGATGATGACGGTGATGATAATGTTGATGAAGCCCGTCATGTTGGGTTCAGGTGTTGCTAAGGGTCAGGGTCCCCCCCTACAAACACACACACACACACACACACACACACTGTCCAGCCCTCTGTTAGCCCTAATGATCAACGTTACATTTGCACATGAATGCACTTTTGTCTTTGAACTGATTGGATTGTTATTGTCAAGCAGTAGGGGAGTCTTTTTTCACTCCGAGACCAACGGTGTGTTCTTTACAGTTGTGCTTCCTATTATCAACGCACCACCCCGTTACAGGAACAAAACCAGGGAATTAAGAAAAACAGAAATTTCCATTCTGCTTAGTTCTGTTCCAGGTCAAAATGGGAAAAGAGAGTTATTTTCCGTGTTAAAAAACAGATTAAAACTGGTGTTTCGTGATTTGGACTGAATGGTCCTACGTTACAGTCCTTCTATTTTCCATCATGTAACACGTTAGATGACTGTCCCCATCCACAATATTCCTGTAAATAGACTAGATCTGAACCACAGATGGCGAGGTCTAACCATCATACAGTACCTTTACTTGGTCAGCTGAAATGTATTTGATGAATATGTACCTTTGTACACTTGACGATAACTGTAATCTTTTATTGATGCTCCTGTAATGTCTTATCGGTTTACAAGTGTGCGGTGTGACACACAACAATTTAAATTAGGTGATGAAGGGAGACAGTGGCCTTCTGAAACGTTATTAACAACACACACACACATAAACACACAAACCCACAGACTGTTTTTGTGTGTCCTAATGAGAAAACAGTGAAGGGTCTTATTCACACAGCTTTTTTGTTGTAGGAGCTTATTCTGGCCTTTCTTAGGGCTCTTTAGCTGATCACCATCAGGCAAACAGCTGACGCTAAGGGCCTGAAGAGGAACGGCTGCTGTTTGCCTTCATGTTGGGACCTTCTAAGTGCTTTGTACCCTGTTTTGGATAAAAAGGGGACGCTGCCAGTTTCTTGTGAGCATTTACGGTGGCCATCAGGAGAAGCAGTCACTCTGGTTGAGGCTCCATAGGTCTACATATTCCTAGTTCATTTGGATTGTGCATTTCAGTTGTCTCTAATTTGATCAGACACATTTTTCAGCGCAGACATGGTAACTAAAGGTTTAAAAAACCTGCTTTTAAAAAATAGCATGTATATGTGCTAGTGGGTATAATGTGGCTTTTTTCACCCTTCAATCTCTGGGTTTTCATGTACCTGATCCTCAGAATCCAGCATCCTGGAGAGACATGGATGACGCTCACTCTACTCCCTCAGTCGGCACCCCAGGACCCTCCAGCGGGGGACATGCTTCTCAGAGCGGAGACAACAGCAGCGAACTAGGTAGGAAAGCCTGTCAATTTTACTATCACATCATCGTGTGCTTTGCTGAAAACAGAGTTTACGCTGTCGTCTTATTTTGTACTCCACGCTTCAAGTAGTATTGCCACTCGGGGTTGGATTTTTTTTTTTTTTTTTTTTTTGTTTTTTTTTTTTTTACGTTATACACTGAAAAAATGTTAACCTAAAAATGTTGACATTTATTAAATTTCACTGAATCAACCTCATAATGTTCAAAATACTAACACAGTTTATGCCGTAATCTTAAATTGTACTCCAAGCTTCAAGAGGTATTTTCACTTGAGTTTGGATTTTAAATTATGCTTATACATTATGCACTGAAATAAAAATGGTTTTATTCAAAGTCAGAAGTGTTATTAGATATCAGTGAATCTATATAAAAATGGGCTAAATCAATAGAAGTAGCTAACAATTACAGGTTACCACATTTTGCCGTGTATATTTGTTATTTTGCATCATGTTTTTTTTTTTTCCTGTGGACACAATTGGTGTTTAATGTTCTTGAAAGGTTAAGGGTCTCATTTAATTTGCCAGATTTTCCATTTGCACGTCACTTTTTTTTTTCTTTCTAAATTTATATTGTGACCTGCCACTCCATATCTATTGTCCTTTAGCGCTGTGTAGCTTTTGGGGGAATATTTATTTCATTATTTTATTTTTTATGACCTGTTTTTGTATAATTGCTTCAGTTAAAATAGCCTTTAGGGTTTCTCACCTCCTTTTAATAACCATCAGACAACAAAAGCCTGACCATTATGCAGCACAATAGCAGGATGTTCTACAAGACAAGAGCAACCAGAACCAAAACCCACAGCCAGATTGTAATTCTTTGACAATTCAACCTCAGTGTGACAGTATAAAAGACGCCTTTAAAATATTTGGCATAGCAGCAATGCTAGTAGTGTTTCTGCAATACTACTCGGTATAAAAGAGAGAAAAGCATCAGGGTGGCGGCATTTTCCCCACACTGGGCTTTTTTTAAACAACAGTGGGGGAACATCCAAGGCCCACGGCCTTTTGACCCCAAAGATCAAGCATTGAAGAAGGGGAAGAGGAATGACTCCTGCTGGCCTGAAGGACAGAGCTCTTCAAACTCTAGTCACAATAGAGGGTTAATATCTGGGGTTATCAGAGGCAGAGCTTGGGTTAGGATCAGGGACATCTACCTGCTGCTCCTCCAGGAGCCACTTTGGATCGGTGTCCCTCCCTTTATCATTCAAGAGATCGGTAAAGCAAACACCTTTTCCATTACAAGTGAATGGGGAGTGTTACGTCAGTCACCCAACTTGAGTCCGAAGGATTACCGGGGCTCTTCAAAGCACCTGTCTCTTATAGGGGGGTCCCTTTGTTGCTTGCACATCAGTAGAAGTTGCTCTTGTTGAGAAACCGTTATGTTAGGTTAGGCTGAAGGAAAGAGAAGTGCTCCTCGGTTACAGTCCGAATGTTCTTAAGAGCTGCTGACTCACCTCAGGGTGTTTTTTTTTGAGAGTTTGGGATGGTAGTGGGGGGTTTTCCACAGCTATCCTAAACGTGTGCGTGTTGGTGGGAGTGCAGAGCCTAAGAATGTCCATCACAAAGGCCGAAAGGGAACAAAGGGAAGCTGCAGGACATTCCAGGCCAGTGGTCACCTCGAAGGCTAAGACACAGGCTGAGACAGGATGTTTACATCTATATCTGAACCTTCAGTGGAGGTTAAATCCCAGCATGATGTATAGTGGACCAACAACAAGTGTCAAGAGCCGATGCCTCTGTGTTTTAGCCATCAATACCACCCAACTGTGGTCCAATCCCGTGGTCCTCCAGATCATATCATGGCCACGGGGGACAAGAGGATAAGAGCATCTAATCAATATGCTTTAAGTGAAACGATTAGCGAGAACAAAGTCATCTATGTTCATCCAGTAATTATCCAGTCTGTTGCGTCCAGTAGTCAGAATTATGGCCCCTTTGGAGAAGTATAGCTCGTGATAGATTGAGGTCATGGTGAGCTCATTAAGCAAGCAAACAGGATTTATTCTGTGATGCGTGCGGGGTGGCAGTGATCAGACCCGGCTAGTTTGCGCCAGGCTTCTTTGTCTGCGGGATATTCATCTATCTTCAGTTCATCTAATTATCAGCATCGGAACAATGCAGAGCGTTTCAGCTTTGGACCATGTCATCTCTCGGGTGCTGAAGGTACCGTGATGTGACACGGATGCCGTCAGGGTCGGCTTGAAGGATGCGGGAAACCGGTCAAAAATTGTACTTAAATTGGATGTGTTTTATATGCAGAACCCCTTCAGAAGTTTTGCTTTATACGTATGAGGGAAAGTGAAAAAAAATGGTGTTAGATGGAAGGTAGAAGCCTCTTCTTCTCCATTTCTTGGGGTGCTGTTTTTCTCTAAACAGCCCGAGGGCTTACTCCAGCCTTCCTCCAGGCTGCTCTGCTCTGGCCTCCCTCTGCGCTGCGCATGCAGACTGCGGGTTCGGGGAGTGAGGTAGGGCTCAGGGAGCTGCAGAGAGCAGCAGCCTTTAAAGAGAGAGTAGTCACACAGGCTGCACGGGCCAAGTTGCCAGGGAACAGTCAGAAGCGATTAGCGTCGGGTTGGATCAGCCCTGCGGCCTTCATTTTCTGGAACAGGAGGAGAGAGGCTCGAGGAGAAGGGGGGGGGGTGAGTATTTCAGACTTCCTTAGATGTAAGAATCTCACCCAGCTCTCTTTACCTCTCTTTAGAGTATTATCTTACTCTAGTTTCACCTTTTATTTTTTCGATCCTAAAAGTCATCTGTTTTTTTATACTTCCAGAATGTTCTTTTTTAACACTTGCACTAGCACATTTTTGATGTCATATTTATAAACACATTGAAAAGTTATTTTTCTTATTTCCTGTATTGACTTTTATATTGTTTCATTTACAGTTTTCACTTTCTTTTCTTTAATGTGTTTTTACTCGATCTAATGAACACAATGAAAACATCACCTTATGATTTTCTTTATTATTATTAGAATTATTGTTCCATTTCAATAGTTCTGTCCCCCTTTGAATTGTTCCAAATATAAACACACTAGAAATTCATGTTTTCTTTTCTTTTTAATTTCTTTTATTTTCTCTCTATTTATATTGTTTTCATGCTTTCTTTCCCTTTCAGAACATATATATAAAATAAAATAAAATTATAAATTTTTTTTGTTTATTTTATTTTTTATTTTTTTTTTACAATGAAACCGTTACCTCTCTGAGCCAGTCAAGACTCTGGTCAACATGCAAACTCCTGAAAGCACAATGAGAAGAAACAGCGGTCTGTGTTGTGTAGAGACAGACAGTGTGAGACCACTGCCCTGCCCTTGACTTGCATTTTGATTATAGCATCAGTCAGCCAGCCTGAAGTCCATCTACTACCCCCCTTCTTATATTCAAATGTCATTATTCGTTAGCTGAAATATTAATGCACGAATATGGCGCATGCAGTTGCCTTTGATTGATGCATCCCCAAAAACAAGGAGACACAGCAGGCCCAATCTTAAGAAAAGTAGGGTTCCTGTCCCGCCTCCGGGGAGGAGTCCCTCAGATACATTATTCACACACCCTCAGGGCAGGCTTTCAAGGCATCTCTACCCTCAGGGCAAGAAAAATAAGCGTGACTGTTAAAAGTAAATCATCTTGCCTGATGCACAGTTAATGGGAGCAGGAGAGAGGGATGGAAAGAAAGAAAGAGAAAGGAGGGTGGGGAGGAGGACAAGACGGAAACCTTAGTTTAAAAGCGGCCTCCTGCGTGGCTCTGATCTTAAACTAGATCGGATGGTAATGGAATGAAAGCAGGCTTGATCTTATCAGAGAGCTCACAGTTCAAAATGCATTGTTTGCTAAGCATCAATTGATCTTACAGTCTAATGCCTCATTCATATCTAGTTGGGATTACTGTAATTACGCGTTTCTGAATAGTAAAAAAAAAAAAGTGCGTATTATCAAACTCTCAGTTACAGTTACTGGGATTTTGATGAATTCTTAGACTTGTCTAATTTTGGACTGCATTTATATAGCGCTTTCAACAGACCACATGGCCATCCAAAGCGCTTTACAATTTTACAATTTTACATTATATAAAATAATTAATTAATTTTTTTTTTTTTTTTTACATTTTACAACACAATAAAAAAAAAAACATATTACACATGTTTAATTAGGTTTTCATACCTATATATTTATATACAAAATCCAACATTACAACGTTTTGGTCAAAGGTTTGATTCCCAAAGGTAGCAAGCGCTTGGAAGGGAAGTGATGACTGTATTTAGCTGTAGTGTGTGTACGTGGCCACTAATTAACTTAGTTACATCTTGAATATGGCTACTGTAAGTCCCTGCACTGTACACCAGTTACAAACTTCTAAAGTCTAACACGGTTTTCTCAACAACCGCTAACAGGCTTTACCTCATTTATGTTTTCCCCCCAAGTTTTTTTCGATTTTATTTTGAGTGCTAATTCAGATCAGATATTCTCTTTGCAGTGCCAAGTCTCCATTCCCCATTCAAGCACAGAGCCTGGACATTCATTACCCCATGTCAAAGACAGCGCTCACATTGAATTAATAGCACTGGGGTTGGTGCAGAACTTTCCTGGAGATCTCTGACATCGAGACAGCGAGAGAGAGAGCAGGAGAGATCTCGCTCTGTTGATTAGCGTTCCCTCTCACTGCATGGATGCTCCTGCTCACTGCGGTCCTTGTGTTACTGTTGCTAATCAAAACAAGCCCCCCGCGTGGTTCTTTCACATCGTGTTTGTGAGCAGCACTGGTGATCAATAAACAACTGACGGTGATGTTTTATCTCATTAAAGTGACTTTAATGAAAGTCACACCTTGCTTCCTTTATCAGGAGATGGCTTGGATAACAGCTTGGCATCTCCGGGAACAGGGGACGAGGATGACCAAGATAAGAAACGGCAGAAGAAGAGAGGAATCTTCCCCAAAGTAGCGACCAACATCATGCGGGCATGGCTCTTCCAGCATCTCACGGTAAGACGCAAATCAGGAACTTCTGGCCAGAATTTGGAAGACTTTGTAAAGTGGTCCAATGCATCTCTTGGTGAATTTACTCAATTTCACTGTTCTCAGCTCAGTGACCTGCATCTAAACTGCATTAAAACTAACAGGGTGTGTTATTATCTGTCTCTCGGCCCTCCCATCCATTTCACTCGTCAAAACCCAGGGCCTTATTCACCCTGGGGTGAGCACATTTTACCAAACCTTGCTGGTTTTGGACTGATTTGTGGCATTCTCAACCCCCTCAAATCTCGGCACATTTTCAACCGGTCCACCTCCTTAAATTCCCACCATTCTCTTGCGTCTTCCTGTTTTCCATTCTCTTTCAGAATTCCTTCGCTTTTTAAGGGCTACACAGGTCCTGTACACATAGTAATCCTTTCCCTTTTACCCACCTTTAGAGTTTAGAGATAATAAAGGAGAGCCTAATTGAATTATCCTCTCTCTGTTCCCAGCTCCTTTTCAGAGCGATTTGTGAAGCAAAAGTGTTTCCCATTGCAGGATGTGTCCTGACAAAAAAAACAAAAAAATAGTGTTAGAGGGGACTTTGGCCTCTGAATGGCCCCCATTGCAACACCCAGGCGATCATGCATTCATTTGAGCTCGGGCTGAATGAAAGCTGCAGGATTCATTTTGTTGGGTTCTACTTTGAGCCAGTGTGCAACGTTTGAGATGGGGGGGCTCTTACATATGGTTTAAGCCTCCATCGTTTGTAACCTATTCAGAGGTCCGCGATAAAGACCCCCTGTGCTGCCAATTTTAAAGAAAGGTGGAACATTACGATTCAGTGGAACATTACAGTTATAACTGTTAGCTGCACTGGAACGAGATAGAGAGATCTCCTTTGGCATGCAAATGGGGACATGGAGGAGGCTTCTTAAGTGGAATTCATGCAAATATGAGTGATTCAGCGAGCTTGTCGAATAGCTTCATCTTTTGAATACATAGGATCCTTGCTACAACTTCAGCAAACAATCACGGCACAACCTGCTGAGAGCTTTTTTGATAGGAGTTTAAAGATGGATCCCAGATCACAGCTCGCATACCACTGTCACTTGGGTTGTGTAGAAAAGGGGGCGGAGCTTAAAGTCATTCATCAGCACAATGACAGCTAGCAAGCCAGGAGGTGGTCAGGGAAAGCTCCGTCAGTGTGTGAGAGAGAGAACATGACATGTAACTGGACTCATCCCTCACCAGTGACCACGGGAGGTGAGGCCGTGACAGTGCCAGAATTGGTCCACACCCACGACCCTGCGATGTCTATACATTCACCCCTGCCTGCCATCTGCTGCCCTCCCTCTGCACTCACAGTGGGAGCAAGAAAGATCAGGGGCCAGGGGCCACCACGGGGCCACCAAGGGCCAAGCCCTATTCAACCCTAGACAAAACTCTCCATTGTCTCTCTTTCACACCCACTCGATCATTTGTCAAGTAATGTCAAATAATGTCAAACAAAACCACAACCACTCAGCCAATAAGATGCAGGGAAATTTTCAAACTCTGGGATGCATATGGGAAGTCTATCATGCATAATGATGTCATTTCCTGAAAGAGTCATATAGGATCCACGTTTTTGCCCGCAGTCTTGCATGGGGCGGGTAGACTTGATAGTCGAGGTCATTAGTCATTTAAACAGATTACTTAGTTATTAATGGAGACTGCAAGGAGAAATAGACAACTCTAAAAAATGAAGACATTTACATGTTCCATTCATTATCACTTTATGGATCATCAGACAGCTATGTTATTAACTGCGGAAGTTTCTTACACTTTAATATCATTTTTCTTGTTGTTTCTGTTTCTTGCAGCACCCCTACCCATCCGAAGAGCAGAAGAAGCAGCTAGCGCAGGACACAGGCCTCACCATCTTACAAGTGAATAACTGGTGAGTAACCTTTGACCTTTGACTTTTGACCTTGCCAGCTTGACCTCTCAGCATTTAGAAGTCAGGGTTAGGATCTCTGTAACATTTCCATTTCAAGTCCGGTGATCCCGGTTTCTCACACTATTATTAGACGCTGTTCAAAGCCCCAGTGAGACAAATAAAAGCAAGAATAGGAGCAATGATGAGGTTCGCAGGGGTCTCAGAGGGACTTTTAGAAAAGTTGTCAAATGTTATGTTGGCGTATTCCGAAATGCCGTTCAGTCACCAGAGTTCTCCTGAACATTTATTCTTTTAATAACCATCTCTGATCATCACATTGAAAGATTCTGGATGTATGATATGGAGCATTACAGATTGAGCAGATTGTGAGGCCTATTTGAATTGTTTATTTAGACAGGATTTATTCTGATTTATTCTGATAGCATAACTGCACATGGCCACAATCAACACTGTACTTAAGCAGACAGTTTTGATATCTATTGCCAATAGACATCAGAATACTTTTTGTTTGTTTGTTTGTTTGTTTTACTTTTAGATTTTCATCTTTTTTTTTTTTCAAAATTAAGTTTTACATTTAGATTTGCTCTTTCTTTCATGCCACTTGAATCTAGATTCTTAATTGTGTGTGCCTTTAAACCATTTAATTTAGAATCTTTTTGTTTCCTTTTTTTTTTACTTATAATTTTGGATAGCATACACTACTACAATCAACACTGTTCTTAAGACAACTTTGATATCTGTAATGATTGCCAGTTCATTTTACTTACTTTATTTTCAAATTATTTTAGATTGAATTTTACCCCCTTCCATGACACTTGATTATCTATTTAAATCCTGTATGTATTTAAACCATATAACATAGATAATTCAAGCTTATTTACTATAGTTTACACATATATTGTCGTAAAATAAGTTTTAGTTATACAGTAATAAAAAGACCTGTTACTGTATAATAAAGTCATTCATATATATATATATATATATATATATATATATATATATATATATATAATGGATATGTAAGATTTGTAACATGTTAATGTGTATTTACTGCAACAAAATAAGGTGTTCACAAACATTTGGCTAAGACTCATTGTCTATGAGTAATTCCTTCCCCCAGAGCATGTCAGGGGCATTCTCTCTCTGTTATGGGCTGCTGAAGCATATTAGTGTCTGAAAAGCAGTTAGGCTAATCATACCCTGAGGCTTCTAGGCCAATGCTATATCAATTGAATAGTTATTGAGCAATGACCCCTTTACTTGATTTGCTAATATATTGCAGCAAAAAGCACAATTAAAGCCAGTCTTAAAAACGTCATCTTTAGACCCGAGGAAAGGAAAAATACTCCCCAAATCAAATAAATCAATTTGTTTTTATCGTCGTCTACTATCAAATTCACCATTAAGTGGAATGTTTCTCAGACGCAATTTGTAAAAGGTGTTCAAATCTCTTTATTAACAAAACCTCTGCTTGTTTACAGTATAACATAGACTAAAACACTAAAACAGTACATTAGCTTTTTTGTGGACTCCTGACAGGTCCATTAACCCAAAGGCCCGGAAGAAATTGCACTGCATCAAGGGATATTTTGCAGTAAATCATAGCAAAAAGCTCACAGTAGTAAAAGTCCTGAGTGTTTAAATAAGAGTAAAATATACTGTGGGCGGTCAGTAATATAAATAGATTCAGTAAAGCTGTTCCCTGTCTTTTCTTTGACAGGTTTATCAATGCTCGACGAAGAATCGTGCAGCCCATGATTGATCAGTCAAACAGAGCAGGTAAAGTTATGGCTTATTTTCTACAATCTTTACAATCAATATATACACAGCGTGTGCATATATCACATATATATATATATTGTGTTTTTGTGTGTTTAGTAAATCAAGGAAGTGCTTACAGTCCCGATGGTCAGCCTATGGGTGGCTTTGTGCTAGACGGCCAACAACACATGGGTCTCCGGCCTGGCGGTATGTTGCACTTTGATTCTAATCATACATTACACACTTTAGTGCTGTTATAAAAATGTTCAAAGCATTTGCATGGGTTTAATTTTGTTTCTCCATCTCTCAGGTCCCATGGGAGGAATGGGTATGAACATGGGTATGGATGGACAGTGGCACTACATGTAAATGCCTCCACGCTTCCCAAACCATAAACGTAAGGAAACGCTTTGGTACTTTGAACATCCCCTCTCTTTCTCCTTTCACCAGGCGTGTGAAATCTGATTATGGTGGCAATTCTCTCTCCGACCCCCCTCACACACGGACCTTCTTTCCCCAGCTCCATCTTCGCTGCCTGTCTCTGACAGTCCACAAATCAAGACGTATCGCTCACCGCGGGCGGCCTGGCATGGAGAATTTTATTTAATACCCACACTGTGCTGCCCAATGAGCCCCTCCATAATGTCACTTACCTTGATTAATAGAGCTCTTTATATGTAAATAGGCACCGCATCCAGTTCTCCAATCGTGCCAACACAGCCCTTTCCTCTCAAATAACAACCTCAGCCTCTGCTAATGAAGGGAGCGGAGCGGGGAGGTGAGCGGAGGTTAACACCCCCCACCGAAGCCTCAGACACATTGAGATATCAGGAGCTCCAGAAACACGCAGTCGAAATCATTTCCAGACTATTTAATCCTACCTTTTTTTGATTGAATTATCATCGAGTCGTTACTGTAATTGCGTCATTTAGAGGAATGTTTCCCTGTCCTTAATTCGCTCTGGTTAAACACCATATGCTGGTGGATTGTTGGGATCATTATGAAGATCGGTTTCCCTGTGTGAAGCGGATAGAGACACATTCATGACTTTAGAGGCAGGTGTATGTTTTTGTATTTAAGGAATATTTTGAGTTGGCTACAAGTTAAGTTTAATTGACAGCATTTGTGGTTGATTATTACACACACACACACACACACACACACACACAATGCTTTCTTTAAAAATAAATACAAATGAAGGAAAAATTGAGCATACAGTAAGGCACTTACACTCTTAAAAATGAAGGTTCTTTATTTGCATAACTGAATCATTCCGAGGCATGAAAGGTTGTTTAAAGTGGTGAAAAGGTTCACTAGATTATCAAGTGGTTATTTTAGGAAATATTCACTAATTCACATTCAAGGTTCTTTGGGAACTCAAAATGGTTCCAAAATGGCTCCACGGTGAAACCCTAATTTTGCATCCTTTCTTGTGACTTTGGCCATTTTCTGGAGAATTTAAAAGCAGAAATAATTTCATAAAAGCACTCACATTGATTTTTCTTTTATTATTATTATTATTATTATTACTATTATTTTTTACTGTAAAGCTATTTCAACTGTCATTTTATGGTTGTTGTAGGGTTTTAGACATTGCATGTTATGACACTTAAGTTTTTTCATTGGATGTAACTTTACTCAGAACAAGTTATTATCAACTTGTAAACACTAAAATCATGTTTTCTGGTTATACACTGTGAAATGTATTTATTTATTGATTAATTTATTGTTTGGTTGATTGATATATAATGTATTTATTGATTTATTAATTTTTATTACATTTCTTTTAGTTGCAAATAAAAATGGAGTATGTTTTACTATATATATATATATATATATATATATATATATATACTATATATATATATTTACTATTTTACTATATATATATATCCTTCTACTTCCACATTTAATATTTAATGCAGTGTTACATGCTATTCCTTTGTAATAATCTGTGAGATTTCCTAGCAATTTCTGTGAAAATAGTTTATGTGCACTACATAATTTCACTGCAGAACTAAAAGGTGTTTTTTTTTTTTTTTTTTTAGTAAGTAAATTCACTTCTGTTGTAAGTGCCTTACTATAACCCTGATTTTTATTTTATTTTTTTTTAAGAAAAAAAAGAGGGGCGTAATCAAACAAATTTATCTCGTAATGGGCACCTACCCCAAATATTCCTTTAATGCTTTCACAGATATAAGTGAATACATCTCTTAATATTGTATTTTTCACTCCATGTTGTAGGTTTTGAAGGTGGCCTCAGGAACAGTCCCAGTACTGGCCAGAGGCATGAGGAGTCACGTCACATTCATCCTCACGTGATCACGCGCCTCCTGTCTTCACCAGACCTCCCAGATCTCTCACGGACCCCTCATCATCTGGCCATCATATCTCACCAACATCACAAAATGTTGGAGCACCAACATCACAAAAACAGACTTGAAGCATTTGTGCCAAAAGAGAGACTTCTTCAAAAGACAATTGGAGATCTTTTCCTTTTAAATTATTTATTTATTCTTGTTTTACTATCTAGAAGCACGGGGACCACACCATTTGTGCACTTTTGCTTAACCACAGAGAGACACACAGAGAGTGCACACGCTCACATTAAACACATTTAACTGTGGAATCGAGTAAAAGATGCTAAAAGCCCTCAAAAACTGAAATGTGAGTGTATGATGAGTTTTATTTTGGGTAATGTTCTATGTTTGGGTTTGTGTCGTTGACTAGTTTTTAGACCCTTGCATTTATGATTCTGCAAAATTTGAAGGAAATGAAACCACTTGATTGGATGATTATAACACACATCTGACACAAATACCAGTCTGTGAAACCACAAAGTCTTCCCCACATGCGAGGTTTTGAAAAGCATCGTTTAGGAAATGAGTTATGCGTTTATTTGTCGAATTGGAAAGCAACCGTGCTCTTGTAAAGCTAAATACGCCTGGAGGAGTTTTTAAACCACTAGAGATGTCCCATTGTACATAATTATGTAAATGTTATTTGTAAAACACATCAATGTCAAATAGGCATTCAGTCGAGATCCTTTAAAAATGAAGTTGGGATATTGCTGTACATTTTGGTCCGTTCTCACTCGACGGAAAAAGTCGATATATGTTATGTTTGTTGACGTACTGATAAGTTTAATCGATCTTCCCGCTCTGTCCATGTTTCCTTTTAGGAGACTTTTAAAGCGTCACACTATTTCTACACAGTCAAAAGTCGAATTCTTGTAATAAATGCTTCATTTTTAAAATGCTGGATCTTGCTTTGAATGTTATTTCATACACTGAATCGATACTGACGCAGTTAAAATTCATTTCAGTTATAAACAACTTTTTATTTAGCAGATAAAACGCAAATGTGCTATAAAGTAGTTAAATAATCATTAACTATTTGTCCGTTTAAAAAAAATGAAACGCAGACGAAACCACACAATATATATAGGCTATATATATATATATATATATATATATATATATATATATATATATATATATATATATATATATAATGTGTGAATATATGTGTGCATCAAACAATCATAAAGGAAACGGATAATTTACATAACTAGGGAACATATAATTTCATAACTGTCTATAGGCTACCCCCTAAACCATTTAAGAAGGTAACCTGTTCAAATTTGTGTAGAGGTGTTTTGTAAAATGTTTGAGGCAATATGTGAAGAAATAAATCACATGAAATCAATATTTCCAAATCAGGCGGCTGAACCGAGGGTAATTTTTCAGAAACACAAACCCCGCGCGCTTCTTCATCTCCAGCATCTTTTCGCGGTGACTTTTTCAAATAGTTGTTCTCCTGCTGTTTGATATCCTAGCTAAGACTGCCCTAGCAGACGTTTTTTATTTCGTCCTCCAGTTTGTGTTTCTCTAGCCTGCAGTACTGGTGAGGAAATGCTGTAGTTTGGTGGTCATTTATCAATGTCAGCGGCGTAACGATCTCGCGCAGTATTGATGAGGAGAAGCCACAGGCACAAGAATACCTGCAATCACGCGACGCCTCGGCCCTCGCGTTCCAGCTCAATCCTTTCGATTATCGAATTATTTGAATAAACCCTTCCAATCCGTTTTGTCTCTCCTTCTTTTATCTTCTTTCTTTTTTATTTTCTGTTTTTATTTTATGTCCACTGCTGAACGTATCCACATATAATTGTGGAAATAAAAGGCTAGTTTTAGTGCACAATTCGTTCAAGACATAAGCTATGTATATTTCTGTTGGATAAGACTGTGTAGGCCTATAATAAAATGAATTTCACTTCGTAAGTCATCTTAAATTTATATTAAACCAAACATTAAATTGTCGTTGCTGTTTTAAATCATAAATAGCTAGTATTTAGCTGCATGTAAAAATGTTTTGTAAGGACATTTTTTTTATAGAAAATAGTTTACTGGAATTCCAACATAGGAAAAACGCTTAATATGAAATTAACATCTGGAAAGAAAGAAAGAAAGAAAGAAGGAAGGAAGGAAGGAAAGAAAGAAAGAAAAAAAGAAAGAAAGAAAGAAAGAAAGAGAGGTTTAAAGCTGTATTTCTATCTCGAGCACAGTCAGTGTTGATACAGATAACTCAGATGCTGAGTGTATCTTGGTCAGAGATAAATTCGTTGTGAAAGCTGCCGGAAACAAGAGCACAGCTTAATGAAATATGGGTCATCCTTCCTACAATGAGCAACATAACGTACAAAGATACAACATACAATTAAGCAAACGCTCCACACCCGGCTAATAGGCTAACATATTTTCACAGCGGTGTAAAAGAAGATCGCTTTTCCATTATTAAATAATAGTGTTCAAAAAAGAGTGCCGCGAGCATGCCTAAAAAAATAATACAACTAAATTAATGAATACAATTATAGGCATAGTTACAAATAAATAAATATAATAGGCCTACTAATAATAGAATAAAAATCTAATTAATGAAATAAATAACTCGCTTAATTATAATTATAAATGGCTTAGGCTACTTAAAAATACATTTTTTTATATATACACAGGCTTAACCTTACTTGATCGTAATATTTCCCTATTTTATTTTTATTTTGCCACACATATTTGGTGATTTTCCTGGGTTTTTCTCTCTGCCTGATTTCCATAAGCATTAATTTGGAACCACGTCCTGCTATAAAAACTCAACTGAAGTGAATCTCACGAAGGAAACAATAGCGATGGTCTCTAATGGTGTTTCGTCACGGCCGTAAATGTAATAACAACTGGTTCAATAGGTGCAATAACTTCTTAAACCATGAAATCACAGTCTATTACTGAATTGTGGCAATAATGATTTTATAAATCGGCTTGTCATGGCTGTAGCAATTCTGCACACCCCTCCTCATTTCAACAATAGTTTACATCTCGCTTTGACTGCAGCCAAGGACTTGTCCGGACCTGCTGAATCGAACTTGTCAAACACAATTTCTATTGTGTATATCTCCTCTCTTTTTGGATTTCTTGAGTGGTCATGTTGAGAACCTGGCCCACGTGAGGAGATGTTTATCCCCTGGTTACAGAACAGTCAGAAGGATTGGTGTTTAAATTTGAGGCCAGAGGAAATTAGGTAGGGAGGCCTCTCTTCAGCTTTATTTACAGCAGCACGTGTGCCAATAGGTCAGGGGTCAAAGTTGAGAATTGGGCCAAAGGGAGAGCTATCTTGCTCTTAACACTGATTGTTCCACATGCCTGGAGTTCTGTGCATTCTCTCTTTCAAGTCCCGGCAAGATGATCCACGTTAAACCGCTGATGAGAAAAAGCAGGTCTTTTAATGTTCAAGAAGGAAAGCAGACTAAGTTTTTGCTCATTGAAAGATGTGAACTGGTGAGTAATGGCTAAATGATATCAAAGTATTATTAAAATGATGTCATCTATGATGTCCACCAATCAGAACCCCCCATTAAAGTCATTGCACAAAGGCAAGTGTGCCATAAAGTGAAATGTCCCCCAGAAAAATAAATAACTAAATAAATGTCAGACTGAGGATTGCACAATGCAGAGGGTCCCCAGCTGTGGAGCTGAAGGATTTTCACTTTTATTAAGATCAGAAAGAACTCAATTCGGACAGTCGTGCTGGACAGTGGACCTCAGCCATCGACCAGATGCGGTGAAATTAAAGTGACACATGTCGGTCCAGGTTTTTTTCACCTGACAACTTTATTTCCGTTTGTCTTTCTTGGATCTGACAGCCTCACACACTGTAGTTAGTGTCTTTTGTGCTTTTAATTCAGCCATTTCTGTTCATTTTGAGCTTTGTTTTGTTGTAGATCATTTAATAAAAACAAGGTTGTCTTTTTGATGCAACTTACATTCAAATGTTCTGCAACACATAGACAACCATTCGTAATAGAGCGATAGTAAAGACATTTGAAAATAAGAAGAAATGTTTTCTGAAAACCTAAACAACCTGCTTTCTGTAGGTTCATGTGTCACTGAAGACTGGAGTAATGATGCTGAAAACTCAGGCTTGCTGTCACAAAAACAAGTTACATTTATGCTGTACAAACTGTATTTTCTATCCCCATTACCTAACCCTACACCTACCCCTCAAAGAAAAGTTCCTGCAACTTTGGATTTTGAAAAAAAAAAATAATAATAATTTGTATGATTTATAAGCTGTTTTCTATGGAAGCCCGTTTCTGCCCCTGAATAAAAAAAGCTAATTCTGACTTTATATCTCGCAAATTGTCTCAATTGTGAGTTATAAAGTCGGAATTGCGAGATATGAACTCGCAATTCTGAGATAAAAAGTCGCAAATACCTGGTTTTATTTTTTATTTAGTGGCGGAAACGGGCTTCCATAGTTTTCCTCATGAGGACCAAACAAAAAAGAATAAAGAATGTCCCCACAACATCATAATTTACTGGTTTTATTATACTTGTTGACCCCACCACACCACAACATAGGGAATAGGTACACACACACACACACACAATCTATCTGAAGTATCTTATAACAGTATAACATTAAACTGAGACCTTTGCTTCAAGTCTTCAGTTTCTCAAGTTCTTCTTCTGAGAAAAAGAGCACACCATATCCATCTTTAACAGTGTGCTGAAATTTACACACGTCTGCATTCAATAGCTTCCATTTCAATAAGAACTCAAAACATTTTTCATTAGAAGACAAATTTATCTACGCTATGCTAATTTTACAGCTCTATAATTCTTACTCACATGACTGTCTTTCTTATATGTTCAAAGGTCAACAGTAAAGTTGATACACAAATAAAGCACAACTGAGAACTCCATTAAGTCCTTTGTGCCATAAAGGCTTGTTCAGAGGATTTCCTTGTGGATGCTATAGACAAAATATTTTTACATATGGTTTAAATATAGACATCCATTGACTGTGACCCCTTTTTCTGTCGGCAATATGTTCATAATACTCTTTTTTTGTGACGTAGTGTATCATTTGTGAGAGATATTGTCACCCCTCTGAACCTACGTACACAGTAAACATCACAACCGTCTACAGACTTCAGTATGGCAACACATTTCAAATACTCTAAACAATGTGTTTAATCAGTGAAGGCCACTGCTCATCTGATTGATACTTCAATCCCTTGAGTCATGTTTGCCATGGTTTGGCCTTACATTTAGATTGTCATCTATCAGAAGGTGTTTGTGTTAGTAACTGTTCTATTGCCTAATTGCTCACACATGTGTGGGGCTGCTTAGATTAGGCATGTGTTAATAAATCAGATATCGTATATCAGTCGGAATGAGATGAATTGTGGGTGAAAGGGTGAACTGAGATGCATGACTCAAATGTGACTTTGATTATAAAACCAATACAGCTTCATATATAATACAGATCACCCAAACACAAATACAATCAAAATATGCACATCCCATTATGATCAAAATAATGAATATTAGAGGCGTTTGATTCATGATTAGTATTGCAGGACCGTATTGAAATGAAGTGGAATCTAAAATCTGTACTGGGATATTTTTCTTGTACAATAAAAAATACAACCAAATACACAATCAGTGCTGAAGCAATAAACACAAGCTTTGAAAGCAATCTACACTCTCTTAGAGTTCAGGTTAAAGTTTGACCTCTTTCTCTCTCACACACACACACACACCTTTCAGGTTAAGATGTCAGTGGGAAGAGAATGTTCCAGCACATCTGGTTCTGTACTCGGGCCTCAGTGGAGTGGCTTTAGCTGACAGACAGAGGGGCAGGCAGAGGTAAAGTGGGCCCTAGGTGGGGGTCAGGGACAGGACGGCTATGGTTTGGCCAGGGGACTAGACTCCAGTTGACACCTGAGTCAGATTTCTTAGTGAGAATGACCTGTCCTCCAGGAATTTTCTTGCTTCCGGAATACTCTACTGTTGCCATGCACCCTTTACTCTATCTAACTCCAGAAATCCCAGTGAAAAACACAGAGTAAAAACAGCATTTCAACGTGTGGAAGTGTAAAAGTAATGTAACTGGCAACCCAGTTCCACTTTTTTTTCCTTTTTTTTTATCTGTAAGTAACCGGTCAACATGTAACACAATAAATAAATAAATAAATAAATAAATTATCATTAAAATTAATTTGTGTAATATGTAATAAAAATGTATTTGTTTTGTTTTGTTTATTTAGTACTGTACTGTACTGTAAAGTACTGTAACTGGTCACCATATAATTTATTATATGTATTTTGGAAAATGCATATCAGTTTTATTTATTTTATTTTATGCTCATCTGTAAGAACTGTAACAGGTCACCGTTTAATTATTTCTGACAGTTTACTAAAATAGCCCAGTACTGTGACAAATGCATTTTTCTAGTTACAAACATTCGAAAATTCCTCAAAAAATTAGGACATAATAATATTAATAATTACACAAGAGTCAGAAAATTATGTTTTGAAAAGCTGTTTTGCACGCCTATTATAAAAACATGCATTTTTTATCATATGGTTCCTGCTAAATCTAATGCTTATACAGTAAATCAGCCAGCATAAAAAAGCGATGTCCATGCATCCATATTATGTTAGTTCAGATAAAAAGCCTGTGGTGAGAATCTCACACGGATGACAAATGTTTTTGCCCTCTGTCTGCAACCAGATCTGACAAGGCCAGAGAAGAGAGGAAGTGCACACGGACCAGTCTCATCATATAAATCTCACATGACCCCTAAAAAAACAGGGGGGAAAACTACAGAGGGAAAGATCTTTAATAGAACCTGCCATGACAAAACAGGCATTTTTTCAGACAGCATGGATCCTCTTCACTCTATTTTGTATGAATTTATCATTGCTCTTTTCATCTTTGGTTTTAGTCAAATGACAGGCTGTTAGATTACATCTCAAGTCTTTCCCCAGAAAACTAATCAAGACAATTTTTTGAGAAACGAAAGATGAAAATGTTACAATGTTATAAAAATAAAAATAAAATGTTAGTGCCAGTGTCATCAAATTAAGAAGTGTAGAGCAGCCTGTGGCTATGTGAAGTTATTTTAAACAAAACACTTCTGACTCTTTGCATATAGGCCAAGACAGATATGAGATAGCCTTTACATGTATTAATGATGTAAACAAGTTCTTCTGAAAGTGAGCGATAAGAGCAAACTCTTCATATACACTGCAGATTTGATTTACAGTGATGAGTGGTTTTAAAATAACATTACAGAACCAAAGCCCTCTGAGGGCAATTTTTTATTGCTCAGATTTTGCATTTTTGTAGTTCAGAAGGCTTATTTAATTTCTTTGAATAAGAAATTTGTCTCAGATCTTTATCCTAAAATTGCTTATAAAATCCTTATATAAAGTCATTATATGAATAAAAGACAAATGTTGACATACAAAAAGAGCTATTGACTTGGTTAACTAGATTATTTTATGACGGATGGAGGGAGGGAGGGAGGGAGGGATGGATGGACGGACGTTATTAATTATAATTTGTTTAACAACATTAAACTTATGTTGTTTAATTCAAGTTTGTTGCATTAGTTTAATGTAATGTGTGTTACAGTGGTGGAATTTTGTATGTGTGAGTATGACACAGTGTAGCTTTTATAGTATTACTTCAGCTTGGGAAAAGGCAACTTGTGACAAGCTTTGATTCATCATTTAGATTTCTCTTTAACACCTGTCTTATGGATGTCAGACAGAGTTAAAGGGGTCATCGGATGCCCATTTTCCACAAGTTCATATGATTCTTTTTGATCCTAATGAAAAGTCTATAACATACCTTGTTTAAAATTGTTCAATGGTAGTGTTAAAAAAAACCCACCCTTTTTATTTAATCAAAATCAGCTCTTTAGAAATCAACCAGTTTTTTGTATGTTGCTTTAAATGCTAATGAGCTCTGCTGACCACGCCCCTCTCTCCTGTGGGGTGCTCTGAGAGACTGTTTACTTTAGCCACATTTAGCTTTGATACTTGCTAACTAGCATGTTGTTAGGAACAGCATTTTCAAAGATTCATAAAAATAAAAAAAAACGTATACTCACTTCTGCTGTAAGTGAAGCTGGATCACGAATGATTTGCGCGAACATAAACACATTTAGGTACATCAGGGGCGCATTCCCTTCTCAAACCAAAGTAATCCACTGCATCTTCAGTAGTTCAGATGTCAGGAGTAAATGACGACTCCTATGTTCATTATTACATCCAACAACAGAACACCTCAATCAGTATGGAGCCATTCTGTCTTTACTTTTTGGATGTATGTTTTATACTACTCAACTGTAACGATTTAGCATTTAGTAAGTTTCATTTGATATTCTCTAAATTTTGCTTTGAAATTTGATATTTTGTCTGTACCCAGTGTGAGATATTATTGATATCTCCTCTGAAATTCAAGATGAGACAAGAGATGACTAGGATCTTTATCTCAAGAGAAAAATGTAACTAGAAAGTGACCTACCAGTTCTCTATTTAATCTCATCCCTTTTGTGATTTTTCTTTCACACTGGTCTGTCTGTAAAACCGTGGTTACTCAAGATATGAGGCCAGCTTAAGTGATAATTTCAATGGACCTCACATCTCGAGCTGTCGGCAGCCATGTTAGCATTAGCAACATCCAATACGGTCCTCTCAGCAAATCTCTTTTCAGGCCAGAGTGTGTGCGAAGACCCTCCGCAGTCGCTGAGTGAAGTAAGAAAACAAACCATTGGAGTTAATGGGTGAGAGCCAAAGTCCCATGACTGTATATTTACTTATGTCAACTTCAGACGCTGGATACTGATTACCTTTATCAAGACAATCTGTCGCAATTACTCCGCCGAATAAACACGGTCCCAGGTTCACGGCCAGTCAGAATCCCATTCAAACGACTCCCGAAATTATCTTTATGATTCTGATATGACATTAGTTAATAGTGAAAATCAGCTGAGGCGATCCTGTACACCATTGCATTCCAACTTTGTTTGGGCAAAGCATTTCTTAATGAAAAAGTAATCTTGAGAAAAGTCACAGTACCTAATTTTGTCTGTGCCACACAAACAAGTCAGAGGGGGTGATGATGAACGAGTGCGCTCTGTGCAGGGTCATCCATCACCTTCGCTGTCCGTTTGCCAGCAGGAACGTGACAGGAACGGTCAAATAACGTTTAGCACACGGGACCTGGTGTTGGGGGGGAGATTACTACTGTCAGAGCCATAATGGATTAGCCTAGGCCAGCCAAGCAGCAGCCAATCAGAAGCCAGCGGCCACATTAGCATAGCTATCAGAGGGCCAGGCAGTCGGCAATGGGGCAAACTTGATTGACAGATGGAGGTGGCCGACCGGCAGACATGCAGCCAGACTGAGGCCAAACAGAGAGAAGCCAATTATGAAAGGATGCAAGGACATTCATCATTCAGTTAGACACCTCTCCGGCCCTCACAAAGGAGAGAAACTCCATCCCTGTGCACAGAAGATGCTCATTAGATTGGACTGGAGGAAATAAAGGAAACCCGGTGGTTCATTGTCAGAGCACAGTGCAGTAAGACAAATGGAGGGTTGGTCTGAACACTGACGGCTGGCAATCCACAGATACAAGGACGTACAAATGGAAGACCCTAGCTCTTCACATTTACTCTTTTGTTTTACCTTGTAGGCATCTCTCTCTCCCTTTCATTCATCTGCATCCTCTCTGTCTAACATCCTGCACAAAATCTGTTTTTATCATGGGAGGTATTTCGATGTAGGTCTAACCATCAGCCTGCCCTTCAGTTGTTTGTGGAACGCTGTGAGTTCATGCTTAACGTCAGATTCCTCAACAGAGAGTGATGATACAATATTAGCCATATCCCCAGCAATGAGGTGAGTTTGAATGACGGGTGGAGGTTGCAAAACTGCATGTAATTCAGCATCCCCACAAATATGCAGCTGCCTTAGTTTGTGTCGCCACAAAATCCAACGATTAATACAGCGACTATTCTATTGGTTTCACATACAAGGGTTGATGACATGATGATTTTATTTTTATCATTTTTAATTAATGAATTCATGATCTGTCCATGATCTTTCTTTTCTTATTTCAGAAATGTCTTAGAAAAATGTTGTATTATGCCTCAGAAAAAAACTACAAAATAAATAATTAATATTTAAAACAAAATGTGGTGCAACAAACATGCAGAAACATACTAAATAAATATAAAACAAGTCTCTTAAAATATCAGATAATTTAATATTGTTGTATGTTAGTATGGCAAGGTTGGTTTAGGTTATAAAAAATGTGATAAGCCCCCCTAAGAATTTAAAGATTTTTATAAATAAATAATTCATGGTATTAGGAAATGACATGCATACAGTGAAAAATATATTTTTTAACTTTTTGTTTATATGCATATTTTTAAATATGCATATACATTATATACAGTTGTGAGGAAACTATGTTACTTTCTACCTAATAGTTACACCACATGACATTTTTAGAGTCATTAAATGTAAACTTTTCTTGAAAATGGCAAGGAAAAAATGAAACCAACATCAATACAAAAAGTAAAAATGCAGAAGATTTTAAAAAACTTGGCACTTGCAAATTTTTCCTTCTCTGAGCGACAATTAAGAATAGCAACACCTGTAAATTTAATATCAGGTACAGACAGGTCATAAGTATTGTTTTGCAATATGGATGACTGCATTTCCCAACAGCTACTACAAAGAAATACTTACTGCTTCTGCTTTCCTCAAAATTGATTCTAGAAGATTGATCTTGTCTGGCTGGCCAATCGGTTTCTCATTGGGGTCATGCCTCATTGGTGTGGGTTCCACCCACTCCACTGATAAGTCCTCCACTGCAGAGAAATTAACAAACGTTTGACATTTGTTCCACGTCCCATTGCTCAATAGCCAAGGCTGAGCACATGTTTAATCAACATTCATGTCCCCCAGGGAGCTCTGAGCTGCTTGCATCATCACCCTCTGCCACATTACCAGCCTGTTCCTTGTGCACCGGGGCAGACAGTTGGCACACACGAACCGGCCAAGGATGAATCCACATGGGATTTCCATGTGGGGGTAAATGTTGTCTTTTCACTCCATACTGTATTGAAGAACATACTAAACCCAAGACCCGTGTGGTTTGACTGAAACTCCAATGTTCTGCTGGAGCACATGTTACTCACGCATGAGCACCCAGGTCAGAGCCCATGCTGAGAAAGAGCTAGCATCAGGAGGATGATGGGATATGGTGTTGGGCATTGCAAGATATGCATAAGCGAATAGGGAAGGGAGTTACAGACAGACAGCAAGACAACGTGGGCAGATCCATGCTCAACATTTGGACGATGTGAGCTCCTGTCATTTCAGAACAGCTCTGAGCAATGAATGACAATGCTAGTTCATAGATGACTGGAGACCAGGGTCAAAGCTGTTCAAATTAAAATAAGAACCATGGGATGTGCTCATTAAGAGCTTGGAGCTTCCACAGCTTTCTTGCCTACTTGAAAATAAAATGATGACAACCGAGTCAATTTACACCATAAAAAGAAACTATGGAATAACCCGACCCTGTGAGAAAAAATGTAACTTGGCGAATTTGTATGAATTCATGATTCATATAAAATAATTAGATTTAAAAAAAAGAAAAAGAAAAGGAAGCATGAAGGTCCACCCCTAAACCTAACCATCAGTTGAGTGTAAGCAGGTTGTACAAAAAGTCGTAAGGTGCTACCAACAAAATCATGTGGTCCAAATATCATGCAAAAACATGACTTAAACTCGGTGGTACAATGTCCAATTTACCTGTCCAATTTACACCACCATGGGCACATATTAGAATAAATACACTGACCTTATGAACACACGAATGAGATCTTACACATTAGCTACCAATTTACCTAAATGTAAAGCAGTTACATTTGCCATTAGAGTGTGTTGCTACAGTTTGAGGTTCACAGATACATAAAAGCGCACAAACACACATGCAGGAAATTGCTTCACAAAAGCATATCCATACACCAACACTGAGGACAGGCTATGGTAATTCAGCCCTCCATGTGGAGAATTATATCAGTATGGGTGTGCAGTGCAGATCCTGTATAAGTGGATGTGCCAGAGGATGATGAATGACTGAGTAAATACCCAGCATCCCAAGAGCCCTGATACAACCAGCCCAAACCCCCATCCATCTGAGCCTGGTCCGCATCACCTCATTTGTCAAGGAAAACCATTTTCTGTGCAGCCAGTTTGGGATTACCGCTCTCTCCCTTATTACAACCGAGGGGATACGTGGAGGTCTCGTGCACTTCTTAGGAATTCCTTTCATGATTCAACACAGCGTTTTTGTAAGAGATTCCAAGAATTGCATTTTTGTTTAATCGCTAGACATCCCTTGGCCCCTTTTTATCAGCTCGCTTTTGCCACTTCAAAACTGATATAGGACTGCAGGTGCTACTATGTTGTGTGTGTGTGTATGTGAGTAGGTAAAAACAAGAGAGATAGAAAAAAAGCAAAATAAATGCAAAAAAAATATACATGATAATAATAACAACAACTACACACACACACACACACACAAAATTATTTTTACTATTGTATGACGAAAATTAAAGTGGTGCTTGACCCTGCTAAATTCACCACCACAATTGGAATGGTTGCTATGTTGCTGTGTGGTTACCAGGGTGGGCTGGGTGGTTGCTAGGGTGTTCTTGTGGTTTCTATGTTGGTAACCATATCTGGTCCTCTGAGATATTCAAGTCCTTAGATACTGAATATGTTGGGTCCTTAGTTCAGTGTGGCTATATGAATAATTTTCTCATTTTATCGTGAACTATTTTTTGAATGTGGAAGTAAATTCCTATATATATATATATATATATATATATATATATATGTGTGTGTGTGTGTGTGTGTGTGTGTGTGTGTGTGTGTGTGTGTGTGTGTGTAATTTAAAAACAATACAAAAAAAAAATAATAATAATTGTGCCAGCCGTCAGTGTTCAGACCAGCCCTCCATTTGTCTTACTGCACTGTGCTCTGACAATAATAATACTAATAAATAATAAATACTAATAAATATGAATACAAATGCGCCAGGAAAAGGGTCCAAAAATCACCAAACGTAATGATGAGCATAAAATGGTGTTGGTTTCTTTACCGAGTGCCTACCGCTAATGACATGTCTGGATTTTACATTAATAAATAGAATACACTGCGTTTTGATGTAATTATCAGGAAATAATGATGCAGGGTTTCAGTGGTTCTCGTACAGTCTGTATGTATGAGGTCTTATCATAAAGCCCGGGTGTGTGTGAATGGTATTTAGGCTCGAGCTCGACACAAACACAGAGAGAAACAAAGAGTGAGAGCCGTCGTCATTAATCTTAGTCAGTGGCCGGTGCTGGCGCAATCTGCATGACCGGGGCAGTGACAAATGCCACTATGTGTCTGCAGCTTCCAATCTCCCCAGCTTCATCTCCCGTTAATGTCACATCCGTCAGGCCAGCCGCTCGCGCCATGTCGCAGAAAATTAAACTGCTTACAGATAAGGGCTAGTTGCATGGACAAGCGCGCGGTGAAGGGGTGGTTGCACAAACTGTGCTTCTCTTGCGTGTGACTTCTTTGAAATATGCACCCCCTTATTTTGAGGGTGGTTTAAACAGGACATAGGCCTATTTAAAAGCAGTATCTCATTAAACACTCTGAACATTTTTGAAAAGAATAGGCTACCCCAAATCTTCTATTAAAGATTTACATTATTTTGGGCAAACTAAAGAAATGACAGCCTGTGCCCAGAGGAGTAGGCCTAGGGTATTTTATTTTATTATTATTATTATTATTATTATTATTTAAGTTTTAAGTGTTTTTACAATTGTTTTTAGTGTCTGAGATGGATACCGTTGGATACAACTATATTTATTTAACTCACCTTATGCTAGGTTACACAAAGCAGAACTACATTGCTTTGTGCCTCGATACCATACAGCTTGACACTGTCATCTAGTGGTCAAACTCTGCTTGTGAGACTTAGCTGTCTATTTCGATAAAATAAAATAAAATAAAATAGAATAAAATAAAATAAAATAAAATTTTATGGAATACAATGCCTTTATAAACAAAGCCCTCTCAGGCAATATCAGGCTACTGTATTAGGCTATAATATACAGGCACATATACAAAATATATATATCTTAATATTGAACATGCCATCCCTGATTATTTTATGCACATTATGTGAAAAGTGAGTTAATTCTAAATTTACATGAATTTACTGTTGTGAACGTGTGTTCTTACATTGTGAGCCAAATAATAGACAAATAATTTAGCTTGTTCACAAATTATGAAATATGGAAATTATGTATCATTAATTATAACTTTAAAGAATCGATTTCGTACGGAAACAGTAAAGAATACTGTATTACTTTCTGTTAAAATATATTCGAGACATAGGTTTGATTAATATGATTTAGTTTAGTTGTGTTTTGTTTTTCCTCTAGCTGGTCTTCACATGAAATCCCAGTAGGTGGCGGAATTTCACATCAAGCTGATGCTAACCGCCACAAAACGTGAAAGAAGAAGTAGTAGCGTCTGTTATCACAAGAGCTCGTGCGAGGACAGAACTGTTGTTAGAATTGTTCCTTGTATTAATGTATTTATGTCGGAAGTCTTATTGTCAGTTTCGAACACAAACTGAGTAATTCGTCTCTCGATTTAACAAAAGGAAATTCCTGTGGTAAGGTGAAGTTATTGCTAAATTCATTCTTAAGATCCCACTTCGTGTTAATTTCGCCCACTGGAAATGTTCTACTTATGCTTCTGCATGTGTATGTGTGTATGTGTATTATTTTTGCAGGGAATGTGATGTACTTGGTCAGGTTATATTTAAAAAAGAAAGAAAGAAAAAGAACCTGATAACTGATCTGATCCCAATCAAATGAATGGCTTATAGTGGCACAAGTCTGAAATAACTGCAAATAGACAACAATATGGTTGCTGCACAGATGCTTTTGACACCCTACATGACATATGATGGAGGGGCTTTCTTTGAGAACTATGTCCCAGGACTGACATCAAAAAGTATAAATCAAAATGTTGACAGAAATGCTAATGTCTTTGTACTTTTGAAAACCAAAGTATTTGAAGAATTATGTGCTTAAGAAAAGGGATTCACTAATATTATTCTGTCTTTGCAGTGCGTGAAAGGAATGCTTAACATTTCAAGCAGGATGTCAACTCGGATGCAACTTTCTCTTCTAAATGAAGGAGGTTTGGATCTTCACACTGGACAGAGTCCTGGATATTCTTCCAAACCTTCGGATGGTCAGTGGATGGAGAAAAACCAAATATTTGAGGAGGAACAAAAAGCCAGTGCCACAACTCAAAGTGAGGACAAGGATGTAAATATGAGCATGTTGCAAAGAAAGAATTCTATTGGAAACAAAAGAGTTTATGATTGCCCCGTGTGCCAGAAACGATTTGGTGCTCCATCCAAACTAAAAAGGCATTGTCTTATTCACACGAATCAGAGGCCCTTTCAGTGTTCCCTGTGCTGCCGTGCCTTCAGAGAACGCTATCATCTAAACGTTCACGTCAGAACTCATACAAACCCTGTGAAGAAGACAACACCATCACTCCAGAGCTATAAGGACCACTGTAGTCAAACATCCAAGTCAAGGTTAAAACCTTTTCCAAAAAATCGAGCTGCCCAGAACGATACCAGTTCAACACATAAACAAAAGCCAGCAGCAACAGACGTAATCAAAACTAATTCAGGTACTACAAAAGGACATTGGTGTTCTATATGTTTTAAATGCTTTAAAGCCCCATCAAAGCTCAAACGTCACATTCTGATTCATACTGGGGAAAAACCTTTTAAATGCTCTGTGTGCCCTAAAGCTTTTCGAGAGAAATCACGCTTGAAAGTTCACAAGTGTAAGGAAGAATGCAACTCCATTTTGAGTGATTGGCAAGCGAAAGGGAACACTGTCAAGTATAACGCTGAGGAAGGTGTTGTGTCTACCGCAGTAGATGATTCAAATGATAATCAAGTTAGGTACTCATTACCAGATGTAATCACACCTGGCGGAAAAAGGATGTTTCAAGTATCCAAGTCTTCTGATCGCATGTGTATGCCTCAACTGAAAAAGAATAGTGGAAATCAGTGTGAAATATGCTTGAAGAAATTCAGTTACCCCTCAAAACTAACTCGACATTTGTTTGTTCATTTTGACGCCAAGCCTTACACCTGCACAATCTGCAGAAGGTCATTCAAACAGGCCAATTATCTCCATAAACACCTCAAGGTACATACAGGAAAAAGTAACAATAAATCTAGGTTGTGTAGAGTCCCGCAGAAGCATGAGGCCAAACCTCCAAAACCTGGAGCTTTAAAAGGTACAAATAACTTCAGACCGGATGGTGTTAATGTGTGTTTACCTCAGATATTAGACTCTTTAGAGACCAAAAAGCATAGAAAACTTGAATGCCGAAGCAAGCTCAAGCAAAATGTCCCACTGACTGAGTCAAATTCAAATACCCTACAGATTAAAAGCTCTGATGCTTTGAACAATGCTGAAATGCAGATCAGAACCTCCAGCCCAAGTTACCTTAAGCGCAAACAGAAAAGTGTGAATCAGTGCAGCATCTGTCTGAAGATCTTTCCGTATCCTTCTAAGCTCACCAGACATATTTTTAGCCATACAGATAGCAGACCATTTGAGTGCCACATGTGCTTGAAATCATTTCGATATCAGTCCCATTTGCAGCTCCACGTGAAGATCCACAAAAAAAAGGGTTGGAATAAAATTGCTGGTCATTTGGAACAAGATAATACTGTTTCTTTTAGTAATGCACAAAAATCTAAAGACCAAGATGTGCAAATATCCTCACAAGATGGAGCTGAAGACTCTGCTACAGTTCACCAAGATCCAAATATGGTTATAGAGTCTCAAAAAATGAGTGGTGATTCAAGTGTTTATTTGCAAGATTCTCTTCTAAATGGAGGTTTGAATCTTCACACTGGACAGAGTTCTGCATATTCTTTCAAACCTTCAGAAAGCCAGTGGATGGAGAAAAACCTAGAAACTGAGGAGGAACAAAAAGCCAGTGTCACAACTCAAAGTGAGGACATGGATATAAATGTGAACATGTTGCAAAGAAAGAATTCTAATGGAAACAAAAGAGTTTATGATTGCCCCGTGTGCAAGAAACCATTTGGTGCTCCATCCAAACTAAAAAGGCATTGTCTTATTCACACGAATCAGAGGCCCTTTCAGTGTTCCCTGTGCTGCCGTGCCTTCAGAGAACGCTATCATCTAAACTTTCACATCAAAACTCATACAAACCCTGTGAAGAGGAGAACACCATCACTCCAGAGCTACAGAGACAACAGTGTGTCCTGTGATCGAACATCTAAGTCAAGGTTAAAACCATTTCCAAAACATCTAACTGCCCAAAACAATGACATTTTAACTGAGAAACAACAATCAGCAGTTCACCATGATGAAAATATGGTTATAGAGTCTCAAAAAATAAATTGTGACTCCAATGTATATTTGCAACTTTCCCTTCTAAATGAAGGAGGTTTGGATCTTCAAACTGGACAGAGTTCTGCATATTCTTCCAAACCTTCAGAAGGCCAGTGGATGGAGGAAAACAAAGGAACTGAGGAGGAACAAAAAGCCAGTGTCACAACACAAAACGAGGACAAGGATGTAAATGTGAACATGTTGCAAAGAAAGAATTCTAATGGAAACAAAAGAGTTGATGAAAATATGGTTCTAGAGGATATGGCATCTCAAAAAATGAGTGGTGACTGGGGTCACTCAAATGTATATGTGCAAGATTCTTTTCTTAGTGAAGGAGGTTTGGATCTTCACACTGGACAGAGTTCTGCATATTCTTCCAAACCTTCAGAGGGTCAGTGGATGAAGAAAAACAAAGGAACTGAGGAGGAACAAAAAGCCAGTGTCACAACTCAAAACGAGGACATGGATGTAATTGTGAGCGTGTTGCAAAGAAAGAATTCTAATAGAAACAAAAGAGTTTATGATTGCCCCGTGTGCCAAAAACGATTTGGTGCTCCATCCAAACTAAAAAGGCATTGTCTTATTCACACGAATCAGAGGCCCTTTCAGTGTTCCCTGTGCTGCCGTGCCTTCAGAGAACGCTATCATCTTAACGTTCACATCAAAACTCATGCAAACCCTGTGAAGAGGAGAACACCATCACTCCAGAGCTACAGAGACAACAGTGTGTCCAGTGATCGAACATCTAAGTCAAGGTTAATACCATTTCCAAAACATCTTACTGCCCAAAACAATGCCAGTTCAACAGAAAAACAACAATCAACAGTTCACCATGATGGAAATATGGTAATAGAGGATATGACATCTCAAAAAGTGAGTGGTGACTGGAGTCACTCAAATGTATATGTGCAAGATTCTTTTCTAAATGAAGGTTTGGATCTTCACACTGGACAGGGTTCTACATATTCTTCCAAACCTTCAGAAAGCCAGTGGATGGAGGAACAAAAAGCCAGTGTCACAACACACCGTGAGGACAAGGATGTAAATGCAAACATGTTACAAAGAAAGAATTCTAATGGAAGCAAAAGAGTTTATGATTGCCCCGTGTGCAAGAAACGATTTGGTGCTCCATCCAAACTAAAAAGGCATTGTCTTATTCACACGAATCAGAGGCCCTTTCAGTGTTCCCTGTGTTGCCGTGCCTTCAGAGAACGTTCTCTTTTAAACGTTCACATCAAAACTCATGCAAACCCTGTGAAGAGGAGAACACCATCTCTCCAGAGCTACAGAGACAACAGTGTGTCCTGTGATCGAACATCTAATTCAAGGTTAAAACCCTCTCCAAAACATCCAACTGCCCAGAATGATACCAGTTCAACAGATAAACAAAAGTCAACCGTGCACCAAGTTCAATATATGGTGATTACAGATGATTTGCCATTTCAAAAAATGAGTGGTGACTGCAATGATTCAGATTTACATTTCTCAAAAACTACTAGTCCTTTAGAGGATTCAGAGGTTGTTTCCCGGTGTAGCAACGAATCAGTTTGGGCTCTGACAGATAAAACTGACATCTTGCTTGATGAGAAAGAGGCATCTGACACCGTGCCTTTTGGCAGGTTGAGTGACTGTCCACCCAAAACTGAGTCATCTCTCCATCACTGTGCTTATGAATCAAGGATTGAAGAAAAATGGGCCCATCACATGGATGATATTAAAGATTGTGTCTTTGTGAACTCGGACACTGTTAAATGTGTCCCTGATTCTTATGAGTCCAGTTCATGTAAGTATCAACAGAAAGCTGATGTGACGGGACTCAGAGAAATTGTTGTTGTGGGCCTTTTGGACTTTCAGGATCCAGGTGAATGCTTTACCAAACCTCCACATGACCTTCCCGTTTGTCCTGACTGTAGTCAGTGTTTTCCTTCGATAAGGAGCTTATATGCACATAAATGTGCACACAGATATTCTGAAGGGAAAATAAAGAAATCCCACCAGTGTGACATTTGCTTAAAATTCTTCAGTGCACCATCCAAACTGAAGAGACACTATGTTACTCACACCGGTCAAAGGCCGTTCCAGTGCACACAGTGTCAGAAGTCCTTCACACAGTCCCATTATCTGAAAACACACATGCTGTCCCACGGGTAGAAGGATTACTCTAGGGTTGCCCAAAGATATGACCAAACCAAAAGAGATTTCACTGTAAATTAGTTTATTAGTGATTGATGTAGTTTCTTGAAATACTATGCTTTGGCTTTTCAAATAAAGAAACAGAATTTGAAACCGTAAATTTTGTTTTCTTATTTTTACATTTTTGGATTTCCTATTACAGTGTGATGTAACCATACATTTGTGTGTGAAAAAAATATATTAAAAAAATACCAATTTGGTTGTCCATAGTGGTTGTTCAGTTGTTGTTGTTGAACTCATTTGCAGTACTGGAAGAAATGCACATCATTACAACAAAGTGTTGCATGGCATTTGACCATCTATTTGTCCTTTTTAGCTTATTAACTCTTGCTATAATTCATTCATTTTATTCAGTTGTCTACACGATGGTCATAGTGTGGTGTAATTTTTAGTAGTCCCATGTATATACACTAGATGGTGTATTTTGTTTTCTCAATCTTAGCAATTGTACTCTTCTGGTCCAGTGCATATGTATATAACTGAAATTATATATCTTTATGGCTTTTACAGAGCTACCAGTCAGGTATAGTTTAGTATGGCTACCATTAATGTATATTCTATATAAAAGCCTTAATCTTATCAATACACAGTATACATTACTTTTAAAACTTGACTTTCATTTTGTAAACTTCTTGAGTCCTTAGAGTTTCCTTCAGTAGCCGAGAGGTAATACGAGTTAAAAGTTTAATTAGGAAACTAAAAAAAATAAATAAATAAAAATTGTTAATGTCATTAGGTCAGTCTAATCAAATATTTCCTTAAATGAGGAAGTTTGTTTATTTATTTATTAGATTATTTTTACCTCAGCAACCAAAGTCCAATCATAATAATGGCTCATTGCCAACAAGAAATAGGCTTTATTAAATTTTAATAAGTGTCTGCTGTGCCTGGGGATAAGTTCACCTCACTGGACACACTGACCTCTATGTTATGCCAAGGTTTAATGGTATGTATTAAACTCTTATTGGTTTCATTAAAAATGGTGGAATAATAGGGGATTTTGTTTAGTCCTCATGTCACAAAATTAATAACATCAGAAAATAATTATGAGAATATATAGCCATGTCACCTCCACTACATACCCCCCCAGAAGAGGTGTTTATCTTGACACTACAGTCGTGGCCAAAAGTTTTGAGAATAACATAAATATTGGAAATTGGAAAAGTTGCTGCTTGAGTTTTTATAATAGCAATTTGCATATACTCCAGAATGTTATGAAGAGTGATCAGATGAATTGCATAGTCCTTCTTTGTCATGAAAATTAACTTAATCCCAAAAAACCTTTCCACTGCATTTCATTGCTGTCATTAAAGGACCTGCTGAGATCATTTCAGTAATCGTCTTGTTAACTCAGGTGAGAATGTTGACGAGCACAAGGCTGGAGATCATTATGACAGGCTGATTGGGTTAGAATGGCAGACTTGACATGTTAAAAGGAGGGTGATGCTTGAAATCATTGTTCTTCCATTGTTAACCATGGTGACCTGCAAAGAAACGCGTACAGCCATCATTGCGTTGCATAAAAATGGCTTCACAGGCAAGGATATTGTGGCTACTAAGATTGCGCCTAAATCAACAATTTATAGGATCATCAAGAACTTCAAGGAAAGAGGTTCAATTCTTGTAAAGAAGGCTAGGGCGTCCAAGAAAGTCCAGCAAGCGCCAGGATGGTCTCCTAAAGAGGATTCAGCTGCGGGATCGGAGTGCCACCAGTGCAGAGCTTGCTCAGGAATGGCAGCAGGCAGGTGTGAGCGCATCTGCACGCACAGTGAGGCCAAGACTTTTGGAAGATGGCCTGGTGTCAAGAAGGGCAGCAAAGAAGCCACTTCTCTCCAAAAAAAACATCAGGGACAGATTGATCTTCTGCAGAAAGTATAGTGAATGGACTGCTGAGGACTGGGGCAAAGTCATATTCTCCGATGAAACCCCTTTCCGATTGTTTGGGGCATCTGGAAAAAGGCTTGTCCAGAGAAGAAAAGGTGAGCGCTATCATCAGTCCTGTGTCATGCCAACAGTAAAGCATCCTGACACCATTCACGTGTGGGGTTGCTTCTCATCCAAGGGAGTGGGCTCACTCACAATTCTGCCCAAAAACACAGCCATGAATAAAGAATGGTACCAAAACGCCCTCCAACAACAACTTCTTCCAACAATCCAACAACAGTTTGGTGAAGAACAATGCATTTTCCAGCACAATGGAGCACCGTGCCATAAGGCAAAAGTGATAACTAAGTGGCTCGGGGACCAGAATGTTGAAATTTTGGGTCCATGGCCTGGAAACTCCCTAGATCTTAATCCCATTGAGAACTTGTGGTCAATCCTCAAGAGGCGGGTGGACAAACAAAAACCCACTAATTCTGACAAACTCCAAGAAGTGATTATGAAAGAATGGGTTGCTATCAGTCAGGATTTGGCCCAGAAGTTGATTGAGAGCATGCCCAGTCGAATTGCAGAGGTCCTGAAAAAGAAGGGCCAACACTGCAAATACTGACTCTTTGCATAAATGTCATGTAATTGTCGATAAAAGCCTTTGAAAGGTATGAAGTGCTTGTAAATACATTTCAGTACATCACAGAAACAACTGAAACAAAGATCTAAAAGCAGCAAACTTTTTGAAAACTAATATTTATGTAATTCTCAAAACTTTTGGCCATGACTGTAGTATATCAAGATGTCTTTTTTCCCCTCCAAAAGTTGTGAAATATTGCTTACTCGGACGAAGAAAAAAAAAACTTCATTCAGCCAACCTAATCTTTCACAAGATACTTCAAATATCACGACAGGTCATAAATGTGTTGTGGGTTAGTTCACACTCTATCACTTTTCAAGTTGTATTCTAGGTCACCCTCAGATTAAGCTTTGTTCTCATCATTTACATTTCTCTTGAGGAGGTTAACACAAAGTCTAATCCAATGAAAAGTCTCTATCTGATAGGATCATCAATTCATTTAGGGCAAATACATTGTTAAATATCGGCTAATGATGTTTTATGGTGAGACAAAAGGATTTTGTTTATCCAGTCTAATATATCCACAAATGCTTATTCAAGCGCTTTGATTTCATAGCCATGTATTACTTTTATGATCTTTAATGCGTGACCCAGACCAGTGAGTGGATATTGTCCTGCCAAGCGGATGAACATTTAACATGCAACTCACAGCTGGCAGGTCATTAGTGCAACAACAAATGACTTCACTAATTCACTATGCTGATTCAGAATTCCCCTTCTAGGGAACATGCGCTGTGCCCTTTAGCAAACACTTTGGGGGCTGTCGCCAGCAGAACCGGTGTCTAAAGTATGTGTGAAAGAACTTCAATCCCACTGGTTTATGTAGCCCTTGATGTCATAGACGGACACCCAGAGGTATATGTGGGCACCTGCCGAACATGTCACTTTTGTTGTCATCAGTAGCTGTTTGACAGTGCGTGCGGAGGAATGGAGAAAACCAAGACAGGTGAGCGTTTAAGAAAGTGTGTGCCTCTGTGTCCTAGGTTTCTGACACCCGAGGACACACATGATCTGTGTGTTGTCTTGGTGTGGAGCACGCTTGTTCAGTGCTCGAGGACTCTGAATGCGCTCATTATGATACATTTCCAATGAAAAAGCTCAGCTTGTGTTTTGTCTCTTTTTTCGAGGGATGAGGCATCTTGCGAGGCACAGCGTATACTCTGATCGTAGGCTTCAGGAAGGTGAAGATGCAGTCTGGAATTTTATTCCTCAAGTCTTCCTCTGAAACCTCTGAGGGAGCTGGACTGTCTCCTTCCCCTTCCCCTTATCCCCTTACTTCCCCTTATCTCTTGAGGTTAGCCACGAGGTTTTAAAATGGATGGCCCTGTATGTTGCTTTGGCTTATTGTAACTGTAAGCTTATTGTAGCCTTCTGAGGATAGCTGTGTTACTAGCTTGGGTAATGGAGTGACACTTAGGATTGACTGGGTTTAAAAAAAAATTAAGTTTTCCTCAGGTGTCTATAGCTTGCCCCCTTTCTGAGGTAAGGATTGGTTTATGCCTGTAGCATTCTGTCCCCCAAAGTGAATGCTAGAGGACGCAGCGCAAGCTCCCTAGAAGGGTAACATCTCGGGTTACCCATGTATGGTCCTCCTTGTAAGTAACTCATGTAACCCGAGAGGGAACGAGACGCTGCATCCCCGTGCCTTGCCTAGGACTTCCCTGTTTTCATTTCTCTTCAGACAAACAAGTTGGTGACGTGTTTGGCAGGTGCCCTCTTATACTTGCGGGTGCCTGTCTGTGACTTCACTGGCTACGTGAGCCACAGAGATTAGAGTTGTTTCAGACATGCTACAGAGACCGGTCCTGCTGGTGGCAGTCCCCAAAGTGTCCGCTTGAGGATGCAGTCTCGTTCCCTCTCTGGGAACCATGGATACATGAGTAACCTGAAATGTTTAGCGTGTTTTTTAAACCTAAAACCAATTATTAACTTAATCATACAATGACCCATCTAGAATCTATATATTAATAGATATTACACATATTATTTTTGCAATTCATGTTGACACCTATTGGGTGTCTTGTCTTATAAGACTATTTGTGCACCAGTGGAAACCGAGTGAAAGGTTAGGATCCATTTATGACGAAACAAGTGATAGCCAGCTGTGTCTTTTGTGCTCCTCTGTGATTGAAGTCAGCAGCTGAATATGGGGAACCTCTTGTGTTGAAAGCAGTTGGTGCACTCTGCTAAAGACTACTGCCTGCAGCATGAAAAAAAAAATAATATGTCCATTGTTTAGTTCTGATCATTACCTTATATATATATTTGTCACTAGAGTTAATTTTCTTCAGCTGTAGTGCAAATCATGATGACTGAAAGGTGTCAACGTGTAAGTTCTCCCATGCTATATCTGAGCACTCTGACCTGGCCGTCCAAAACCTACAAATTGTGACGTTATCAGGCAGTGTCTGAAGGTATGATGCTTTGATGCAGATCCATGTCTGCAGTGAAAGATTAAGAAGCTGTGCATTTTGAATCTTCTCAAAATGAGAAGTTAAAACTTTTAAAACTTCAGTGCTTCTTAACTAAAAAAAAACCCTTGCTTTAAATCTGAGCTTTTGTTAAACACTCTGTTCAATTAAAATCTCTAGAGCTCGGATGTTCTCATTTTCCTGTAGTGTATGCCCAGTTTTGTGTGCAGATTCAAGCTCTCTCTCTGTGATGTGAGGAACTCCTTACAAATCATTATATCCTTTATCATTTCAACAAAGGCAGCTCAGTGTCAATAAGACTGCAGAGGGCTGTATGTTTTTATTATGAGCCAGTGAAAGATGCCAGCTGAGTCCACCTCTCAGTGGGATTCTGCCATACTCGGTTTAAGAAGTGACAATGTCAAACTCCCTGCAGGCAACAGGAGTCCAACGGTTTCATTTTTGTCAAGTAGGGCCAGTCATGCAAGGATGCTTGCAGATCAGAAAAACCATAAAACTAATATATACAATTTTAATAATAATAATAATAATAAAATACTAATTATGTAAGTAATTTAAAGTAAATGTTAAATGCAACCCACCGGTCTCTTTCTTGAAACCAACACATAAGTGACTTAAACTGCAATTCATCGGCTGGCTACTAGATACTGGCTCCAAAAGGGAGTCAATCCCATACCCACAATTTTACAGCAGAAAAAAAAATGTTTACAGCCTGGTACAGTAAGTGATTTTGGTCTATGTAGCTCAGGGTTATTCAAATCTTACCCTGGAGGGCCAGTGCACTGCAGAGTTTAGCTCCAACCCTAATCAAACACACCTGAGCCTGTTAATCAATGTCTTTGGAATCATTAGAAAATCACAGATAGGTGGGTTTGATCAGGGTTGGAGCTAAACTCTGCAGTGCACTGGCCCTCCAGGGCAAGATTTGAATAACCCTGATGTAGCTAATTTTGGCCTTCATGAAAACTGTGAGGGGGGTGAAATTTGTTTTACTCCTCTGTTTAAATTATATTAAGCCTTAAAGTTCTGCATAATTAAGGGCGTGGCCACTTGAGTGACAAGTGGATTTGTGCTGCTGTCACCACTGTCGAGGTAGGCGGGCGTGATTTCAGCAACCAGCTCCACCCACATCCCGCCTCTTTGCCCTTTTTCGATCTTCCGGGAGTGATTCCCTGCCAAGATGGCAATGTTTTGGCTCTGCCCACTTTAGGCTTCAAAAATGTTCTTCCATCCTACGGCTGGTGTCACGGACACTACGTCCATGTTTTTATTCAGTCTGGTTAAATGACTGCCTGGCGGCAATATAGATATGTATGGTTTTTTATAGCATGTTTCTAGGCTGTGTTCAGTGTTGCTAGGCTCTTACTATCATGTCATGAGTGTTTGCTACAGTAAGATGTGTGGCTGAGTGTTTTCAGCTTGATATGTACACTAATTTCTATGTTGCTAACTCAGCCTGGCCAAGCTGGTGTTTAAATGGTTTTAGCTGTTTGGTCAGCTGGTATCCCACTGCGACCAATTAAGACCAGCTTGACCCATGATTTTCAGTCCTATAGAATGGCTCAAATATTTTCTTCAGTGTATGACTATAGGACTTTTTTGTCCCTTTTATCATCTGCCACATGAAAACCAAAAGAAGTAATAGCAAGTCAGACAATCTGAGGTATCAAGCATGTCCATCACACTATTGGTACAAATCTTTATTTGACAATTCCTGATTCAGTTATAATGAGGCCAGGATCATGAAATTAGCTGCAGCCATCCCATTATTCATGCTGAAGTACATTTCCTGTGCTGTCAGCCAAAGAGACTTATCTGCACTCTGGATTGGCACCATAAAGAGGTGCTCTTCCCATAACCCCAGCGTTGGATGAAGTTGCACACATAGGTATTCCAGTGATCTGAAGCCACAGGGGTCTCTCTCAGCTGTAGCCCCCAGGGTCCGTCTGCTGGACCACTGCTGTGTGTTACTGTTAGTGGATATAATAGAAGGTTAAGTGTGTGATGATGCGGGAATGAATCTTTAGAGCTGGGGTGAGAATGAGAGGCATCTCTGAGGGTAGGAAGCCAGGATATTTTGGACAGGCCGGGGCAGGGTCTTTGACTTCAGCAGCAGAGGCTCTGGTTTCAAGGTCGTCCCCTCCTCAAAGCACAGAAACCTTACACCACAAGAGTTTACTTAATGTGACTCAGCTCCTCATCTTTTCTGACGACCATAGTGGGTCAGGTATTCAAGGCTGGAAGGTCATGCGGTTGTTTGGATCTCTGAGCATTGTTGCTGTTGCTTGATTTATTATTGGATCTTTAATAGTACTTGAGGCATTTCATATTTCCTGGTGCTGGCTATGGAAAGCATCACGATTGCTTATATATGAAATACATAATTGCTACACATACCCTAAATAACTATTTGGCATATGTTTCCCAAACAGTTTGTGCCATGGACATGAATATCTCCAATCATCGGTTTAAGGAGAGGTGTTCTATTCTTTTTCTAAATGAAGCTATGAACCAATTACCATAGAGACTTTGGTGTAGCGAGTACATCGGATATTATAGGAAGTGTTCCCAGTTCTGGCTGACCTAATAAATGCAGCATAACAATCCTTTAATGCATTTGAATTATAGAAATGTGTTAGTGTGTTATGTGTAAGCCAGGTTAAAGAGATGGGTCATTAATCATCTTTTTTGCTTCTGACTATAAATTCCCAGATACCCTAAAACCATTTAGCAATGCCATATAAACAATCAAGGATATTCTAATAGCCACAGACCAACTTTCTAACAACCTCTTAGATCATATTAGCAAAGCATTAAAAAGAAAAAGCATTGAAATGACCCAGAGCACCGTAGGAGGCAAACAATATGATAAACAACCACTCATGGGTGCATTTCCAAATGGCAACTATGGTTGCAATTCCGTCATTATCAATAGAGTTCAATTGAACTTGCAACCATAGTTAGCTAATGATGCTTTTGGGAAATTAAGCAACTTGTAATTACCTAGAACACATTGCCTTGTGTGCAAGCACCATTCACATTTACTTGAGAAAATGTCAAAATCTTCAGTTATATGGAAAGTTAGCACAATTGTGAATTGTAAAAGGTTTCCTTGGTAACTGACTTTCAGCGTGGCATGTCCATTGTCTGTGTGGTCTAAACACTTCCTAGGGAAAATGTGTCACAAGATTGCTGACCTGTAAACAAACAACAAGCTTGACACCTTTTAAGTCTTGGGTCTTACTGTGCATTGTACTCTCTGTTCTGTGAAGACAGGTGTGTGTGTCTGTGTGCGTGTGTGTGTGTATGTGTGTGAGTGTGTGTGTGTGTGTGTGTGTGTGTGTGTGTGTGTGTGTGTGTGTGTGTGTGTGTGTGTGTGTGTGTGTGTGTGTGTGTGTGTGTGTGTGTGTGTGTGACCTGTGTCAAACACCCCAGCAGCTGTTCCACAAGTGACCCTCCCTCTAAACACACACATACAAATCCTGTCAAACTAAAAGCAAAAGGTAGCCGATGTCTGTGAAACAGTTGCTCCATCCTTTTTTTAAATCCTTTACAAATCACAGCAGATGAATCAACACTTGAAAGAAGATTTTAGCCACAGAACTGTTTTAAAACGATCTCAGGAACACTGGACCACACATGAAAGAAAACTTCTCAAGACACCTGGAGTCTCCAAACCTGGGAGGACAAGCATTTAGTTTAGATATTCCATGCACTAATATCTCTTAAGGTGTCTTCACATTTCTGTGAAATTTCAGGGTCAGACAAAAGATTATTGTAGCAATGTAGAAAGCAAAAATTCAAGAAGCTTTTTGTTGGTCAAAGCAAATTTGAGGCTTCACCTCTCTTCAATTCTCTTTTCTCTTGTGGCTTCATGGGACAGTAAAGTGTCCATTGAATGCAAACTCCAGAGTCTTGGAAGTAGAAGGTCATCTGGGGACTTTTTGACTACTGTTTTAAGCAAACTATTAATTAAGAAATGCTACTCTTTTGGTGTACTATTTTATAGAATAGAAGTAGATATTCAGATGCAGTCTGATTATATTACTTAAAATGTGTAATGGAATGGATTACATTACTGACTACAACTTTTGTCATGTTTGGAATCAGTAATGAATTACAATTTGTAAGTAATCTACCCAGCATTGGTTATGTTTTGATAACCAATTGAAGTGACACACATTTGGCATAAAATGGTTGCATGAGTGTGTCTCTACCATACAAGAGAGAAGAAGAAGCGAGAGGGTGGTGACAGGTTATTCCTGTGAAGCTGGCATGAGTTCATCTCTCCACACATAGAACGAGAACGCAGAGAGGCCGTGGATTCAGCATTCCACGCTCCACTATGAAATGTCTGGCTCTCACCCAGCCTGTATTCAAGATTATGTTTGACACAGACCACTCAATCCCCAACCTATGAGTCTGACCTTTATGTACTATAACTGCTTATTGATTACTGATTGATCTACTAATTCAAAAACTATTTTGAGTACTATATCTGGCAACAAGTGTATTTTATTTGCTTTGCCTGACATGGGGTTGAAGCTTGGATGTCTAACATGTATACATACATGTATAAATACAGCGTCAGTTCTGTGGATCATTCAGAGCATATGATGAACAATAAGAGAGGTTAGCGACATGCAACATGGCTCACATGATAATTATGTAATCGTAGAGCTATTTATAAAATACGAGCAGAACATTGCTCAGTACATAGTATTGGATATCTGTGTTGTATTAAATGTGTTGTTTGATGAATGCACCAATCAATTCCTTTCCAGTGGATGAAATGCATCAAGTTTCAGATGGCTATAGAGAGATATTGCCGACAGCAAGCAACATATCCTGTAACAAGACCAGTCGGCATTACTATCCAGAGAATGTGGCCCTAGAATAATAATGGTTCTCTGCTCAATGGAAACCACAGCTCATCTGAAGACTTATGACATTCAACTTTCCTTTTTAAGTAAGCACAAGAGGTCCTTAAAGGGCAAAGGAGATGCATGTACATTTCAGAAGAGAGATGTCACAGAAACCATTAGCTGGGAACACTGCGAACAAAAGATTACTGTAATTTTGGAAAACCGTTAGGAGATGCCTTCAGCGTGAATGTTAAACAGTTTTGAAGTGTGAGTGGATTACTGGAAGAGTTGCATGAGAATTAAGCGCAAATGCTGGCCCTTTACAGGCTGTTTTGCTGCTTAAATGGATTAAAGTTTACTGTAAGTTCAAAGCGACAGTATTTCAGAGAAAAGCAAGTTGGGTAAGACTTGAAGTTTTCTGGTTAGATTTCATTCTGTAGCTGCACATATATAAAGAATAGCCTTGAACCTTTTGGGGAATATTGTCTGGAAATACATTTTCAAACATTGACATATTCACACACATGCGGTTCATGGAAATATCACGGTTATTTTTGTAGCAGCCAAATCACCCTTAACACATCCACAACGAGTTCAAATGGAGGGAACCTTAAGCCCTGCCGGCTGACAGATGCTCAGCAGAGAATGTTGGGGATTATGCAAAAAACAGCACGTTACATCACTCGGTAGTGACATAAATTGGTAGACAGAAGACTAAAAAAAATACAGGAGAGAGGAGGTGAACTGAGAGGGATGATAGGCTTACACCACAACTCAGCAATTGTTGGTTAAATATTTTATTAAAGCACACGCTGGCAATGGTTGGGGATGTGACTTCCACAGTCCCTATATAACAATCCTCTATTCATCATTATAACGGTACTAACCTAAGGTCAGTGGGTCTTTGTAATGGATTTTCAAGAGTGCTGATGTGCTTCCTCAGGTTTGCAAAGTGATCTCAAAATTCAGAGTGGCTTCCTATAAATAAATGTATCTTGAACACTGCCTTTAAGCAGTTGATGACTCTCAAATCAAATAAAGCCTCATAAAGTATCATTGATATACAGTGCAAGTTCCTAAAGCAGACAAATAACCCTACATGAGTTTTGCACTTTGCCGTTTATCATCCTGAAGCTCAAACACTTCAACTATGATATAAATGGAAACAAATGGCAGTGACACGTCAGATGAAAGGCCTGGCCTGAATGGGGGATGGATGAAAAAACAGCACATTTTGGGCACCATGTCTTGTCTATTGTGGTTTCAGGATTTTGCTCAAATGTAATTTGCACAAATGATCATTCTCCCTGATACATTTCTATTCTCAGTCCATTCTATATAGATTTATCATTATGCTTCAAATTTTGTTTCCAAGACTAACATATGATTTAATTTCAAAGTCTATTTACTTATCCTAATGTAGTGATATTAAACTGTGTATTATATAAAGATTATGGCTTTTCCCTGCTTATGATAGATAGATAGATAGATAGATAGATAGATAGATAGATAGATAGATAGATAGATAGATAGATAGATAGATAGATAGATAGATAGATAGATAGATAGATAGATAGATATTTAAATTTTTAATTTAGCTTTTCTAATGTTATTATAACTTCAAATGTTGTTTAAAATATAGTTAGGCCTAGAGAGAGAGAGAGAGAGAGAGAGAGAGATCGCTTATGTTTCGTCATTTATTTAGCGTGCAACGTGCTGATTTTAGAAATGACATTTCATCAGTGTTTATGGTGATTAATAATGACGTGCTGAAAATCGTGGAAAACCATCACTCGCCCCCCGCGATGCTTCCCCGCGTCTCTTCCCATACATGGGCGTAGGACCGAATGCCTCGCGGGGGTCTCTCCTCTCCGCGCCCTTCCATTCATGGCCACTCCGCTCTAATGGCGCTCGGGCTACCAAATAAGGAGAGGGAAGTCCAGCGGGCGCCGGGCCACTCTTGGAGTATAAATTGGCTGAGCCTCAAGGCGCCGTCTACCATTCACTCTCCAAGGGAACCAGCTCCTGGTGCTGATCTGGTAAGTACAGCTAAAGCTTTCCGATATGTCAGACTTCATTTAAAGGGATGATCTTCTGAACGCTAGGATTTAAGCTAGGTCAGCTAATAATATTATATTTATCTAATATAGTTAAATATTAGTAATTATTAAATAATTACTAATTTCAGAGGATTGGAGTTGTCAGTTATAAATACTTTGCTGAGTTACAAAACAAAGTTAATGTTTTTACTTTTGAAACTTGTCAAGAGGATTAGTCAATCAAAGATGAGCATGTCAGCATCTCAGGAATTACAGAACTATGTTCTCCAAATGGTTCTCTCTCTCTCTCTCTATAACACACACACACACACACTCTCTCTCTCTCTCTCTCTCTCTCTCTCTCTCTCTCTCTCTCAGTTCCCCAAAGAACCTTTCAGTGAAAAGTTCTTAAAAGAGCCATTGTTTTCATGGTGTTTCTTGGTGTTTTAGAATCAAAAGAATTTCAGATTGTCTTGGGGTCTATTCTGCAGAACAAACGTGAGCTTGTCAAGAATGCAAACATATTGACTCGAATGGCCACAGTACAGTACGTGTATCTGATCTTCATTTAGAGCCCCAGCTGACACCATGTGTGACGACGACGAGACCACCGCTCTTGTGTGCGACAATGGCTCTGGCCTGGTGAAGGCTGGCTTTGCCGGAGATGATGCACCTCGTGCTGTCTTCCCCTCCATCGTTGGTCGTCCTCGCCACCAGGTACAATGGTTTTTTCGATTAAAAAATGGTCTAATGAGGAATATTATACAGTTTGTACTGAACTATTGACATAATCTCTTCTCTAACAGGGTGTCATGGTAGGAATGGGACAGAAAGACTCCTATGTGGGTGATGAGGCTCAGAGCAAGAGAGGTATCCTGACTTTGAAGTACCCAATTGAGCACGGTATTATCACTAACTGGGATGATATGGAGAAGATCTGGCACCACACCTTCTACAATGAGCTGCGTGTGGCCCCCGAGGAACATCCCACCCTGCTCACCGAAGCTCCTCTTAACCCCAAGGCCAACAGAGAGAAGATGACACAGGTAAACTCTCTTCAACTTTTTCAGATAGTGCACATTCACATGACTTTAGAAACTTTATTCTGCTTACTAGACTATAAGGCATGGAGAAATTACAATATTATAGACATGAACATATTTTGCTGTAAAGCTGCTTTATACAGTAGATACATTTGACTTCACAAATGTCTGGCATCCATTCATTTGCAGATCATGTTTGAGACCTTCAACGTTCCCGCCATGTATGTGGCCATTCAGGCTGTGCTGTCACTGTACGCTTCTGGCCGTACCACTGGTGAGTGTGGTATTTGTGAATACAATCATGAAAATATTTCTTGAAGGTTTCCCAGGGGCCTTAAAGATTTGTTGTTGTTTGTAGGTATTGTGCTGGACTCCGGAGATGGTGTGACCCACAATGTGCCCATCTATGAAGGTTATGCCCTGCCCCACGCCATCATGCGTCTGGATCTGGCTGGTCGTGACCTTACTGACTACCTGATGAAGATCTTAACTGAGCGTGGCTATTCGTTTGTGACCACTGGTATGAATAAGCTATTCTGTATCATTATTAGAGTTGTCAAACAGGTATTATAATAATATATTGTGTTATTAATGGAAAATATGCTCACAGCTGAGCGTGAGATTGTCCGTGACATCAAGGAGAAGCTGTGCTACGTCGCTCTGGACTTTGAGAATGAAATGGCCACTGCGGCTTCCTCCTCTTCTCTGGAGAAGTCCTACGAGTTGCCTGATGGTCAGGTCATCACCATAGGAAATGAGCGTTTCCGTTGCCCAGAGACTCTCTTCCAGCCTTCCTTCATTGGTGGGTGATATCATATTATTCTACCATAAAATAATAAAAAATAATAAAACAATTTATCTGCATATTGGTTAAATATGGTATAATCTGGTTCAGTATTGTTTTAGTATTACTTGTATATTATTATATAATTATTAATATTTTGAATCAGCTTTGATTTTTATATTTTCATTTTCTTTCATCTAATATTTTTCATTTTATTTAGCTTTTTTTTTTTATTAACCAAACACGATTTTACATAGTTTTAGATTTGTTTTTTATTTGCTTTTGATTGTTTTTTGTGTAATATTTATATTTAACTTTATTTAATTTCAGTTTAGTTTTATTTAGTTTTAGTCAGTTAATTTATCTTATTTTGTTGCCAAGGCCACATTTCTAATTTCAACTATATATGTCATTTTAGATTTTATTTTATTGTTGTATTAATAATAATAATAATTGTTATTATTATTATTTTGAAATGTGTTTAAACTTTATTTAACAATAACATCAGATTTAACTAACCCATTTTTGTAATTTTATTATGTGCTTTAGTGATTTTTATTACTTTTCATAATTCTAAGTTACTTTATTTTTTATTTTAGTTTTAGTCATTTTAGTACTCCAACTTAATTTATTTCTGTTATTTACCAAGGCAACATTTTTAATTTTCATATTTTCACATCCAATATTTATATTTCACTTTATTTCTACTTTACTTAAATTAATTAATAGCTTTAGATTTAGCTAACAATAACAACACAGTATTTTTCTCACCAAAGGTATGGAGTCTGCTGGTATCCATGAGACCACCTACAACAGCATCATGAAGTGCGACATTGACATCCGTAAGGACTTGTATGCCAACAACGTCCTGTCTGGTGGCACCACCATGTACCCAGGTATTGCTGATCGAATGCAGAAGGAGATCACTGCTCTGGCCCCCAGCACCATGAAGATCAAGGTAGAATATTTATTCAGTCAATCAGATTTGCTGTCTTCTTTTAAGTTTAATTCAACTAAGTAAGACGTTTGATTTGTAATCATCACGTGTCTTCTTTCTGACAGATCATCGCTCCCCCTGAGCGTAAGTACTCCGTCTGGATCGGTGGCTCCATCCTGGCTTCCCTGTCCACCTTCCAGCAAATGTGGATCAGCAAGCAGGAATACGATGAGGCTGGCCCATCCATCGTCCACAGGAAGTGCTTCTAAGTGCCAGGATACCCATATTTTACACATTCATTCTAACAGAATTAACAGAAATTCTCAACATTATTTCCGCCTGTTATGCATACAGGCAGATTTTGCCTTTATTTTTCCTTGTACAGTATGTTTACACCAAAGTGCAATGTGTTTGTAGTTACTTACTGAATCATAAATAAATTTGTATGTGGATATTTATTTGTTTTTAAATAAACAAGACCAGGAAATCTGTAAAGAAGTACATTTTTGTCACTATTTTAATTTGTCTTTAATTTATCTTTGTCATTTACTGCAAGAAATGTAACACTTTGTTCATTAATACAGTAAATACAGGATTGCACAAAAACCATCTATGATGGATTCATATTTGCAACTTCAATTAGCACCTAGTTTAAAAATAGCTGAGGTTCTCTAGGAGGCGAAGGGAGATAAGAGGAGAACACAGCTCATTGGATTATGAGGATTTTATTTTTGTCTTATCTACACTAGAAATATGCAAACATTGCATTGCAAACATTGAGTTATCAGTTGGATTCTAGCAGGGATTTTCCATGTTTTATCTCTCCATCCTAGTGGGAAAGCGATTACTCACCAGTGTAAGTTCACCACAGGCATTACCACAAATAGGCCTACCTCTTCATCACCTGCGGGAGAGTGCAAGTGAGGGTTAAGGGACTGTGCTTGACTTGAAGCGTTCAGATTAACCAACTCAATCAGCTGTTTACAAAATAATTGTTTTGCATAACAGAAAACGGAGTGTCATTTTTACATATGTAAAAATGTAATGGGTTTCAGGGCAGTCGATTGTTTTCAAGAAATTCTAAAGTAAAATTGAGTTAAAGTATAAGGTAATTTTCAAGAAACTATTGTTTGAGGTTCATTTGGTGCAACAGTTAGTCAGGTTAAACGACATATTGAATTGCATAAAGGTTCCATCACATTTTTTCCCAAATCAGCTTATAGTGGTTTTGTTTTTTACGCGCTCTGGCTATAGTTTGTAATCTAAATCATTAGTAAGACGTTGGAAAGCCCGTCTGAAACCTGGACTTACCTTTTGGCTTTCCTTGCCGGGGTTCAAGCCTTAAATACCCCCCATGATCCGCGCCCTGTTCGTGCGCGCACACGAACGCGAACTCTACAGTAAACTCTAATCTCCCATCCTATCAAGCGGGTGCGTGTATGTCGCGGGAGAAATACTTCCCCTGTGATTTGAGTTTATCACCAATGATTTTATTACGGATTAATCAGGGCATCTCTGGCATATTCGGAGAATAATGAAACGGAGGGATCCTGCTGTTCTGGTTTCTCTCCAACAACCTGTCTACGCGTGACGCAGGGGGAGGAGGACGGGGGCAGTCTACTTAAAGCGGGATTAGCACGAGCCAAACATTATATTCCCCTCCGTTTAGGCTCAGAGCGACCTGTCGACAGAAAATAGGAGGACTTTAGACGGATCGGGACCTCAGACGAGAGCGCGCGCTCCGGAGCGACAGCAGCGACTAATCAATGCATTCGCCCGATACTAGTACACTCGCCCTCGGAGCGGAACAGTAGCTCGCATTTGGTTTTACACGGTCCACTGTGTTATATCGTCTCCGAATGAAAAGCCATGGGGGAATGGACCATTCTCGAGCGTCTCCTGGAGGCGGCTGTCCAACAGCACTCTACTATGATCGGGAGGTGAGGAAAAAAAGTGGAAAATGTTTTTTGATTGCTTTGCATATTAAAATAAAAATACTGAGGTCGTTACGCAGTGGCCCTTCTAAATCAGGGCGATTGACTATTGGAGCTTGATGTGCCCTTTGTAAAGGACAGGACGATGTTCGAAGAATTACGATAATGCTTTTGATGTTATTGTTGTTACAGTTATTACTGCACATTTTGGACAACAAAGATTTTGTGGCATCGGTAAGACTGCTGTTCCGTGTCAGATCTGATTTGCTTTCAAAGAAATGTGCGCGCCCTGCTTGGCTGGAAGCGCGCGTTTGCCTGTGGAGAGAGTTTCAGCACTGGACAGCTCCCCTCGTCAATCTGCACAGTCAAAAGAACAGAAACCGTACAGTTAAAACCTGTTAGTTGGTTAACTGTAAATTACCATATCATATACAATAAACAAGAAAAAATGAAAAGTTAGATTCAAAAAGAAAAGTTATATTTAAAATACACTGCATGTGATTTTACTGAAAATACATTTTACTGATCGTTTTACTTTAGTAATGTTTTTGAAAGTATAAAAAGTTATAAATTACCATAACAATTAACGGTGTATTTGTTATATTCGACACTGCAATAAATCTACTGTTATAATTATTGCAGTAAAAGTCACCTTATAATTTACGTTCTCATATGAACAAGTCCACGCGTGACACGTGACATTTCAATAAAATACTGTTTCTTTTTTCTAATCAGTCATGTACATTCAAAGAGTATTGTATGTTATTTGTTTAATGTATATAGCATTATTATTTAGCCATGTGTTTTGTGTGATGCAAATGAGCACTGTATGCTGAACGCATTTATATACTGTGGACTTATTGGGTATTTTTGCAGAAGCTTCCCATTTGATGAAACTGAATTCATCATGCAGTCTTATGTTTAACAAAATGTATCAGTATATGCAAACAACAAAGCTTAGTACATTGGAACATTAATTTTGTCAGATAATTGTATCAATAGATAGAATGCGTACATCTGTGGAATATTAACATTATATCAGTTCATTAAATATACTCAGTCATGATGTGCAAAACGTGTGCTATTTTTTACAGTTAATTTCTAAAAAAAAAGGAATGTTATCTTTAATTGTAATGTTTTTAATTAATTAATTAAATGTATTTATTTATTTATTCATTTATTCATTCATTCAGTCATTGTGCATGTGCAGGGTGTTAAATGTATTTTCTGTTTTTGACTCAATATATATATATATATATATATATATATGCATACAGTATATAGTCTGCAAAAAGGTGCAGAATATGAACCCTTTAAAATGAAGTGTTGTTAATGTATTTTTGCAGTGAATTTCTAGCGATCACATTTCTAACAGTAAATGTATTTATTTATTTATTTTCCATTTTGGCAAGTGTTTTATATTGTTTTTCTTGCTTTGACTGAACTGTTTTGTGAATACTGGATCAGATACACTATGAACTAAAATATTTCTGACTTTATGTTTAGGATCCTACTGACAGTGGTGGTGATCTTCCGGATTCTAATCGTTGCAATAGTAGGAGAGACCGTGTACGATGACGAGCAGTCAATGTTCGTATGCAACACTTTACAGCCGGGCTGTAACCAAGCTTGCTATGACAAAGCATTCCCTATATCTCACATCAGATACTGGGTGTTCCAGATCATCATGGTTTGCACACCCAGTCTATGCTTCATCACATACTCGGTGCATCAGTCGGCCAAACATAAGGAGCGTAGATACTCCATGGTCTACTTGTCCCTCGACAAAGATCATGATTCAATGAAACGAGAAGATAGCAGAAGATTCAAAAGCACCATTGTGAACGGAGTACTTCAAAATACAGAAAACTCCACCAAAGAATCTGAGCCCGACTGTTTGGAAGTGAAAGAGATCCCCAGTTCAGCCATGAGAACTGCCAAATCTAAAATGAGAAGACAAGAGGGTATCTCAAGGTTTTACATCATTCAAGTGGTTTTCAGGAACGCGCTGGAGATCGGCTTCTTGGTGGGGCAGTATTTCCTGTACGGATTCAACGTTCCTGCCGTGTATGAGTGCGATCGCTACCCTTGTATCAAAGATGTCGAATGCTATGTTTCGAGACCCACTGAGAAAACTGTGTTCCTCGTCTTCATGTTTGCAGTCAGTGGGATCTGCGTGGTGCTCAACCTTGCAGAACTCAATCACCTGGGCTGGAGGAAAATTAAAACGGCAGTAAGAGGGGTTCAGGCCAGGAGAAAGTCCATATACGAGATCAGAAACAAGGACTTCCCGCGGATGAGCATGCCGAATTTTGGCCGCACTCAGTCAAGTGATTCAGCCTATGTCTAATTTACCTTCATGTAGTTCATCAGAGCAGAGGTGCTCAATCCTGGTCCAGGAAGACCACAGCTTGCATATTATAGATGAAACACCCATTTTTAGTCTTGGAGCCTTTATTCTAAATGAATATTTCACTTAAAAATGGCAATTCTGCCATTATTTACTCAACCTCATGTCATTCCAAATCTGTATTACTTTCTTCTGTGGACCACAAAAGAAGATATTTTGAAGAACGTTATGGTCCATGCAGTCCAAGACAATACTGGACCCCATGGACCCTACTGGGATTCATTTTTTTACTTATGTATTTCAAATATCTTCTTTTGTGGTCTAAATAATAACATCAGGGTGAGTAAATTGTGACATCATTTTCATATTTGGGTGCCAATGGCGTACAAATTGCATTTCTGGAGGCCTCCAGAACCAGGATTCGATTATTCAAACCACTGCATCAATTATGTACAAGAAAAGTTATTTAATGAATTGTTCATCTCACCTGTTTCATGGTGGGGTCGATGGTATTTATTTGTCTGTTATGGACAAACAGAACAAACGGACCAAACGTTTGGTTCTTATGAGCAACGGAAGGGCACTGATGCAACTTTTTTTTATTGGTCAGAACGGAAAGCTTGGAATGAGTTTTCAATATTTATTTCTTCGTTCGCACAATCAGTGGAACCTGAAATATGTTTTGCACTAAATATGGATTTAAAGAAGCCAAAACAAATCAGAATTGTGCTGTGAAGGTCTTTTGTTTCATTATATTGTATTCTCATTCTGGTTTTAGATCGCACATGTGATAGTTTCAGTTGACTCACCGCAACTAGTTAGACTGCAGACACATATGTTTATATGTACTATATGAATCATATCTCTCTTTTGGCTTAGATAGATTGCCATATTTAATGTTTTGATTGCCTGTGCTTGCACCACTGACCTTAACGTGAGTTATTGTTCTGGTATATATTTAAGCTGACTTGCAGATCAGTAGCCGGTGAACTGGCCAATGCTGCATAATGTCGATCTTTTGTATTTATTTATTCATTAATGTATTGGATTTATTTATTTATTTTTGACACCAAAGCGCCCATTGCTTTCATTTGTGGAAAACAGATACATTGCTTTTATGTATTCAAGTGCCATATGTGTACATATATATATATATATATATATATATATATATATATATATATATATATATATATATATACACATATTATAGTATATTGTAATCCTTATCATAAGATATGAATTCCAGGAACTCTTTGTGTGGACTGATTTAAAGGATGTACTATCCCTTTAATGTGTTTGGGAATGGAAAAGTGGCGAAAAATCATCCATCAATATTTTGAAAAGTTGATATTGCATTTAAAGTACATATAAAGCACAGTTGATGCGAAATCAGTAAATAAGGGGTTGAGATACACTTCCCCTGGTGCTTCTACTTCTCAAAAAAATGTTAGCAAATATGTGAGATGAGAAAAAAAAAACCTAATAATAAATTATGGAATTCATTATTAAAAGGCTGTGTGATTTGCTTCATTGATTCGTGATTTGCTTCATTTATGATAAAACTTGAATTTTAGACTAATGCATTAGCAAAAAGTGCCATTTTCCTCAGGGATTGAAGTCCCTGTCATCTTCCCCATGAACCAATGTCCTGTCAGTTAGTTGAAATGCATGCTTGTATTTTATTCTATTTTTTGACTGGTTCAGCAGCACAGTGCTTAAATTTGATCCGGGCACCATAATTCTACCTGTCCAGCTTCAGCCATGCTGACACGATGACAGGAGCTTCCTCTCGGGCCGGTGCACTGCGTACAGCATCTCTATGTGATGCGGAGGTCCGGTCCCTGTGGAAGCCGCGGTGGCCCTTGTGCCAAGGTCACAGAGAAAGTGCTGAGCTCTGCAGCCGGTGGCCTCAAACCGGGATTTCTCTCTGCTGACAGCATGGGAGAGGCCTGAGACTCACAAAAGTGCCCTAGATGACGCTTCAGCAGAGATGAGGGGGAGGGAAATCAAGGCACAAGCATCCTGACAGATCAATTTGGAATTCAGCAGGGACCTGAGATTCCTCTCTGACACAAAACAAACAGCAAAGGTCCAACCTGACAGGACATCAGCAGAGGCTGTTGTTGTGTGTGTGAGTGAGTGTGTGAGTGTGTGTGTCTTGTACAATTTCAGTCTGTGTTCTCTTACCCTCTCCCCTTTCATTATTTCCTTCTACTTTCTCCAAAAGTCCTAAAAATGTCCTCCATTATTTGCTCTCCGATGTATTTGAAATAAATCAATTCGGGTGTATGACAGAGATATGGCAAAAAAAAAAAAATACTTTGCCGAGCTATTATTGACATTAACTAACATATTTTATTATTATTATTATTATTATTATTATTATTATTATTATTATTATTATTATTATTCATTTTATTATTATTATTATTATTATTATATTTAATAAAAAAACCTTAAAGGTAGACAAGCATTTAAGTCACATTTAAAAAATGCATCAGATACCAAAATATCTGTGGTGGAATCTAATATTTAAAACTGTTGCAAGCAAATATTTCACACACAAATAAAAGAAGAAAAAAAAAGAGATAAAACTATGTTCAAATAATATAAATTATTCAAACAGCTTGTCCTAAATAGGGATATGGGTATAGTATAATATAATATAATTAACAAAAAAATAACACAATTAGAAAATGATTAAAAATGCGTTTACTTTATAAAAATGTGAGCAACATGTTAATGTGAAGATCTGTGGTTACTTTGGCAGGACTCCTGTGTGAATTTGAGAAGTGACTTTACCATGAAAACAGTTAAACTGCAGAATGTCATTGTAAGAGGCCTAAGAAAAATCCGTTCTGAGAAAAGCTCTAGCATAATTTGTTTGCAGATGCAACTTAGTTTGATATTTTGTATCTACTGTAAGACTAATAAATTCATCCACTTTTGAGGTTACTTTAAAATATGTATGTGGTTTATGAATTGTATTATTATTTATTATTTACACTTTACTCGGTTAGACTACATTTAAACCATGCCCCAAAACAAATAAATTAGTAACACATTAAGAATTCAAATGTGGAACATTCAAGCAATTCAAAGGATCGCGTGTTGTTGGTTTATTTTAAGCTCTCAGTCAGACTTAGGACTGTGCAGTGCTTAGAAAGCGTTTTGAATAATTCAGGCTAGATATACTGTAATTCTCTAAAGCGGGTTAGGAAATTCTGATGCTTTGAACCTCCCCCCACCAAAGATCCCCTCCACTTCCTCATCTATGAAGCTTAATAAAAGTTTAAGGCAAAAAAGCACCAATGCTTGACAGAAGCATGGATGCATCCTTGAGTATTAGTAGACAGATAGAGAGTCCTAGACATGTGTACATTCTATCAATTTATGACATACCCCTAGACTCATTTAAAAATAACAACTCATTAAAAGCAGTTGGAGATAACACATGTGAGTTAGATTGCTTTTTTCAAACAACTAGTAAAGTAAAGCATAATTTTAATCTACGATAAAATATCTGAGTTATTGTGTAAACACTTACATACAGTTGCTTTAACTGCTCAAGCTCTAAATTCAAGAGGATTCTGATTGGCTGTCCAAGGTTTTTATTGTTTATCAGCTGGGGAGAAAAATTCTGAAAGTGATTCCAACAATGCCATTCCTCTGATTCATTATCATTACAGTGGTCGTGTAGATTTATCTATTCTTGTCAAATTAGAATGATTTATTGTGTTATTTATTGTTTGTGGTGTGAATGGCCTTAGCTCGGGCAAAGTGCCATGTAATTGTTCAATCTCACAGTCAACTGGGTGTAAGGTCATTTGCCAGTACTGGGCCTCTCATGCATCCATTGGCAACCAACCCATCTGACGCCCGCTTATGATGTAGGCACCGTGCCTGGCCAGGGTCTCATTAGACTGCTAGACAAGAGCCCATGCCAATACATTGGCATAATAACCAAAACAATTCACGGCATCTGCGATAGAGTTCAAACATTTCAAACCACTGGGGTACACTGAGGCATCCAAAAGCCTGTCTGATCTGAGATGCTGTCATCAACCATCAGTCAGGGATTTCCGGAAAAGTCATCAGAATCACAAAGTCACAGTCATCAAGAACAGCTGCCAAAACACAATGGAGAAAACAACACAGACACTTTTGTTCTTCCAAGACATAAGTTCCCACAACAAACAATGTGCTAAGAAAAAAAAATACTGTGACACACTTGATACTAGACAGAGAAAAAAGAAAGGCATATATTTTTTTTCTCGGTGGTAAAAATAGTTCCACTGAAGATGGCTTAGTAAAAGAGAAACCAAATACAAACTCAAAGGTTATGGATTCCGAGACCAGCAAGGGCAATTCATAAGCTACTGTACCACCGTGTTCTTGAACAGGGCACTTACTCCTGGGTTGCCCCAAGTGAAGCCTTCTAAGAAAGGTTGTTCTGTTGGCGGCTGTGTCTTAGTGGAAGAATACTAACATGATCTTTACATCTGAAGAATGAGTGTTGCTGTGGTTGCTTTAGTATTGCTAGGGGATTGCTAAGGAGTTTGGAGTGTTCCAGAAGCAAGGTGGTAGCTAAGTCGTTTTGACAGATTTGTAGGGCGCTGTTAGGTTGTTCTTTAGTGTTACTAAGGGGTTTGGAGTGGCTTCTTGGGAGTTGCTAGGCCATTCTGATGGTTGCTATAATGTTGCTAGCTGGTTATTAAGGTGCTTGGAGTGGTTTGTAGGATGCTGATGTTCTAGTCATTGCTATATGGGTTGTAAATGGTTTCTATGTGGTTGCTAGAGTGTCCTTTGGGTTGCTAAGGGCTTCTGAATGGTTTCTTGGGGTGTTATTAGACAGTTCTGATGAATGCTATACTGTTGCTAGTTGTTTTTTAAGGATTTCTGAGTGGTTGGAAGGGTGCTGGTGTTCCGGTCATTGCTGTTTATGTTCTGGGTGGTTTTTAGGTGGTTGCTAGTTTGTCCATTTGGTGTTAGGGTTTTCTGAATGGTTTCTTGAGTGTTGCTAGGTAGTTCTGGTGAATGCTATAGTGTTGCTAGGTGAGTGTTTTGGGACTCTGTTAGGCAGTTCTGGTGGATGGTATATGAGGGCTGCTGAAGTTCTGAGTGGTTTATTTGGTGTTGCTAAGGAGTTCTGGTGGATGTTATAATGTTGATGGTTGACTGTTTAACTGTTTAGAGTGGTTTCTAGGGCATTGCTTGGGTTTCTGATGTGTGCCATTGTGTATACTGCTGTAGTTGAATTATTTTGTATGTGTTTGCCTGAGCTTCCTCTGGTGCTTTTAATATTTTCTGAGTGGTTTATTTGGTGTTGCTAGGCTGTTCTGGTTGGTGCTTTAGTGTTGCTAGGTGATTGCCATGGTGTTCTTATAGATTGTTCAGGCATGGCTAATAGGTTGCTTAGGAGATCTGAGTGCTTTTTGGGGGACATTTTCATGGTCATTGAAAAACCCAGAGACATGTTGGTTTGCTTGGTGGTTTCTAGGGCATTGCTAGGGTGTTCTGGTGGGCTTTATACCATTAATAGGTGGATGCTGAGGTCTTCTGAAAGGCTGCTATGATATTACTAGGGTATTCTGACATTGGCTGTAGTGTTGTCAGGTGGTTGCTACAGTGTTATGAGTTACTGCTATCCTAGGGTGTTTGCTAATCAGCTGCTTAATGCAGCGAAAGGAGCCCAAACTCAAATATTGGGATGTGATGTTCTAATCCCTAGATATGTATGTGGTCATTACAAGCAAACTCCATACAGCAAATTCAGCAGAATCAGAGGACAAATGCTTCTGAATGCTACTCTATCCGTATTAGATTATTTCCTTTGACAACTGGGTTTCTTTCCAACAAACAGTTGTTAACTCTTCTAATTAGAATCCCACAAATCTCATTGGAGCACAATAGCTGGGCCTTAAGTCACCTGCCAAAACACTGGTACAAGCCCAAGGGGATTAGAATGTCTTGTAGAGGCTTAAGCCCATGGGCCTTTTGCAACCTACACCATCCTCCAACACCAGTGCCTTCATTCAGAGTACATCCCTTTAAGACTCCATCTTTCACAGTGGGTTAACATAATCTTTCTGTATAAGATGCAAGGATCAAAGGTATTACAGTACCTCTTTTAGGGGACTTTGAGATGACATTGAAGCCCTCAGTTTTGTAAGAAGAGATTGGCTAGCAGTTGCTGATTTGCCAAACCAATCAAAAAGGAAATCGTTTATATTGTTCAGGATTGTGCTCATTAGGCAACATGCACATGAGCCTCTTAAGAGTCTCTAGCAAAGCTGGATTTACCACACGAGTGTAAACCTGTTAAAGACACCTACTATGTTTCAAAATTGCAAAATGTCATCTTTCCTCAGGAAGGAAAGAATGATCGAGCAGGAACATTCCATAATTTCAAAGGCACTTTCAGTAATTTTGTAATCTAATGATTATAATAAAATGCTTACATTTTCAATTAAGTAAATTGATTGATTGATTGATTGATTGATTGATTGATTGATTGATTGGTTACTGAAACTTTGGATTGTTGACTGTTTGGGTTTTTATGTTAGACAGTCACTTTGCCTGCTAACCAATAATCTACTTACAATAATAATTATCTGTTATCTAGTTTATATAAACCTAGAGGTGCTCTGATTAAAGCATGATATGTAGGCTGACTCAGTAATATAAATAAGGTATTTCATTTAATCCAGACATCTCTTCCTGAGAATGGATTAGAGTCTGGGTCGGAATGTGACTAACTTAATTAATTAACACTCACACTTAGTTTTATGAACAATTTTCATACATTACACTTTACACATTACATTATCATTTCATTGTTCTATTCATGCTTGTTAGGACAATTTTGAGTGCTTTAATAATATGTTTCATGAATTATGAATTAATACATATGTTTCAATATAGCATGCTAGCATAATACTCTTACGGTTTCATGATGTATGCTAAATTGTTTCTCAGTTGTTCCAAATGGATTCTAGGTGATTGTTTGGGTGTCTTTTGCTGTTGCTAAAGCCTTCTGAGTATGACTGGTGCTATAGTGTTGCTAAGTGGTTCCCCTGGGAGCTTTTTATGGCATTACTAGGGTGTTCTGGATTTTATAAGGTGGATAAAAGAAAGTTCAGAGAGGTGTTGGTGTTGCTACGTTTTTGCTAACATAGGCTGATATGGTTGGCAATATAATGTTGCTTAGAAGTTGTTAGTTCTTCTAAATTCTTAGAAGTTGTTTAGATGGTTTTTAAGGACATCTGAGAGCTTTCTTTGTCAATTATAGTGTGTTATGGTGGGTTCCATAGTGTTGACAAAAGTGGACTGGATCTTTGTTTGCTATTGCTAATTGGTTGATAAGTTGTTCTGAGTGGGCTTAGAATATTACTAGGGTGATCTGGTTGTTATTTTAGTGTTACGAAGTGATTGCTAAGGCGACCTGATTGCTTTATTGGTTATTTATAGGGTGTTCTGGTGGTTGCTAGAAGTTCAGACAGGGTGTTGGTGTTGCTAGGTGGTTGCAAAATGATAAGTTGTTTCTAGGGCATTGCTAGGGTGTTCTGGTGGGTGCGCTAGTGTTAATTACTAGGTGGTTTCTAAACTGGTTGCCAACTAATAAACACTACAGTTTCTTGCTCTCTCGGGAAAAAAAGGTACAAACATTACTGGGGTGGTACTTTTTGTCAAATTCTATACCTAAAATTAAGAAAGCTGCTGATGTTCTCCCATTATTTAAAGAAGGTGATCCCTCCGAAATAATCAACTATCGTCCAATCTCCAAACTCTCAATTTTGGCTTCGGTGAACCTCTTTGAACCTCAGGTAAATATACAGTTAAAACTGTTTTTATTTGATAATAATATCTTAAACTGTTTTCAATATAAAACAGCACTGCACAGCCTTATTTGTGGATCTATCCAAGGTTTTTGATTCAATGGATCACAAACTGCTGTTGAACAAACTTAGCAGTGCTGGTTTTGGACCAGGGATATTGAAATGGTTTAGAAATTATTTGGTAGATCAGACTCAGTAAGTTCATGTGGAGGATCTCAAATCTAATTTTCTTGATATATCTAAAGGGGTTCCCCATGGTTCCATTTTGGGACCTATTTTGTTTTTTATTTATATAATATAAGTTTGTAAAAGACATTCTAACCTGATGATACTATTATTTATACACTTTCTCCAGCTATTACACATGTGCTTGCATTTCAGTCACTGGAAAGTGATCTGGTGATATTAAAATTTGTTTTGAATTAAACAATGTTTATGCTTACTTTTAGTGCCAAAAATAAACTTGTAGAAGCTACCTTCCTAACTGTGCTTGATTATGGTGCTATATTATGGATGCATGCAGCCTCTTCCATCTTAATGAGTCATGATTCAGTGTACCAAGCTTCATTACGTTTTATTACAAATGCAAAATCACGTACTCATCATTGCATTCTATATGAGATGGTGGGTTGGATATCATTAACCATACAGTACATAGAAAACAGTTTTGTTTTTGTTGTTGCTCCGTTTTTCTCATAATTTTTTTTTGCTCTGGAAATGGCTTTCCATCCAAAATGCACATCACAGGAATGTGAAAGGCTGGTTAATTTCCATAAAGTCTGACATATTAAATCCCCTCAAATTTCTGCAAGTCCCTTTGTGACAGCAATTCTCCTTGGAGACTTCCACTGCAGTGGATAGTTGGAATATCATAGTGACTGAGTGTCTGAACAAATGAAAAAAATGAACAAATGGAACGACAGTGCTGCGAGAGCTTCCTTTTGCTCCATACCTCCCTACATCTCTGGAGGGAGACCTGGAGGAGCGGTCGTCATTCAATCCCGCTGCAGCTGTTCGAGCCTGTCTCCCTGCTCACCCCGTTTCCTCTCTAATCCTCTACACATGCTGTCATAATACAGCTGGTCACGTGATTTTCTCTCACTCTCGCTCTGCCTGCATTATCTACAATAAATGGGAATTGAAAGGGACTCATCTGCATTAGAACATCATACGCTCATTAAAAACCGCTTATCACACTCCTAATACTATCAGAGGTTTCACAGCACTCGTTCATTTGTAATTGCTTTAATCAAAATATCTGTAACCATGACCTGAAACATTCATAATTTTTCAGATCTACAGCATGTCCTTACTCAAAGGGACAGTTCACCATGCATAAAAAATGACAATTCTGTCTTCATTTATTGACCCTCATTTTATTTCAAAATGTGTATGAACCATTTTTATTTAGTTATCTGGAGTTTAATAATATTCTCACAAGATTAGCAGAAATGTACATTTTTCTGAAATGTTTTAGATGGATGTCTGTCTATTTTTTTTTATACGTTTCAGAACATTCAGAGAACATGTAAAACTATTTTCTCTAATGTTCACATAACCAAGAAAGTTTTTTAAAACATCGAACAATAAATAAATAAATATCTGGAAATTTGAACGTTTTCATAACTTAATGGGACTATTAGTGAAACATTCTTAGAACATCTGGGAACCATCCCTAGGATCTGTGCTTTTAAGAGGAAATCATGCAGAAAGTGTTCTTGATTAATATTTTTTGAGTGTCACTTTTGAAAGGAATGATTTATAGACCTCGGTTTGGGTGCAAAAAACCCTTTAAGCTTAATGAAACTCTTAGTTATTATTATAAGCAAATTTACAACTATGACTTCTGTGCAACCAAACCTTAGCTACCAGATAAAGGTCTGCTTTGTTTCAGCAAGGTGTCCGATTATCATGTTCCTGTGAGCTATTGTTATCCACAATGACCTTTCTGACCTCTAAAAGATACGAGCTAGAGGCGTTGCTGTTCAGAGACAATCCTGGCTGATTTGCTTTAAAGAAAGCTCTTAAGAAGTCAACAAAGAGACAGACTTTAATGATTTACTCAGTGTTGTTGCTGTCATGGTCCCCAATCGTATTAGGCCTTGAGCTGTCTCGTGCCCAAGCACACTTTACTATCACTGCGCCACCTGGGTGTGTAAGGATAGCTAGTCACTCTCTGTGATGCCAAGAAAAGAATCAGCATGGGTTAATCCCAACTGAGCCTTGCCTCTTAGTGGATTATTAATTAAGACGTCACAACTTGATATGTAACAATTCACAACCAGTCCTTCGTTCCCTCCTGCATGGTTTCTCTTTTCTTTTTTAATGTAAGACTACAAACTCTCCAAGATTAACCCAGGTTAACTGTCTCTCTTTGCTTGCTTGTTTGTACTTTTGGATGCATATGCTCATGATTGCTTTTGCTTGTGTGTGAGTGTGAGAGAGAGGGAGAGAGAGAGAGAGAGAGAGAGAGAGAGTTTCATCATATTACCATAATAAACCTTCAGAACCAGTCAAACATTGACTGGACAGAATGCATAGCACATAGGGTCCATTCAAATACAACAAGTTCAAAAATGAGACCCAGGGCAGTATATTGTCACAGTGTCTGGTCTGTGTATCCCTGGGTGTCCACTAGTGGTATCACTTCCCCATAGTCAACCCACGGCAGGCACTACATTTCCCACAAGCCTTTGTCCGATTCATCATTGTTAACTGCACACCTGTTAATTGCACTCAGCTGTTTCCACTTTCATAATTTTCACCGGTCCATATATAGCCGGTCTGTTTCTATCTGTTTCATGGAGTCCTTGGTTTATGTCACCCTGCTTTCTCGTGTTCCCTAGTGTTTTTCGTGTTTCTTGTTTTTGGACTGCTTTTGTTATTATTGACCTGTTGCCTGTCTGGACTACGATTTTTGGATTCTCCCTATTAAACATTGCTATTGGATCTCTCTGTCTGTGTGTACGTTCATGACAGAAGGACTCCATCATGCCCAGATCCAGTGGTGTGGGATTTCGTATCTGTTCCCCAGCCACCATAGAGGAGCGGATGGGAAGACTTTCGAACCTAACCACCCTCCGTCAAAAGGGGAGCGAGGTGGGTGGTCTGGCTCGAATCTCTTGGACGATGGCAGTAGGACTGGTATATAATGATGAGGCACTTAAAGACCTATTTAATGCCTACCTAGATGACCCTGTGCCTGAGTGGGAGATGAAGGGGCTGGAGATCCTGGACTTTTGGGGGTTCACCAGGTACCTACACCATCGTTCTTAATGGGATACCCCAGCCACACCTGTCTCTCCAGACACGATGGCCGACTCTAAGCCTGTGTCCCCACAAAAGATGGCCACCAGCCAAGCGCCACAGCACAAGAGGGTCGCCAATCCAGAGTCACAGCACAAGATGGCCGCCAGCCCAGCTCTGCAGCACAAGGTGGCCGCCAGCCAAGCATCCCTGTGGTCCCTCCAGAGCCGAGTCAGGTCCAGCACTGACCAGGTCTCCGCTGATTTCACAGAGTCGAGTCAGGTCCCCGTGGTCCCTCCAGAGTCGAGTCAGGTCCCCGTGGTCCCTCCAGAGTCGAGTCAGGTCCCTGTTGACCCTCCAGAGTTGAGTCAGGTCCCCGTTGACTCTCCAGAGTCGAGTCAGATCCCCGTTGACCAGGTCCCAGCTGATTTCACAGAGTCTAATCAGGTCCCCGTTGACCCTCCAGAGTCGAGTCAGGTCCCCGTTGACCCTCTAGAGTTGAGTCAGGTCCCCGTTGCCCCTCCAGAGTCGAGTCAGATCCCCACTGACCAGGTCTGTGCTGATTTCACAGAGTTGAGTCAGGTCCCTGTTGAACCTCCAGAGTCGAGTCAGATCCCCACTGACCAGGTCCCCGCTGATTTCACAGAGTCGAGTCAGGTCCCCGTTGACCCTCCAGAGTCTAGTCAGGTCCCCGCTGATTTGGGTCAGGTCCCCGCCTATTTCACAGAGTCGGGTCAGGTCCCTGTTGACCCTCCAGAGTCAGGTCAGGTCCCCGTTGACCCTCCAGAGTCGGGTCAAGTCAACATTAACACCCATGAGTCAAGCACAACCACAGTTAGACCTCATGAGTCAAGTCAAGTCACTCTTGATCTTCATGGGCAAAGTCAAGCCACCGATGATCTTCATGAGCAAAGTCAAGTCACCAATGATCTTCATGAGTCAAGTCAAGACACAGTTGATCTTCCTGAACAAGGTCAGGTTACCATTAACCTTCATGAGTAAAGTCAAGCCACCGATGATCTTCATGAGCAAAGTCAAGTCACCAATGATCTTCATGAGTCAAGTCAAGACACAGTTGATCTTCCTGAACAAGGTCAGGTTACCATTAACCTTCATGAGTAAAGTCAAGCCACCGTTGATATTCCTGAACCCAGTCAAATCACCACAGATCTACCAGAGCCTCGTTACGTCTCAGCTGAACTTCCAGAGCCTTGTCACGTCTCAGCTGAACTTCAAGAGTCTCGTCGTGTCTCAACTGAACTTCCAGAGTGCTCGTCCTATCCTGTCATGACCATGGAGGCCATCCATGAACTCACCGCCTGCCCTGTCATGGCCATGGAGGCTATCTACCATCTCATCATGGCCACTGAGGCCCCCCTTAACCTGTTCATGTTCGCTGTTTCAGCTTTACCTGACCAGACTTGCTCTCCTTTGCCATCGATCCCACTGTGGTGGTCCTCTGCTCCTCCCTGGGAGGCTTCTGTGTTGTCTGCTTGGCTTTGGTGGTCCTCTGCGCCGCCCTGGTGGGCTTCTGTCTCGACTGCACTGATGTGGTTGTCCTCTGCTCCGCCCTGGTGGGCTTCTGTCTCGACTGCATGGCTGTGGTGGTCCTCTGCTCCGCCCTGGGGGGCTTCTGTCTCATCTGCTCGGCTGTGGTGGGCCTCTGTGCCACCCTGGTGAGCCTCTGTCTTGACCACACGGCTGTGGTGGTCCTCTGCGCCGCTCTGGTGGGCTTCTGTCTCTTCCGCACGGCTGTGTTGCTCCTCTGCGGCGCCCTGGTGGGCTTCTGTCTCGACCGCACGGCTGTGGTGGTCCTCTGCTCCACCCTGGGGGGCTTCTGTCTCATCTGCTCGGATGTGGTGGGCCTCTGCTCCGCCCTGGTGGGCCTCTGTCTTGACCGCACGGCTGTGGTGGTCCTCTGCGCCACTCTGGTGGGCTTCTGTCTCGTCCGCACGGCTGTGGTGGTCCTCTGCTCCGCCCTGGTGGGCTTCTGTCTCTTCCGCACGGCTGTGATGGGCTCCTGTTCTGCCTGCGCCGTCCTGGTGGGCTCCAGTTCCACCTGCTCCACCCTGGATCCTTGCTCTGTCGGCACTGCCCTGAGCCCCTGAACTTTCCGATCCACCCTGGTCTCTTTGTTTTTTTTTTGTTTTTCACTTCCTGTTTCTGTTCTCCTCTATGGACCTGGCCCTCCATCCCTCCCCCTGATCCTCCACCATTCCACCTCCCTCCTGGTCTCTTTGTTCTTTGGTTTGTTTTTGTGTTCTGAGGAGCATCTGGTAGCTGCTCCCTAGAGGGGGGGGGGGGGGGGGGGTACTGTCACAGTGTCTGGTCTGTGTATCCCTGGGTGTCCACTAGTGGTCTCACTTCCCCATAGTCACCCCACGGCAGGCACTACATTTCCCACAAGCCTTTGTCCGATTCATCATTGGTAATTGCACACCTGTTAATTGCACTCAGCTGTTTCCACTTTCATCATTTTCACCTGTCCATATATTATCGGTCCTTGGTTTATGTCACCCTGCTTTCTCGTTTTCCCTAGTGTTTTTCGTGTTTCTTGTTTTTGGACTGCTTTTGTTAATATTGACCTCTTGCCTGTCTGGACTATGATTTTTGGCTTCTCCCTTTTAAACACTGCTATTGGATCTCTCTGTCTGTGTGTACGTTCGTGACATACATATATATATATGCTGTGTCATACACAAGATGTTCCACTGAAGAAAAAAATAAAAACAAAAAATGTACCAAGAAATGTCAAATAAACCATTGGATTAAATGAGAAACTTTGGAGTAGAAATACTACAATGTATGACCTGATTGATGGCTGAGGTTAAAGCAGCCACAGTAGATCATGTTTTATTGAACTACATTTCCAATCCAAAGTGAGATTGCATGAGATGATATATTTTTTAACCGTTCACGCATTAGTTTTTTGCTCTCAAGCAAGAAACGTGGAGTAATGGCAGCTCTAACCATTCCTTATCTCAGAGGAAAACATAAAAAAGTGAACTGACCAAATTTTCAAGTTGCTTTCTTGTGCAGACTTCAGATAACAGCTTGCTTTCAGAGGGTGCAGAGGGCTGCCAGTCGTTTGAATTACAACCTCTTATGCAAGGATTTATGGGTGATTTCTTGGTCCCCTCCATGACCTAGCACTAATGAAAATAAGTAATCAATAAGATAATAGCAACTGACCAGCACACAAGACTGGATTTATGGAGGCACAGTAACTCGTGTTGAGTGTCTGTGTGACAGTGAGTCTAAAAACAGGAGCGTTTGAGGCAGCTTCATTTTATCAGCATGTATCTCAACATCAAATTAATTTTCATGTGCTAAAAAATTAGAGACACAGACTAACAGAGCAAATGCATAGTGAGAATCTTCTTTATTAAGATGATGATTTTCCATATCAAGCTATAGTAGAAAATTCTAAAAACAGTTAGGTTCAGTTTGATGCTTAATGGAGTCAAAACATACTTTATATAATTATATAT